>NC_056735.1:772666799-772994299 GCF_019279795.1 Protopterus annectens
GCTCTGCTAGTATTTTTCTTCTGTGTTCATGAGTTATTATCATCCTTCATTTTCCCTTGTACCCCCTCAGAATCTCCTAGCTTGTCCCATACAGTAGATAACTATTTTGGTCCCAGAACACAATACTTCAATAGGTGCAGCTATAATTTTACTTTTCTTTGTTTTCCACACCATTTTCTTTTCCCTTTTCTTTCTTATACTTTCAGCATATACTGCATTGTGTTTGACAGACATCATTACTCAGGCACGCTAGAATTTCCAACATGACTGACTGTTTCTGTTGCATATTTCTCTTTCTTTGCTGTGTGGGCCTCTCTCTGTATGCTTGACCTCCCTATGCTTCCCTACTGTACCCTACTCCCAATTCCACCCACCCCTATTACATCTATATTTATACTTTGTTTTAACCCCCACCTCATGTAACTTACCTGCCAACCCCCTCCATCTCTACATTAAACGTATAAGTACAACTACCTTACTCTCTTGCCACCCCCACTCCTGCATTCTCCCCCTCTAATTCAGTTCTATCCTTCCAGTTCATCCCACAGCATCTATGTTGTTTCCTTCCATTCTTAACATAACTCTCCTTCTCTTAACTCACTTTATATCTCTACATTCTCCAGTAGCAAAAACATGTGTAACAACTGCCACTTCATTGTTGTCAACCTAAACACAGTTAACAGTTATCATAACATCAACCCAAGCCTGTTTTATTTAGCACTTTCCTCTGCTCTTAACTGAAAGTATTTCATGTTGGGCATTCCTAACCATAAAATAAAACTTCATTTTATACAAACAAAATATTATAGCATATGCAATTTTCTTACTTCCAAAATCTATATGTGGTAATATCCACCCTACCCCAGGTCCAACTCTACCCCCAACCTGCTTTTCGCCTCAAAATATCCAAACCTTGTAACAATAAACTTTTGTACCATATGTAATACAATAACAGATCCTTATGCCTGGATTTCCTACTATGCTTCAGATTTATTAGCTGTCACTGAAACCTGGCTCAATCCGAATATAAAGAAGACTTAGTTTCTTCCCACCCAGATATAACAATATCAGATCAGAAATTCTTATTACCTTCCTAAAAATAAATAAGACAAAAAACTATGTATTCTTGTAATTTATATCCCCTAGGAACAGCATTTCTATACTTGAAGATATACTGTCTTAGCTAATTAATGCAATTACTAATGATACCATAATCCTAGATGACATCAATTTAAACTGCAGAACTTAACCTCAGATTTCTCAACCCATAACATTAACTTATTTGGGTTTCCACAACTCATCATAACTCCTACAAGACACAAAGCTAATAAGCAAGGATCCATTCTAGATAGGATTCTGGTATCTCACCCAAGCAGATTCACATAAGTCGTCACATTCCCAGAAACCTTGAGTGATCACTTACCTTCCTATGCGTATAGAACAATGTCCCATGTAACCAGAGAACATATTTATAAAACAGTCCGTAATCTCTTTCAAGTTGACCAACAGGTATTCAGTGACACCTTAAAGGCCAATAGCTGGATTTCACTAAAAACCCTTCCCCTTGATGAATGAGCAGTCATTTTTTTCAGTGCAACCTTCTTAAAACACCCTTAATAGTCTAGTTTCCGTCTGCACCAAAAGAACCAAATTCCCCATGGCTGTCGATCCTAAGTAGACAACTTATGACTAACAGAGATAGAGCATGGAGAGAGTGGCTAAAACATAAAACCAACAAAAACCTACAACTTTAAAGTCAACTTTGAAATCAGGTTAAAAAAAACAAATAATGAAAGACTAAGGGCAATTCTATGCACTCCTTCAAACCAATCACAAACATAATCCCAAAAAATTCTGGTCATCTGTTACCTTATTTCATAACCCAGGATCCCAAAAACACTTCAGTCCCAACCAAGAAATGAGACCTCACCAAATAGTTAGCATGTTCAATACCCACTTTATTGAAAGCTTTGCCAACCTGACTACAAGCTATGCAGAATCACCTTCATATTCCCCTGACCACTCTTCTGACCCATTCCTTAAAATACCTTCTGTCTGTCCTGTGCACCACTAACAACTCACAATGTCCTTACATTTTACTGTTGCTGTATTCATTACAATAGAGATTCCTGCCAAGGGCGGCCTGATGTCCAGCCAGTATACTAAAACCTTTAGATTGCTTTAAGGTACGCTGTATGTCACATGTATGTGCCTCATATAGCGTAGGGCATAAAGGTGACATCTGGACGTACCTTACTCAGAACTTCTTTGTCGCCAGTCTGAACGCCACTTCTTTATTGTTGGTTCCATTGCTGTTTCACCAGGCCATTGCAGATAAGTGCCCCTTTGGGTTTTTTTGTTTCTTATTTATTTTTATTTTTTGTTGCTTGTGGGGTTTCATGTCTTCCAAGAAGGATAAATGCCAGTGTGGGAGACAGATTTCCCCATAAAGACCATCACTAACAGTACTTGTTTTGCCTCAGTGCTGTCCATGACCATACGTCCTGTTCTATCTGTCAAGCTTTTGTTCCCAAAACCCTCCGTAGTGGGCTTTCTTCTTTGGCTTTGTATCTGGAGAATCAGTGTCTTAAGCTGTTAGCTAAAGACACAATGGAAGGAACTTCCTGCTCCAAGGGACAAACATCTGTGAAGAAGGCAGCCTAGAAATCTAGGCTGGATTGTTCTGCTGTACAGTCTCCAATGGACATCTCTCCTGAGGCGAGTGAAAGCCTGGAGGTTCGCCCAGTTCCATAGTTGGATTCTTCTGCCACAACTGTTTAGGAGGCCGGCGGGGATCTGACCTTAGGCATGTCCTTGGAGACGTCCGGATCGGATGTTTAGGGGGAACTGTGGCTGATTATTTCTGAAGGGCTATGGGTGTTCCTCAAAGTTTGGTCAGAGAAGAAGTCCCAACTATGAGTATTGAAAGCCGTCCAGTGTCATAGCCTTCTAAGTTTTATAAAGTGGATGTCCCCTTAAAGAAAAAACAGAAAACCAAACCTATTTCACAAGCTCCTAAGGACCCACATAGCGAATGGCAGAATATCACTCTCGGTTGGTTAATGCTTTGATGGCTTTAAAACCTCCTCAGTGAATTTCTGTTCCAGCTCCTCCTTGGTCCTCTACTCCCCTTAAAAGACCCAGAGAACAGGAGTCCTCTGAAGAGGCAGATTCAGATGAGGAATCCATTGTTTACTCCTCTCAGATTCCCCCTGCTTTAGATTATGGGTCTGAAGAAGAGGAATCTACTAGTCATTGTACTCCTTTTGAGGAAATTTCTTTTGAGAACACAATCTCTAGAATGATGGAGTTTTTTAAATAGAATTCTGCTCAGGTTTCTCTGGTACAGAAAAAGTATTATGAGCTCCTGCAGATGGATTCTTCCAGACCTTCTGCTGTCCCTCCTCTTTTGGCTGCTCTGCTGTAGGTATTTTTAATTCTTCTAAGGCTCCTGACTCCCAGCTCCCTGCCCCCAAGAAACCTGATAGGTTTTATGGGGTGCCTAAGGACTATAAATTTCTTTACAAGTGCCCTTCTGCTGACCCCTTGGTGGTCTCTGTGACTTCTGACAAGCCACCTCAATTGCTTCTTTCCCTTAAGTTACTGCTTTCTGATAAAGATAACAGAGCCATGGAAAGGTTAGGTAAAAAGCTTTATACCTCTGCTACTCTAGCTTTTGGGACTGACAGTTATCAGACCCATATGTCCAGGTACATGTTGGCTCTTCTTTCCCAGGCCTGTCAGGTAATTTCTGATCTTCAGGATTCTGAAGGGAAAACTTCTGCTCTTTCCCTGTTAGGATCTTTCTCCCAGGTATTTGTCATTCCATCAAGTGTAGTTATGATGCAGCAGGTGCTTTCTCTAGGATTGATGCTTTTGGCTTTGTAATAAGGAGATATTCTTGTCTTTGGCTTCAACCTTTGCCTGATGTTATTAAGGCTAAGGTGATGGACGCTCCTCTCGACAACAGACACTTGTTTGGTGAAGCTGCTGCTGCTTTGTAAGTCTCTTCAGGGTAAGGGCAAGGCCTTGCAGAAACTTAAACATGTTTTTGTTTCTCCTGTACCTAAATTTCAGAGAAATTATCCCAATAAGCCAGCTTTGTTCGCCACCCAGAAGTCTCCTTTTCTTGACAAACCAGGGGCTGTTTGGCTATCCTGTTCTTCTCAGCCACATTCCTCTTTCTCTTCATCTTTCCCTTTCTCATCCTGTTTGGTTAAAGATTACTAGAATACTCAGGACTCCTAGGTTCTGTCCATTATCTGCCAAGGGTAGTTTATGGTTTGGAAATCTCTTCCCCTTTTTATGGGAATTCACTCAGCCCCCCTCAGAAGCAGATGCCTTCTTCCAAGGGGTGCTTTGGCATCTCTTGACTCAGACAACTATTCAGGAAGTTCCAGTTTCTCAAAAAGGGAGGGGGTTTTACTTTCATATGTGCGTTCTGCACATGGGCGAATGACAGAAGTTTGAAAGGACGTTTGTTAAGTTCCCAAACATCGAACGAAAAATGATTTGAATTCACAGTGACATTCGCTCATTGCAGATTCGACATTTTGGGTGCGGATTCCACTATAGTGGGGATTGGAAAATGGACCCTTTCCCCAATGTAGTGCGATCTCAGAGTTAGTATATTAAAGTAGGGGGGTGCAGGGGGGCTTGCTCCCCCGCATTACAATTCGTATTTGACTTTTTTCTTTGAAAATCAGTGAATCTGCTTTTCGATTTGCTGATTTCTGAACATCGGAAACTGTCGCAGTTTTGTGTTTCGCGCTTTGGATTCGCTCATATGAGCAATCGCACTTGTGATTTTCGGTTATGTAAAGGTAAACCAGGTTTTAATCCAGAATGTTTTTAGTGCCAAGGAAAGAGGGCACTTGGAAACCTATTGTGGACCTATCTCATCTAAACAACTTTATGAGGGTCCCCTTTTTCTACATGTTGAACCTTCAGATTTTGTTCCCTGTTCTGCTTCCTTAGGCTTATATGGTGTCTCTGGACCTCAAGAATTCTTATCTTCATATCCTGATCCAGCCCCTTTTCAGGAAGTTTTTACATTTCTCTTTTGCTTCGTTGCATTTTCAGTTCTCTGCTTTACCCTTTAGCCTTTCGACTGCCCCAAGGGTATTCACCAAATGCCTCCCTCTTGTGATTGCATTTTGTAGACTAAGGTGGATCCAAGTCTTTCCCTACTTGGATGATCTCCTGTTCCAGGCATCCTCTCCAGAGATCTTGTTTCAAAGTCTTCATTTTGCCATTTCCCTTCTGCAGAGCCTGGGGTTCACTATAAATTTCAAAAACTCCTTTCTTAACTCCCTCTCAGGATCATGTCTTTCTAGGGTGCAGGATCCGGACTCTTCCTATACTGGTGTCCCTGTCTCCTCCAAAGGCCCTAACTCATTTCTTTTTTCAGTCCCTTCTTTCTCTGACTTCAATAACAACAAGGGAATTTCTGAGAGCTCTGGAGTTCATGGCTTCCACCATACCTATGCTTCCTTTTGCCAAACTCCACATGAGAAAACTTCAGTTGTTTCTAAAGTCTGTTTGGCTTCAGCATTCTCATCCCCTCTTCTTCCATATCACAATCAGGAATTTCAGTGGTGGATTCAGCAGTTGACTCTCAATTCAGGCCTCCCTTTCATCCACCTCTTCCCTGTCAGGAGTTGTTAGGTGCTTCAGCCATGTGATGGGGAGCAGCTTTCGGCTCCCTAAAGGTGCAGGGAGTCTGGTCGCCTCTTCAACAGAGACAGCACATCAGCATCAAAAAGATGAGGGCTCCTCTTCTGGCTCTTCAGGCCTTTTATCCTCTTCTCCCCAGGACATCTCAAGGTGTTTACAGGCAATACCACAGTGATGTGGTGTGTCAACATGGGGGGGGGGGGCAAGCTTTTATCTTCTTTGCTCGTTTAGCTCTCCTGGTGCGGTAACTAGCTGTTTAGTATCAAGTGACACTTCAGGCAGTCTACATTCCCTTAGTTCAAAACAGTGTGACAGACCATCTGAGCAGGTCCATAACTCAATCCCATGAATGGATGTTTCACAGAGATGTGTTTCTCGACATTGTCCACCAGTTGGGTACTCCACAAATAGATCTTTGTGCCTCCCCTCTAAACAGACAACTTCCTCTGTTTTGTGCAGAGTCCCAAGTCCTCTAGTTTGGAAGGCGGACGCCCTCTTTTTCTTGGAAGGGGATGTTTCTTTATGCCTTTCCTCCCCTTCCCCTTATTCCAAAAGTCCTGTTCAGAATTCAACAAGATGCTCACAAAATATTGTTGATGATTCCCTTTTGCCCAAGATAGCATTGGTTCCTTCTTTTTCTTCTGCATTTAGTCAAGGACAATCATCACAAGCTACCTCACAGGGTGGACCTACTCACACAAGACAAGAGATCTGTCACCCATCCCCACCTGTCCACCATTCAACTGACACTGTGGGTGATGGGATTTTGATTCCTTATAGACACTTTTTATCTTGGGATGTGCTTACAGTCCTGCAGGAGGCCAGGAAACGCACTACTAGGAAATCCTACTTATCCAAATGGAAGAGGTTTTCTGTTTGGTGTTTTTCTCATAACCTGGATCCACTTTCTGTGAATGTTCCTTTGGTTCTTTCTTATCTCTGTGAACTGCTCAATGTTGGGTTGGCCTTATCTTCTGTTAAGGCCCACTTATCAGCTGTTTCTGCTTGTCTGCCTTTATTACCTCCTTTAGCTTCTAGATTTGATGATAAACAATTCCTTAAAGGTGTCCTTCATATTAGGCCTTCTAGGAAACCTGCAGCCTCAGCTTCCTTGCAACATTGCTCTTGGAAGACACTACTTTTGTTAGCCCTTACTTCTGCCAGATGGGTGGCTGAGCTTCAAGCCCTTATGGTTAGTCCTCTTTTGATGTTTCATAAGGACAAGTTGCCCCTTCATACTAATCCTTCTTTTGTGCCCAATGTGATGAATGAGTTTTCTCTTAATCAGTCTTTTCATTTCCCCACTTTTTTCCTTTCTCTGCAATTTGCCAGATTGGAAGGTGCTGTGCACATATTGGATGTGCATCAACAACTCAGATTTTATTTCAATAAGACTAAAACATTTTGTAAATCTGATCAACTCTGTTTCTTTTCATCCTAGGTCCTTAGGATTGGATGTGTGCAAGCAAACTGTTTCTTCTTGGATTTTTAAAGCCATTTCTTTTTGTTGTTCCTTTCATGGTGAGAGCCTTCCCTCTTCTGTTAAGGCTCATTCTACTAGAGCTGTTGCTTTTTCTGGTACTTTTTTCAAGGGTTTGGATACTAGCTCTATTCTTGAGGCAGCTACCTGGTCTTCTGTGCATACATTTACCAAGCACTACAAGTAGGATGGATTTTCCAGAGAGAGAGCTGGTTTTGCTAAGGCCATTCTTCATGGCTTCCTAGAGAACTCTGATGGTCCTTCCCCCTCCCTCTCGCCTTCTTGAACTTTGGCACTCTCCCTATTGTAACTAATACTACAAAAGTGAAATGTAAAGACATAGTACAGTTGTGTAAAATCATACCATAATGGTAGATGTCCTCCTGTTGCAGTATTCACTCACTCCCTGGTCCATTTCTGTTCTGGATGTACTGATTATCTCTATTCTCCTTGGACTGGCATTCTACTGGGGCTCTCAGTTCTGAAGGTGGTACGGCCAGATGCCACTTTTATGCCTACAGCCGAATGTCACCTTTATGCCCTATGGTACGTGGCAAGCATATGAATGATGTACGGCATACCTTAAAGCAATCTAAATGTTTTGGTATACTGGGTGGATGTCAGGCCGCCCTTGGCAGGGGATCCCTATTGTAATGAAAACTGCAACAGTGAAGAGGAGGATGTCTACTGTTATGGTAACATTTTACATAACTGTACTTCCTTTTCTATCCGGTCATTGTCCAGTCAGAAATCGTAAGCAAACCTCCACCCTTTTCCTGTCAGCCAGTCCCTACCATCTTTTTCAAAGTACTCTTATTCAAACTAAAATCCTGCTCTACTTCTGCAGCTGAATTTCCTACTGAATACCTTAGGCTTGCAGCGGAAGCCATAGCCTGTCCTATCAGTATTCTTATTAATAAATCCATCCAAGAATCCTATGTCCCAATCTTATGGGAAAGTCACTTTATTTCACTACATAAAGAAGGTAACTCTTGATTTATCTGTCTTTTGTCCCACTGACATTCTGTCCCCTGTATCTAAACTTGAAAAAATGTGTACATAGACAACTCCTTAACCATCTCCTGCAAAATCAGCTACTAAGCTCCACACAGTACGGTTATCTTCTAGTTCATAATGCAAACACTGCCCTGTTATCCATGGTGTAGTGGTATGTTCTCTGACATACTGAGACTTGTATTTTCTGTTTGTGAGTGCTGTTTCTGTGCATTTATCGTGAGGTTTCTGTGTTCTATATAGGTAGCATAATCTTGATTGAGGCCTGCTGTTGTCCAGGCCTGGTAGTTTTGTTTCTTGAGTTTCCTGTGTTTCTGGCAGCCATTTTCTGCTGATAGCGAGTTGTCTTCATTATTATTGAGAGTAACAGGGTTTCCTGACCATCTGTAACACGAGTGATTGGGTAAGAGCAGGGGCTAATAGGAATGAGTAGTAATTTGAGATTATTGATTCTTCCATTCTTTCTGGTATATAAACCCTGTGTCTGCAAAGGGCTGTGCTTGTATTTACCAGGCTATGGATGTTGATTCATTACTGGGACTAAGCAGAAATTCCTTAAGATTCCAAGAACAGAATAGTTCTTACACTTATTTCATTGAATTGCCCTTCTGTAAAGCTTATAATTGTGCTATATAGTTAATCTACTATATTTTGCACTGTTAGAAAGCTTTTTTTTTACTGTTTCACTGCATTTATGTACTGTTTTATAATGTTTTAACTGTATTTTTCTTTGCTAGATACTGTTTCATTACTCCAATTGCATGTTTACTGAACTACTTAACTGTAAACTGCTTTTTCATGCTGAGAGTTGTATTTTCTGTTTGTAAGTACTCTATCCGTGCTTTTCTGTGTATTTTTGAGGTTTCTCTGTTCTGGTCAGGTATCTTATAACTGATTTGTTTACAGTTAAAAGCATTCTCTAGAGTCTCCTTTATCTGTTTAAAGCTTTCATTTAGTGGCTACAGCTAGCAGCTGTAATATTTTCCCACCCCAATTCCCTAGTGTTGTCTTGTTCTTACACTTGGTGGCTTTACAGTTGCCCGCCCGTACTGCTTATTTGATCTGGGGCACTTCTCCCAGTCTAGTGTCATTAGTTCATTCTACCTGATGGTGAGAGAACATTTGAGAAGGCCAACCCATTTAGATTCCTAACCTTGAATTATCTTCTGTTCCATCTTTCTCTTTTTCCACTTTATTAAAAAAAATTCTAAGCTTGCTTCCCCCCTTTCCTGTAACTAGTCTAGTCCAGATACAGATTTGCTGTATCCTGGACTGTTTGTAAGCTCCTGATCCCCCCAAGCTTGTCTATGTTGGAGGGAAGCCTGCTAGCTTATCAGTGGGAGTGGTAAGCACTAGGTGACCTGTCTACCACATAAGGAGTGGTTTCTGGCCCGGAAATTGTAGCTATTGGCCATTTGGGCAGTTTTTCCATCTCTCTCAACTTCCTGATTTAAAAGCACACATTTGCACGTGTTTACCCCTTTCCTGTAACTAGTGTAGTCCAGATACAGATTTTCTGTATCCAGGACTGTTTGTAAGCTCCTGACCCCCCCCCCCCCCAAGCCTTTCTGTGTTGGAGGGAAGCCTTCTAGCTTATCACTGGGAGTGGTAAGCGCTAGGTAGCCTATCTACCACATAGTGTGGTTTCTGGCCCAGAAATTGTATTTATTGGCCGTTTGGACAGTTTTTCCATCTTTCTCAACTTTCTGATTTAAAAGCCCGCATTTGCACTCGTTTCCCCCCTTTCCTATAACTAATCTAGTCCAGATACAGATTTGCTGTATCCAGGATTGTTTGTAAGCTCCAGAGCCCTCCAATCCTTTCTGTGTTGGAGGGAAGCCTTCTTGCTTATCAGTGGGAGTGGTGAGCACTAGGTAGCCCATTTACCACAAGAGAGTGGTTTCTGGCCCAGATATTGTGGTTTATTGGCTTTTTGGGCAGTTTCTTCCATCTCTTTCAACCTTCTGGCTTAAAAGCCCATGTTTGTGCTTGTTGCCCACCTTTCCTGTAACTAGTCTAGTTCCGATACAGACTTGCTGTGTCCAGGACTGTTTGTAAGCTTCTGAGTGGTTCCAGAATCTGCTCCTCAGTTTTCCCATAGATCTACTAGTTCTCTCCTCTCCTGCACTTATACTAGCTTATTAGTGTAGCACTTTACCAAACTTCTTATAGCAATTATTGTAGCACACAAAAGTGCTACCAGCACTAAATGTTCTACAAGGAAACATATCCAGTACTTATTATCAATGCCCACCCCTCCAGGCATGTCTAAAGGTCAGTTACCTGTGCTTTCTCCTATTAACCTGGTGAACTTGGTCTTCCTGACGCAATGTAGCAACTGCCTCATGTACACAGACATCCCTCTCCTCTTACCTTCCAACTCTCAGACTTGCGAGAGATGCACTTATATATCCAAAATGGAAGCCACACCCTCTCCAGCCAAGACCGGAATTGCTGGTCAAGAGGAGAAGGTCAACACTTGCACCACACCACATGGAACACACAGCCCTCCAGAACACACACCAGCACTGCCTTCACATAAAAACACAAACCACACACCCACCTTCGTGGAGGCTCTCAATAAAAATCTACCCAGGCAGCAGAGACCTCCAAGGCAGAAACTCACTCGACCAGCACAACACAACACTAATCATGAGACACAAACTCTCCTAAACAGTGTGCCACTCAACCAAAACCCCTAAGGCAAAACAGCATGCTCAACACACTAGTCATAGGTGACTCGATAGTGAGGCAAACTGATGTCCCACTCACTGGGTTGAATAAGGAGAAAGTAACAGTCAGCTGCCTATCAGGTGCCAGGATCCGCCACATAACGCATGCAGTCAGGTCCCTCAACAACAGGTACAAGTATGACTCTGTCATTGTACATGTGGGTGTGAATGACCTGAGACTTACCTCCCTGGACTACATGAAAAGAGACATGTAGGAGCTCTCGGATTATGTAGCCCAAGCATGTATGACCCTGAGCAGCATCCTACCATCATCCAGAATGATACCACAGTTTGTTTGTGTCTTTAGGCTTTTCCCGGTTAGGGGTCGCCACAGCGGAACTCCGGTCCACTAATGATTGGCAGTAGATTTTTACGTGCCGAGTTGCCATCCCTGATGCACAACCTTCAACGAAGGTACACCCATTCATGCATGCCGCCACACAGAAGACGCTCTAGCTGAGAATTGAACGGGACAACGTCTAGCTGTGAGGTGACAATGCTACCGCAGCACCACCACAGCACTGCTTGGGATGACGTGATTGACAGATCTCGATGCTTTGCCAGAGATGGCCTGCATCTGTCACCTCTGGGCTTCCGAATACTGGCCAAGGCTCTTGCAACCCCTATAGTGCCTTTTTTAGGGGGTGTCCCAAAGACCAAATTACCATCATAACAGCTGCAAACAAATTTAATCTGAAGGTCATGCTAAATCTCAAAATGCACTCACTCGAAGCGCTCCTTAAAATGGAGAACATCGACATTTGTGCTGTAACAGAGACCTGGTTCAAAGCAGCAGAAAGCACTCCTGCACTACCAGGCTATAACTCATTCCACACCTTTCGGCCCCAGAACTTGGACCGGACCTCCAAAGGCAGTGGTGTTTCCATATTCATAAAGGATGGGCACACCTCCAGACTGGTAGCGCAACATAACACATCAGAGCTACTTCACGTGCAGCTGATATTGAGTAAGACAGTGATTCAGGTCGTAGCCTGCTGTAGGTCCCCAGCCATGTCCCAAAACTCGCACTCCACGTTCCTAAGCACCCTGGAGAATATTAGGGTCCAAACCTAACACTCTCTTACTAGGCGACTTCAACTACACCTCCATTAACTGGGTAAACTACTCATGTACCATTACACTTGCCCAACGTTTCCTGGAGTTCATTAATTCCAACTCACTGGACCAGCTCATTGTTATCTCCACTAGAGGTAGCAACATCCTTGACCTGGTCATTACTAATATGGGTGACCATTGCTCTACACCAGTAGTCAGTTCCTCCTTGGTTAGATCCGACCACAAACTAATCACCTTGGAAATCCACCACCCCACACACACACAAAGGTAACCACCATGAAAAATTTCACCAAAGCTAATTTTGAGCTCCTAAAAACAGAGGTGGCTAACTTCACGGCACCCATGCAAATGGAGAATAGTTGCATGACCGCAAAATCATACACCAGTGCACAGTAGGAACATGTACACAAATGCATGGATCTCGCCATACCCAATAGAACCAAGATGCTCTCCTCCAAAAAAGGAAGCCAATCTGCTGGTCCCCTGTCATAAACGACCTCTACAACAGGAGGAGGAAACTGGAGTGGAATAATGTGAAGTCCCTAGACTGGAAAAACTCCCTTATCAGCCTCAACAAAAAGCTGAGAGCCCTCATCAAATCCTCTAAAGCTAGCTATGAAAACAGAATTGCAGCAGATAGTAAAGACAACCACAAGGCCTTCTATAGTTGCATAAAGAATCTCCACAGCAATACCCAGAATTGTTCTGAGCTACTGCAGAATGGTACCTCCTATACCAAGCCAACAGATATTGCCAGTATACTGGCCAACAGATTCAGTGCCAACCCCCCCCCCCCAAACAACCAATCACAATACCAGTAGATTGCACCCAGTATTACAGCTGCACAGGTTAAAATAGCACTGTCCAAGGCCAAGCTTCTATGGGACCTGACAATATCCCTGGTTGTGTTCTGCATGAACTACAGAGTGAACTGGCACCTCACCTGTGTGCCCTGTTCAATCACAGCCTCACCTCAGGCTTTGTCCCTACCGAATGGCGCACTGCTACAGTCATCCCTCTCCACAAAGGAGGAGTGACTACAGACCCTGGGTTCTATTGCCCCATTAGCCTGACAAATTTGATATGCACAGCTGTGGAACGCATCATCATGGACCTAATAAACAAGGATATAGGAAATCCCCAAACTCTGGATCTCACACTGTTTGGTTTTGTGAAGGGTAGATCATGCCTGCTCAACTTGGTCGACTTCTTTGAGTTAGTCACCAGAGCTGTGGATGAAGGCAAGGTGGTTTATACAGCCTACCTTGATCTGGCCAAGGCTTTTCATACCATTCTCCACTCTGGAAGCATAGAAACACTCACTAAGTTGGCATCAACCTATATATCACTAGGTGGGTTGCAAACTGGCTCACAGATAGAAACCATAGTGTGAAAGTAGCTGACTCCAAGTCAGACTGCTGACTAGTCCCGAGTGAAGTCCAACAGGGTTCGGTCCTGGGTCCTCTCCTGTTTGGTATCTACTTCTCTGAAGTCTAGGCCAACATGAAGCGACTCTGGCTGACAAGGTTCGCAGATGATTGCAAGTTGGGAGCTATTATTAACTTCCCAAGTGAGGTTGACATCCTGCAGAATGGCCTCACTGCTCTATTCTGGTCCAGGCAAGTTGGGTTTTCCCTTTCTGTGGCCTCACTTGGTTCACCGACCTTGAATTCTAGGCCCAGCTGTGGATCTGCTCTCACATCCTCAAAGACTGTTACACCAGGACCTTCAATCCCTCAAGCTCGGCTTGGTTTCTCCAATTCCAGTAATTACCAGCAATCTACTATTACTTCCCCTCTCTGAAAAATTCTTCTGGCTTCTCATAGACTGTCCACCCGGAAGTTATGTGACAGCAAATGGAAAATATTTTCTGTCTGGGCTTCTGTGAATTAACTAGATCCCTTTTCAGATCCTGTTGAAAAAATCTTAGAATTTTTTATGGATCTCTTTAATCAAGGTGCAGCTGCTTCTTCCGTCACAGTTACACTAGCAGCAATTTCTAATTTTCACAATGGTTATAATGACCACTCCCTAATCTCTTATCATTTGTGTAAAGTTTTTCTTAAAAGGACTCCTATGTATTAAACCCCCATTCAAGGATCCTTTAACACCGTGGGATCTCACTTTCATTTTGCAACATTTGGTATTTCCTCCCTTTGAGCCAGCAGCTGCTTGTCAACTCAAATTCCTTTGCTGGGAAACCCTTTTTCTAGTCACCGTTACATCTGCCAGAAGGGTCTCAGAAATACAGGCACTTTGTGCAAAACCACCATATATAATCTTCCGTAAGGATAGTGTGCCCTTGAGAACTAATCCTCCATTTTATCCTAAGGTGGTCTCTGAATCAAACATCAATCAGTCTGTTCATTTACCAGCTTTCTTTCCAAATTTCTCTAACAGGGACGAATACTGTCTACATATGCTAGACAATCACAGATAGCTGAGATTTTATCTGGACATGACTAAGGATGGTAGATCTTCAGACCAACTGTTTTTCTTTTCAGGACCAAGGATGAGTAAATCTGTCTCCAAGGGGACCCTGTCAAAATGGAGATTGCATTACCTTTATTTATGATCACAACAATCATAAATTACCTACTCCTGTATGGGCACACACAACCAGGTCGATGGCCACTTCAGCTGTTTTTCATTCCATGGCTTCTCTAGATGAAATATGTGTGGCAGCACTTGGGCAATGCCTCATACCTTTATCATTAGTTTATAATTGGATATGGTCTCCAAGGGAAGAGCATCATTTGTCTCTATGGTGTTCAGGAATATCCTTCCATAAGGCCATCCAGGGTATAGGTAGCTGGGAACTCTGTCCTATCTGACAAGAATAAACAAAGATTGACAACATTAGCTAAAGAAGTTATGTACTCACTATAACATTCCATCTGTATTGTCGATCTTCGTTCATTCTTGACATCCCTTCCTTCTTACCCTCTCCTTTGAGATATCCTGGGGGATCGTATCCTTGTTCTGGGCTTACACTAGGGTTTTTATCTTGGACATGGTTTCCCCTCATTTATTATTATTATTATTGTTATTACTATTAGATACTTCATCTTGCTGCAGTTTGCAAACTTGATCTGAGGTAATGTACTCAGGGGCATTGGGGGTAGAGACTTGGCTCAAGAGTTTTAGACTGGCGCATGCTGTATAACGGCCGAGCCGGTTCCGAGGATCAGAACAGAGTCCCACCTGTCATGAATGAATGAAGATCGACAAGACAAGATGGAACATTATGTTGAGTACATAACTTCTTTTTATCCTCCTTAGTTCTTATCTGATTGAAGCCATTTATGAGTAAACATTTCCTACTTCATTTTTCTTCCCTCTCACTTCCAATCTCATCCCTTTACATTTTAATATTTACCCTAACTTGTAGTCACACTGCTTCACTCGAATCTTGCTATGCCCCCTCTTATTACTACTTTTTGTAAACTTATTACTTTCCTTTCATAGGTTCATAGGAGATTACTAGGCTAACAGCTTAAAGGGCCTTTGCAAGCCTAGCTAATATAACCCGATTTTACCAAATATATAGTCCCTAGGGGCAAGAAGATGGCATGGATTTGTGCCTGTGCATTGAGTATGTTCTAGATTGCCCCTGTCCATAGTGGACATAGGTACTACCCCAGGTGTGAATTTGTGATTCCCTATCCATTGATCCAAATTGCCTTTGAAGAGGGCCAGGGTAGGGCTCTGCTTAATCTGAATAGGAAGCCTGTTCCAAAGAAGGGGCAATCTCTGAGACACATATCTGTCTGTCCAGCATGTTTTGTTTTTGTCTGAGTTGCTAAGTTTAGATCCCTAGATTGAGTGACCCTCATGCTGTTTGATTTGACAATAGGTAGCAGCTCCATCAGGACTGGATTTGTGAGTACCTTGCAGGTCAGGCATAGGTCACCCCTTAATACTCTGTAGGAGACCGAGTAAAGGGATAGGACTTTTAGTCTATCAGCATAGTTTATGTTTACACCCTGTATTTTCTGTGTGAGTAACCTCTGAGGTCGCTCCAGCTGCTGTAAGTGCCTAGTCAAGTACATGCTAAATGGCGCATTGTACTCCATTATTGGTGTAATGAGGACTGAGTACAGCAGGGCTATAATTTCCCTGGATCTAGATGCCATACCTTTACTTATAAGCTGTGCAATGTAAAAGGATTTCTTCAGTACTGTGGACACATGGCAGTCAAAGTGCAGGCTACAGTCTATTTGTGTACTTAGATCTCTCACCTCTGAGTGAACTCTAAGGGGTGTGCTATTAATGTTGTAATTTGCAGAGGTATTTGACTTCCCAAAGGGTATGACGAGGCATTTATTTTGCATTTTGTTTTAGGCCGTGGTTCTGGTACCAATCATTTGTTTGATCTAGACCCTCCTGAAGTATATTTACATCACTGGGGGATTAAGTGATTGTCCCCAGCTTGCAGTCGTCAGCAAACCTTGTCATTCAGAGGCCTTCCACATTTGCCTTGACTTCAGAAAAGTATATTCCAAACAGGAGTGGTCCCAGTACTGAGCCTTGTGGCACACCACTAGGAAGTGGCCTCTTGCTGGATCTGGATTCACCCCCTTTAACCACATGTCCCATCTGTAAGCCAATTGGCTATCCATCTGGTGAAGTAGTGACTTATGCCCAATTTTGTGAGTTTATTTATAATACCTGAGTGAGGAACTGTGCCAAATGCCTTGGCCAGGCCAAGGTAGGCAGTATGTACTGTTTTACCCTTGTCCATGGCCCTGGTGACTTTCTCAAAGAAATCCACCAGATTCAGTAGGCATGACCTACCCTTGACAAAGCCGAATTGAGTCGGGTCCAGTGTTTGGAGGTCTCCTGTGTCATTATTTATCAGGTCCATGATTATTCTTTCCATAGCCTTACATATAAGACTAGTCAAAATTGTGGGTCTGTAATTTGCTGGGTCAGTATATGGTCCTCTCTTATACAGAGTGATGACTGTTGCTGTCCTCCACTCTATATGGACAAAGCCAGTCCCTAGGCGGTGATTAAATAGAGATCCTAATGAGCCTGATAAGTCCTGATTTAAGCTGTTTAAGAGCCAACCTGGTTTATTGTCAGGCCCCATTGAAGTCATGTTTTTAGCTTTAGAGAGCATGGTGGCAACCTGTTCTTTGGTGATAATTGGTGGTAGAGGGTATTTTTGGGGGAGATCTGACGGTGATGGGGAGGTGAAATTTGCACTGAATTTGTCGACCATCAGATTTCCTATGTCTTCCGGTTGAGTATAGGTGATGACATCTACAATTAATTCTGCACATTGTTGGGTGGTGTTGTTTAGATTGTGGATATAATTGAAAAATGCCTTATGGTTATCTTTCACTTTGGATGCTAATTTCTACTTCAAAATCTGCTTTCAGAGAATTGACTAGTTCCCTGATTCACTTGTTTAGACTAATGAAGGACTTATTGCTGTGTTGTGCACATTCCCTCTTTCTTATTGACTGAATTTTCTTTCTTTTGTTGTAGAACTTATTAATACCAGTGGTCCACCCAGGTGGCTTGTTTTTGCAGTTTGACCTGGGTTTGTTTCGGTGTAGCACTGCCATTTCTATACAGGTTTTTATATTGTCATACAAGGCTTTTATGTATGCCTGAGCATAGGTTTCCAAGTTTTCTGGATTTGCGGGACCTTGAAAACTAGCTATGCCGTCCCTTAATAGGGTGTAATTTACCTAAGAGAAGTTCTTAAAGTTTTTGGGGTTAGATGGGGGGACTAGTTTTACCTTTATTTTGAGGGAGACCACTTTATGATCTGATCTTACCAGTGAGGACATAACGTGGGGGTGCACCACTCTCGCATATTTGTGAGTGCCACTAGATCTAGGATATTTGTTCCCCAAGCGGGAGTGCAGTCTAGCTGCTCCAGGGCATTTGAATTTACAAAGTTAAGAAATCTTTGGGCCTGCATGTTAGTGGTCGTGTCTGCCTTCCAGTTAATGGAGGGGTAGTTAAAACCACCCATGAGTATAGTATTGGGCTGGATGGTGAGTGATTCCTATATGACGTATGGGTTTTCTGGTTCATAGTGGGGGACCTGCAGCTAGCAAGAATATTGTAGTGGATTTTTCCCTTGGTTATTTGGACATGGAGTAGCTTATGCATATCGTATTGTTTTACCAGCATTGAGGTGTGCTTATTCTGTATGGGGATAGTTACATCTCTGCCTTTTGCTCATTCGTGTTCATAGGGTGGTCTGAGTGTATGAAAGACATTATAGCCATGCACTGCCAGAGTGCTTTCTGTGGCTTTGAACCATGTTTCAGTAACTGCACAGTCATCAGCATCCTCCAGGGTGAGGAGAGCTTCCAGAGAGTGTAATTTTTTATTGAGGCTGGAGTAACACGTTTAACTTGTCCTAAGTAGCTTTTGTTATGTTGGAAGGTTTGTCTGTTTGGCAATGTTTAAAAAAGTTACTGTAGGGGTAGCTAATGTTTTGACCAATATCTGAAAGCCTAGAGATGACAGGTGAAGACCATCCCTAGCAAAGCAGTGTGGCCTATCAAACGTCATCCCAAGTATTGGAGCCCTTTGGAATGACACCAGTAGCTAAACCAATTGTTGAAATCGATCATTTTCTGCTGGTATTTTGGCATCATCCTTGGAACATTAGAAATGCTGCTGAGTGTCTCTTTTTTTGTGTAGTCCAAGGAGGTACATGTCCGGTCATTTGTGCCCACATAGACTGTGACTAAGTCATACTAGTACTTAGGGGTTAATGACCTAAGTGCTTCCATGATCTGGCAATTCCTGGCCCCTGACAAGCAACTAATTGTATCCTTCCCCTTATCCAGCCTGGTAAGAGGGACATCAGTGTGTCTCAGAGTGGAGTCTCCTATGACCAGAATATTGGATCTTGGAGTTTTTCACCTTATGGGTTTGTTAGTTGAGGCATAATGAGATGTGGCTTTATGTGTTGTGTTGGGAATTGTCTTGTTTATGTACATGTGGAGTTCCTGTCAAGTCAATGTCTTTTTTTCACCCTCCACATGCATTGTTCATACCTACTTCTCATAATACTTATTACAATTTGTTTTTCTTATCTGAAATCCTGTAATGTACAATGTAAGTTTTTCTTTTTTAATGAATATTTATTCTTGCATATCTGTATGTAGTTTGCTGTATTTTGAGCTTTTCTCCCCTGGCTTCCACTGAAAATGCATTCTTTTTAACCCATTTGGAATTTCCTGATAAATAAATAAATAAATCTGAAGAAGCCGAAAACTGAGATTGAAGGGCAAAATAGAACAAGATAACAGCTTTAGGTATGCGGAAGGTATGGTTAAAGAGAAGGAAAGTTTGAATGAGGAAGTCAAAGCTAGAAACATTGGTGCTGCAGCCCACTGGCACAAGATGTCAGGATAGCATGTGACAGAAGAATTATTTGGGATGAAAGTAGTAAATAAATGTATGTGTTCATTTCCCGTGCATTTTTGTTTTATAATTAAGTTGTCTGTTTGGCACTTTATACTACTGTGAAGTTGTTTTGTCTTTGTAAGAATGGCAAAGAAGTTTAAAAATAAGATGTACAAAACAGCTATGTAATCTATGCTTCTATCTGTATTGGACAGAAACCAAGACAGGAAGACTACCAAGACTGGTTGGGAGGGTAGCCTAATGGTTAAGGTGTTTGTCTTGCAAGCACAAGGTGCAGGGTTTGAGTCTCTCAAGGGATAATTGGCTAAGCTTAAAATGGCTTGCAAGGGCAGTTAGCTTAGTACTAATCTATGAACCTATGAAGATGGAGCACGTGGGAAAGCTTGAAGTGATGCAGATTGATAGTAGGATGTACTCTATGGGACAGGCAAAGAAATGAGAACATCAGAGCTGAAGCCAGAGTAGCCACAGTTGCAGAAAGGTGAACGAGAATAGATTATGGTGGTTTAATTGCAAATGCAGGAAAACAAAAGACAAATTCTGATTTAGGAAGAAATCCTGCAAAGAGATGGATGGATTGCATTAAAACACCTGTGATAATCGGACATGAATGTCAGAGAAGGTTGGAGAGTGGTAATGAATCATAAGAGGTGGTGGCTGTTCATGTGACTCAGAAAAAAGGGATATATGATGATGATTGTTTTAACCAGAATCAATAAATATGTTTACTGTTAAAAAAAAAAAAAAAAGTTGTTTGCAAGTGTGCGTTGTATGTTGTCACCAAAGTGTGCTAATCACATCTAAAGGAATGTATCTGTAACAAGAAAGCAACAGATTTTTATTCATCATATTGCTTGTGATGTATATGCTTTTGCCCTCAGATGTTATGCATTCTTGAACTTTGAACTGTTCTTATCTTTACTTTCATTATTACTTAAATCTTGTTTTTCTTCCAGCAGCAGTGATACCCAAAGTTTTAACAAGGTGGCAGAGCGTGTTCTTCTGAGGTTGCAGGAAAAACTGAAAGGTGTTGAAGAGGGAACTGTTCTCAGTGTTGGAGGCCAAGTTAACCTTCTCATACAACAAGCTATGGATCCAAAAAACCTCAGCCAACTATTTCCAGGCTGGCAGCCTTGGGTATAATGTAAAAACATAACACAGAACAATAAAAAATAACTCTTCATGCTTATTACTCAGATGATCTCAAAAATAAAATTCCCAACATCCAAAGTTCCTGTGACAATGGGAATTTCATAATTTAGGAAAGTAATAAAAAAGTGATAATAATCACAGGACTAAGAGTTATTCTGTTGAATGCTGCTACTTTTATGGTGTAGTGGCCACCTTGGCTACTCTGTTTGGAGCCTAATATTTTTTTGCCATGGGAGATCGGTGAATATATCTGCCTTCTCTTTTGTAAAGAAAACATTTGCACTGAGATAAAAACTAGTTTGCTGCTTAACTGTTTTTGTTGCATCCAGGAATTTGTGTTATGCTCATTAATTGATAATAATCCACAATTATGTAGTTGCAAGAGTTGGAATGCACCACAGGAGTTTATTCAAAAGTTTTGTTCTTGTGATATTTCGAACTGTAATGTAATTCACATTCTCGCTAGTAAATAATGTAGTGTTTAAACATTAGCACAGTATTCTTCAGTATAGTTTGAGCAGTGGACTCAACAATTTATGTATACGGTTTTGTACATACATTGTAGAATTTCACGGTTTTAAGAATACTGTCTGTAAAAAATGGTGGTACGTGTAATTGTGTATGCTTTTGTACTATAAAATAAAAATGTGAATATAGTAGTACATTAACTCTCTAAAATTTGGCATTGTAGTAAATTGTATTAAAGTATTTGTTCTTATACCTCTTGACCTGTAGGAATAAAGTACTGCCTGAATAAAACGCTACATTTTTCAATAGTGGCTTCCACTGGCTGTTAACTTGACAGTCACCTGTGTAGCATAGCTGTACATATAGGCTTTCTGAACTTGTGAAGTATGGTCTTTCAGTAGAGTTGATTTTCTAGCACCTCAGTGATCTCATACAGTCATTGACTGCATGATTTTTCATTGTAAATAAGAGGTAGGTAGTCACCACAATCAGCATTTCAAAGGAAAAGTCACATGACAGAATTTCCTTTGAAGAGACTTGGCTGATGTTTCCTGAAGTTACATGTGTAGTGATCTGTATGATTTGCCCTTTAGTCTTCTGCAGTTGCAGGTCTTAGAACATTTCAGCTTCCCTAGCCTTATTGCTCCTTGTCAATATGTACAGTATGAAGCTGATGTATTATTAACAAAAATGGAGAAATTATTTTTTTGTAAAGTGAGTTCCATGCCTGAATCAGTTACTAACAATTCTAGTGGTAGGTAGTTTCCTCGTAAAAGATTTCAACATTGCATGACTTAACTGACTGGAAGAAGAACATGATATTTGCTTTAGCATTTGTGCGAAGTTTAATAGCATCATAACATTGTAGAAAAAGAAAACCTTAGAATTTTCTGATGCAGCAAAGTTTAAATTGCAGAAGGGAAGCCATGAAAAACATAAGGCAACGTGTGCTTCAGTAGCTGACCTTTTTTGGCTGATGACCTTCTTACTCAAGAATAAATATGAGAATATGGACATTTGTTACTATAGTCAACCACTGCTTCCTTTTGGGTGCCTACCAGAAAAAAATTATCTAAACACAGTCTAGGTGGGTATTGAAATTGTTTTGGCAACTAAATCAGGAGCTACATAACTGACAAAGGTGGGAGTAGACAGTTTTTCCCCTAGGTCAGGTAATGAGGCCTTCAGAGGCCATTAGACTGAAGAGTTCATCACAATGGTTGTATGCCTGGATGGCTTTTTTGAATGAGATGAAACTGTCAGAAAGGAGAAGACCTATCCTGTTTAGTGCAACTGAAAGAGTCATTATCACCATCTGTTAAGAAACAGATGAGACTGAGATCCACCCTTTTGTTGCAGGCAGTCTTTTCCCTTGGGATCTCTTGGGATTTTTGCATCTGTTGCTGCTTTTATTGGCTGCAGTAACTTCACTCCCACTTTTTTCCAGTTATAGCAGCACCACTGCTTCTGCCATTGGCTAAACTGAAATCAGCGCTAACCCTTCTGGTTCTCATGCCAGGAGAAGTCATTCACAGTTTCAGCAACCCATAGACAAGGACTTCATTTTTTGTTATTAAGCAGTACTGGTCCCCTCGACTGACTATCCCAAAGATCTCCAGATATACTGTCAGCATGACTACCAGTGGCAGAGATTAAGTGTTTTCCTTCCCCTACCCCTGTGTGTCATCTTTCTGCACCTGAGCCCCTGTTTATACTTCTTTCAGAGCCACCGCAAGATGATCAGAGTTCTAAACTTCAAGGTCTTCTCTCTAGGGCTTGTCTTTCTCGTAGATGACTGGTACAGGCATCTAGGCAGCAAGACATTTCCCTGAAGTACATTTGGTTAGGGACACATGGCTGAAGTGACATTCAGATGCAGAGAAATATGTCTCTCTGTGAATTTCCTGTGGGCACAAAGAAGCACACACTGCCTTGCCCACAGCTTTATTAACCAAGTGTATGGAGGCAGAAGTAGTAATGAGTGCTGTGCTCAGTGTACAGTACATGCTTGTGTAACTACAACAAGTAGAGGTGTGTGCTGTAGCATGCAGGAAGTCTTGCATGCTACTGTAGTCACATTTATGCTCCAGCATGCATTTTAGGTAATGTTCCCTAGACACTGTGAAAGGGGGTAGTGGTCAACATACACCAATTAGAAAGGCACTGCCAATTGTGCCCTGCATTTTTACATCCACTGACATGCCCACTAGCCAGACTGCTGCTGATGCCTCAAGAAGCAAAAAGGAAGGAAACCAGCACTAGGATGATAGTAGCTCCATTTAATAATCCGTTCTGGTACCTCGGCAATTTGCCTTCAGTGGAACAATTTAAGATATGCTAGCATCCTATATAAATAGTCACATAAATTAACTCATCAGCCTTAATTGGCTGTAATTACATCTATTTAAAGTGCAAATGCATAAATAGTATTAATATACCCATACATATCAAATATCAAATATGAAATGTATCAAATTTTAAATATCAATTATTCAGTGAAACAAATTAATAAACTGTATGCTGAAAAAACTAAGACAACTTTACATTGATGCATACCCTTAAATGCATAAAATGTATCCAGAGATCCAGAGCGAAAAGGACAGGAAGACTTTGTCTGCCATTGGGATACGCTTCTCTAACCCTCAGTGGTCCTTCTCTAGGAGTCAAAGAAGATGTGGTTCTGAAAATCTCAGTTTTCCCGGGATTCTCAGAACAGCTATTCCCTCAGAGGCAGAGGGGGACAGAATCAACACCGACTCAGAGGTAGAGGGGGGACCCAGGAATTTTAGGTGTAGGAAACCTTTTTCTGATAGACCTGATCAGCAGCCCTGAGGGGTTGCCTGACTGTCCTACTCTGGAGGCAGTCGGGGGAAGATTGTCCTTACAACCCAGCAGCATGAGAGTCCATTATGACAGATCGCTGGGTGTTACAGATAATATCCAGAGGTTACTATATCCCATTTGTTGTCCCTCCAAATATTCCAAAACACCTCCTGGATGTTCCACCCGCTCACAGAGAGGCCGCAGCTCTAGAGGTTTCAAAGCTGCTTCTCAAACAAGCCATCGAACAGGTCCCCCCCTATCAGTCTGGATCAGGTATCTACTCAAGGTTCTTTTTGGTGCCAAAAAAGATGGGGGACCTTAGGCCCATTCTAGACCTGTCAATTTTGAACCTGTCTGTAGACAAACAGAAATTCTGGATGGTCACCCTACAGTCCATTCTGCCTTATCTAAGAGAGTGCGATTGGATGTGCTCGTTAGACCTCCAGGATGCTTACTACCACATAAAAATACACAGAAGCTCCAGGAGGTTTCTGCGCTTCCTGCTAGGAGCCA
Organism: Protopterus annectens; assembly: GCF_019279795.1. Classification (NCBI taxonomy): domain Eukaryota; kingdom Metazoa; phylum Chordata; order Ceratodontiformes; family Protopteridae; genus Protopterus; species Protopterus annectens. Next base: position 772,691,139 of record NC_056735.1, read on the forward strand.
GTCATTTTCAGTTCAGAGCCCTACCCTTCGGTCTCACCACAGCCCCCAGGGTATTCACCAAGGTAATGGCAGTTGTAGCGGCTCACCTGAGGCTCCAGGGTATTCAGGTGTTTCCTTACCTGGAATCTGGCTCTTCACTGCGCCCACAAAGCGTCACCTGTGTCTGGCCCGAGATTACTTCATTCAGCTGGCAGATCTACTGGGAATTACAGTCAATATTCAGAAATCCCACTTGCAACCAGTATAAGTTCTAGACTTCATTGGGGCATGGCTAGACACTTTGCAGATGAAGGTATTCTTAACTCCAGACAGGATCTTAAACCTCAGGTGTCACATAGCTCAGATAGGGAACTCCAAGTATCCAAAGACGAGCGAGGTTCTCCGGGCTCTGGACTCCATGGCTGCCTCCATATCCATTCTTCCTTGTGCGCGCTTTCATATGCGGGTTCTTCAATGGACTCTGGCTGTTCAGTGGTCTTGGCTAGACCTGCCCATGGAATTTCCGATCAGGATCAGTCACGTCTGCAGGATGTCCCTTCATTGGTGGTTAGCGTCACCAGAGATATCAGAAGGACACCCCTTCGCGTCATCTCCAGTCCAAGCCAAAGTGACCACAGATGCCTCCCAACTTGGGTGGGGGGGACACTGTTTGGGAAGGATAGTCCAAGGCAAGTGGCCCCAGTCAGAGACCAAGTTGCACATAAATGTCCTAGAGATTAGGGCAGTGCTTTTAGCATTGGAAGCCTTTCACACTTTCCTTCCTCTCGGATTGATTGAAATTCAGTCAGACAACAGGTTGGTTGTCTGGTATATCAACAAGCAGGGGGAAACCAGATCCTACCCCCTATGTCTCAAGGCCTTGAGAGTATGGGAATGGGCGATCTCCACCGGTCGGTTTCTGTTAGCAACGCACATCCCGGGGTGCTCCAACATTTTAGTGGATAGATTGAGTCAGACTATTCTGATGCCGTACAAGTGGTCTCTGAAACAGTCAGTAGCGGAGGAGATCTGCCATGCATGGGGTCAGCCTTGCTGCGATCTCTTCGCATCTCCATCCAACGAGCGAAGTACAGCGAGTTCTTTGCTCTCATTCCTTCACCAGGGGAAGTCCCCAGAGACGCTCTAGTCCATGCTTGGCTCCCCCGGGCATCTGTACGCTTATCCATTACCACTCATCCCAAAGTTTCTTCAGAAAGCTTGCCAACTGTGGTGCAAAGTTATCCTCATTGTCCTGTTCTGGCCTCATCAGATTTGGTTCCCATTCCTTTGGTCTCATCGCTTAGCTCCCCCGTGGGTACTGGATCCCTGCCCGGATCTAATCTCCCATCTGTCAGTGGCTCGTCCACCCGATCTAGACAGCCTCAAGCTGACAGCTTGGTTGCTCCAGTTCCATTTATTGCCAGGACTCCTGGTCTTTCATCCCCAGTAAAATCTATTCTGGTGGCCTCTCTTAAAGATTCCACTAGGAAACTGTATCGCATTAAATGGAAATGTTTTTGCATTTGGGCCTCGCAGAGAAAACTAGATCCCTTTACAGCCCCTGTTCCAGCGGTGTTGGATTTCTTGTCTGGCATTTTTCAGCAAGGAGCTAGTTCCTTCACAGTGAAAGTACAATTGGCAACCATTTCTAATTTTCATGTTGGTGAAGACAACATTTCCTTAGCCTCCTCTAGGCTGTGTCAGGCTTTTCTTAAAGGTACTTTTTCTGTTACGTCCCCCTGTCAAGGATTCAGTGCCTCCTTGGGACCTTACCTTCGTCTTACAGGCATTGGTGGCTCCTCCGTTCGAACCTGCAGCTTCAGTGGATTTGAAATTTTTATCCTGAAAGACAGCTTTCTTAGTTGCCATCACATCTGCTAGGAGGGTTTCTGAGCTTCAAGCTCTGTCTGCTGTACCTCCGTATTTGGTCTTCCATAAGGATAGTGTCTCTATCTGTACTAATCTTTCCTTCTTACCCAAAGTGGAATCTGAAGCAAACATAAAGCAGTCCATTAATCTACCTGTTTTCTTCCCTAACTTCCAAAATAAAGGTGAATACAAACTTCATTTGTTAGATGTTCATAGACAGCTTTGTTTTTATCTTCATAGAACAAAATTCTTCCACAAGACTGACCAGTTGTTTGTTTCCTTTTCCAAAGCATTTATGGGAAAAGCTATCTCTAAAGTTTCTTTGGCCAGATGGATCACACTCTGCATTTCACATGCCTGCAAAGCAAAAGATTTATCTCCTCCTGGTATTGTTAAGGCACTCTCTACCAGGTTCATGGCAACTTCTGCTGCCTTTTTGTCTAGGGTTCCTCTGGACTACATTTGGGCAGCAGTGACCTGGGCCAATTCACATACCTTCATTTCCCACTACAAATTAGATCTGATTTCTAGGGGTAGAGCATCCTTTGGCTCTGCGGTGCTCAGGAATATCCTTCCATAAGGGCCTCCCAGGATTGGAGTAGCTGGGGCCTCTGTCCCATAGGTTGCAGATAAAATGAAGTCAACTACTTCAGATAAAGAAGTTATGTACTCACCGTAACGTTCCATTTGAGTAGTTATACTTAATTTTTCTGCAACATTCCCTCCCTCCGTCCCCCGGACCTTGCCCTGTCTATTCAGGTTTGGTTCATTGGGCTGAGTTGCTTATGTAATTAGTTGCAGTAAACTCGATCTGAGGGAAGGTAGGATATGGTAGTGCATTATGGGTAAGGGGAGGAGCTCGGAGCATGGAGCAGATGCTAGAAAAAAAGTTGCCGGCTCGGATCCGATACGGATCCGTATACCCCACAGGTTGCAGAAAAATTAAGTATAACAACTCAGATGGAACGTTATGGTGAGTACAGAACTTATTTTTTGGAGCAAAATAGATGCATAAAAATGGCATATAGGAGACCAGTAATTGCTAGTTCTGACTGAAAGGTTAACACCTCCATAAACTCTCCTAACAAGTCTGTGTCTGGCTGTTCTTCCTTGTTTGGTGATGAAACCAGAGGTAATGTCAGGGTAAAGGGAACAGTTAAAATGTATTGTCTTCTTTCTCTTCCCTGTTGCTTGTGTCTGTGTGCTGTTTGTATGCCTCAGGGATGTGTGATTGTCTTTTTGAATATAAAATTACAGGGAATGCCATTTAAAGTGTGTGGTTTTCCAGGTTGATCTCCTCTTGTGAGTGTAACAAAAAGATGAAAAACCAGGAACTTTCTTTTGAGATGTAATTGATTTTTCGACATATCACTAAGTCACACCTAGGTGGATTCAAGGGAAGAAAGCAGATGCATATATGTATTAGCAATTTCTATGATTGATAAAATGAGTAAAAAAAATGGTCTAGCTAATTGTGTTTTCTAGGCCTGCAACAGAGTGATAAAGTAATGTGGTGAACTCCTGGGACTGTGAAAAACATATATAACTGTGCATACTGTGCTGTATTAGTTGATAGATGCCATATTAACTTGTTTGTGTGGTGCATCTGTCTGGGAAAGCTATCTACTTGAAGATTATTTATTAATTTGTCTAAATGATGATAATCAAGAATAGTATTTCTATAGCAAGCTATAGCTAGTAACTTCAGTATCTGAAATTTAGATTTTCCTTCACGCATCCTGTTTTTTATTTAATTTTTCTGTGTGTAACAGCCTACATACATTTTGATCTGTATTTGTACATTTTTTTATTAGATAAGTAAAGTTACTTCCTTAACCTTCATATCTGGAGTAGGGACTTCATTTGTCTGCAACCTGTGGGTCTTGGATCCGATATCGGATCCGAGCCGGCAACTATTTTATACAGTTATGGATCCGAGCTCCTAGCTCCTCCCCTCACCCATAATCCCTTGCCAACCCCAAATGACCTCAGATCTAGTTTGCCACTCTAAAGTTTGTCAGCTGGATTGTGAGCTCCTGGCGATTTCTTTTAGATAAGTGAATTTTTCAGTCTTTTTTTCTTAGTTTAATCAGTGTGAATGTGCTAGGTTTTCTTTAGCCTGTTAGCTTTAAATTTTTAGTTTTTTACCCTCCCCTTGCTAGTCATTAGTGTGTGCTTGTGTTTGGGGCCTAGTGTGTTTGTGTAGCCTTAGTTTAGGTATGGCAGAGGCTCCTAAGCCCATTTTTTCTAAAAGCACCGAGTGTGGCCATAAGCTGTCCCCGGCAGATGGCCACACTCAGTGTCTTCAGTACCTTGGGGTTGAACACCTGTCCACGGGCTGTACCATTTGTGCAGCGTTCAACCCCAGGGCACTGAAAGAGTGGAGGTCGAAGCTGATCCTGACGGGACTTTTGCCCCCGGATTCGGCCTCCGCTCCTCCCGTGGCACCTCCTCAGCCTGTGGTGGTAGCCACTCCTGCCCCCCTTCCCCCGGCCGGGATTCAAACTCCCACTAAAGCGCCGGAGGACAGGAAGGCCAGGAGCTAGAAATGGAGGGAGAAGCACCACAAGCGGAGGGCCGAGGCCTCCGCTTCGGCCCCCCCAGCTAAGCGGGCTTCTCCCTCCACGGCTTCCAGGTCTCCTCCTCCTCGGATCCGATCTCCTTGCTTCTCCCCGGGACCCGAGGAGGAGGGGACCCTATCTCCGTCGAGGTCATCAAGGCGGCACTCCAAGCCTGCCTAGGTGGCCTCTTCGAGATCAACCTACAGCCTGTCTGATGCAGACTTGAACCGGATGATGAGGAGGTTCATCCAGGCCCAGCTGCAGATGGGAGTGCTCTTGCCCCCCCCCTTCGGGTGGGAGCTCGACACCTTTCTTTGTTCGGATTGCTCCTTCTCCGACCCGCTTCCCAGGTTCGGAGTGCTCGGAGCCGGGCAACGTCGGAGCCGGGGGTGGGTCGGCGCTGACAATACTGAGTACTTCGGATCCGACCCTGCCCTCGAGTCTGTCTGCTCCATTGTCGGATCCAACCTCTCGGAGCCGTGGGGCGAGCTTCGGATCCGAGGGATTCAGTGTGCCTTCAGCTCTGTCCAGGTTGGAGCACACTGGTCCCTTGGATCCGATGATCTCGGTGCCGGTTCCGATCTCTTCATCGGATCCGAGTGGGAGTCGACTTTCGGAACCCAGGGAGAGCGGCTCCCCCTCGGCCTTCAATGCAGTGGAAAGGGCTATGTCGAGAGCATCCGGACCCCTGGCCCTTGTCTCGGCTCCACCCTGCACTCCCTCTCTGCTGGGTCAGGCTCCCGTCACCCGGCCACAGGGACAGCCTGCTTCGATGTCCCAGGTTGTTCCATTGGAACAGGATGTTGCTGGTGAGACCTCCTCGGACAACCCCCCCCCCCCCGAGGAAGTGCCTCGCAAGCACAAGTGTAAGAGGAGGCACGTGGACTCCCCCGAGTCCTTAGAGGACACGGACTTGGATGAAGGGGAAGGCTCCCCAAGGTCACCCCCTGAGGATGTCTCCTTTGGTGACATCATGGAAATGCTCAGGATCGGGGAGGGTGGTCTGCCCCCAAGGCTTCCTCCGAGTCCGTGTTCCTGGAGGCATTTGAAGCAGGCCCGTCTACCTCTTGGACCTTATTACCACCAGGGCGGGGAAGAAGCCGGACACTGTGGAGCCAGTCCCTAAACGCCCAGATAGGATCTTGAGCCTCCCCGCAGACTGGTCCCACTGGAGCAAGGGTTCCCCCGTAGATGCCATGTTGACGGCGGCAGCCACTAAGAGGGAACTAGCTCAGGAGAGCCCCTCGGTCCATCCACCGAGCAGGGAGTCCCGCTCGATGGATCACCTTGGGAAGCGGGTATTTAGTTCAGCGACCTTCTCATTAAGGTCCTTGAACTACATGGCACATGTCATCAGGATGCAGCGAGATCTTATTAAAGAATACGCTGCTTCCCCCCCAGAGTCCATGTCGGCGGAGGACAAGCAGTTGTACTCCACTCGTATGGCCACTCTTAGATCTATTTCCAACACCTCTATGCGGCTGTTGTCCCACGTCACTGAGGGAGCCGCTAGAGCTAGCGGAGCGGGCCTAGTTATGAGATGCCAGGCCTGGCTCCGACATTGCGACTTCGTGGAGCCCTTTAAGGCGTCCTTTGCGAATGCCCCCTTTGATGGTTCTGCCTTGTTTGGCAAGACCGTTCGCGAGACACTTGTCCAGAGCGAGAAGGACGGGAAGACGTTGTCTGCCATCGGAGTCCGCTTCTCTGCTCCCCAGAGGTCCTTCTCCAAGAACCAAAAGGGACAGAAGAAGATGTGGTTCCGGAAATCGCAACATTCCCAACCTGCTCCGGACAACCAGTCCTTCCGTGACAGAGGAGGACAGGGAGGACGCCGCCCTAGAGGCAGAGGGGCTCCGAAAAATTTTGGGTCCAGAGAATCCTTCTCTGATTGGCCCACGCAACAGCCCTGAAGGGTTGCCCAACTGCTGCACTCTGGAGGCAGTCGGGGGGGCGCTTCTCGAGGCACCTGGCGGCATGGAAGTCCATCACGTCAGACCACTGGGTGCTTCGTATCATATCCAGAGGTTACAAAATCCCAATGCAACATGTCCCCAGACACAGAAACCTCCCCGTTGTACCACCCACTCAGAGGGAGGCTGCAGCCACAGAAATCCAGCAACTGCTAGAGAAAAGAGCCATCCAACCCGTCCCCCCAGACCAGCTCGGATTAGGGTTTTACTTCAGGTTCTTTCTGGTGCCAAAAAAAGACGGGGGACTTGAGACCAATTCTAGACCTTTCCCTCCTGAACCTGTCGATAACCAAGGAAAAATTCCGAATGGTCACTCTTCAATCCATTCTCCCCCTCTTGCGGGAGAACAACTGGATGTGCTCAGTAGACCTCAAGGATGCGTACTACCACATTTTAATGGAGAGACGATCCAGGAGGTTTCTCCACTTCCGGCTGGGAGCCAGCCACTAACAGTTCAGGGTCCTTCCCTTTGGCCTCACCACAGCCCCCAGGGTGTTCACCAAAGTTTTAGCAGTGATAACGGCCCACCTGAGACCCCAGGGAATGCAGGTCTTCCCGTACCTGGATGACTGGCTACTGACTGCCCCAACAAGGCATCTACTCTGCTCAGCCAGAGATGTTTTTCTTTGCCTAGCCCCCCAGTTAGGCATTACGATCAATACGGACAAATCCTCCCTTGCTCCGACACAAGTGATAGACTTCATAGGGGCCAGATTAGATACGAGAAGTCTGCGAGCCTACCTCACTCCGGAACGACTACAGAATCTGGGTTTACATGTTCGGGCCATCCTACAGTCAGAAGCTCCACCCGCGGAATTGGTCTTGAGGGCAGTGGGCTCTATGGCAGCGGCAATTACACTCCTTCCATGCACTCGCCTAAACATGAGGGTACTACAGTGGACCCTTCAAGTACAATGGTCCTTTCAGCTTCTTCGTCTCCATCACCCTATCTCTATCAGCAAGGCTTGCAGGAGGGCCCTGTTATGGTGGCTTCATTCTCCAGACATCCATACAGGTCGCCCCTTCTGCGCTCCACCTCCTCTCGTCACGGTGACCACGGACGCTTCTCGCCTCGGGTGGGGGGGGGCATTGCTCAGGCAGAACTGTCCAAGGCACATGGAACGACACAGAGACCTCCCTGCATATCAATGTTCCAGAGATGAAAGCAGTGCTGTTGGCATTGCAAGCACTTCACAACCTTCTTCCCATAGGAACTATTGCGATACAGACGGACAACATGTGAGTTGTCTGGTATATCAACAAACAGGGGGGAACCAGGTCTTACCCTCTCTGCCGAGAAGCCATGAGAGTGTGGGAATGGGCAATCTCCACCAACTGCTTTCTGATCGCAACGCACATTCCAGGTCGGTCCAACATTCTGGCAGACAAACTCAGCCACACTATTCTTTCCCCTTACGCGTGGTCTCTCAACTCCCGAGTGGCGAAGCAGATTTTTGCAAAATGGGGGCAACCCTGCTGCGATCTTTTTGCCTCTCCCTCAAATACGAAATGCGACAACTTCTTCGCCCTGATTCCCCCACCAGGGGAATCCCCGAGAGATGCTCTAGTGCATGCTTGGCTGCCCGGTCTACTTTATGCCTATCCTCCTCTACCCCTGATGCTAAAGATGTTACAGAAAGCCTCTCGGTTGGGGATCAAAATGATCCTCATTGCCCCATTCTGGCCTCTACAAACTTGGTTCTCTTGCCTGTGGTCTCACTTAGTGAATCCTCCCTGGATTCTGGATCCCAGCCTGGAACTGATCTCCCACCCTTCAGGCTTACTGACCCCGAATCTGGACAGCCTGAAGCTGACAGCTTGGCTGCTCCAGTTCCACTCTTAATGAGGACTCCCGGTATCTCTTCACCAGTCAAAGCCATCTTGGTGGCAGCACATAAACCTTCCACCAGGAATATTTACCGCAGTAAATGGAAGCGTTTCTCTGTCTGGGCAGAACATCATAATCTGGACCCCTTCACTGCTCCGCTAATGTCCGTTTTGAACTTCCTTACCGGACTTTTTCAGCAAGGGGCTAACTGTTCGACAGTCAAGGTACAATTGGCAGCCATCTCCCATTACCACGTAGGACACGAGACAGGTCCTTTGATGTCAGCTAAATTATGTGAAACCTTCCTCAAGGGTACTTTTCTGCTCAGGCTCCCTATCAAAGAAGCCATACCCCCTTGGGACCTATCGCTAGTTCTGCAGGCCTTGACTGCGTCTCCCTTTGAACCAGCTGCCTCGGCTGATCTTAAGTACCTGTCTTGGAAAACAGCATTCCTGGTAGCCATCACATCTGCAAAAAGAGTTTCGGAACTTCAAGCTCTTTCCGTAAAACCCCCGTACTTGGTTTTTCATCAGGATAGAGTGTATCTCAGGACCAACCCGTCCTTTCTACCTAAGGTGGCATCAGAAACCAATATCAATCAGTCCATTAATATTCCTGTTTTCTTCCCTAATTATCAGAATAAAGGAGAATACAAGCTGCATTCATTAGATGTGCACAGGCAGCTGCGTTTCTATATTCATAGGACTGCTGGTCACAGACAATCTGATCAGCTGTTCATTTCCTTTGCCAAATTCAATTTAGGTCACCTTATCACACTGCATTTCCCAATGTATTCTTCTAGCTTATGAGTCTTCTGGGAGGCCCGCACCTCAATGGGTTCGTGCACATTCCACTCGCTCCATATCTACTTCTACTGCATTCAGATCTAGAGTCTCCTTGGATGATATTTGCTCGGCAGCCACTTGGGCTTCATCTCATACCTTTATTAACCACTTCAAACTGGACGTCATCTCCAGAGGGAGAGCATCCTTTGGCTCCGCAGTGCTCCGGAACATCCTTCCATGATGGCCGTCCAAGATTCAGGTAGCTGGGGACTCTGCACCACAGTTGCAGACAAATGAATTCCCTACTCCAGATTAAGAAGTTATGTACTCACCATAATGTTCCATCTGAGTAGGTGGCTTCATTTGTCTGCAGCCATCCCCCCCCCTCCTTCCCCCTGGCCTTCAGAAGAGTTAGATGTTGGTATTTCTCCTGCCTTTTCCTGTTGGAATACCTTTTCAGGTATATAGCAGGGCAAACTTGATCTGAGGTCATTTGGGGTTGGCAAGGGATTATGGGTGAGGGGAGGAGCTCGGAGCTCGGATCCATAGCTGTATAAAATAGTTGCCGGCTCGGATCTAAGACGCACAGGTTGCAGACAAATGAAGCCACCTACTCAGATTGAAAGTTATGGTGAGTACATAACTTTTTATTTCTTTTGGCTGTCATCTGTTATTTTATATATATACATATATATATATATATATATATGTTTACCGGAAAGTCCATTCGGGCCAAAAAAAGACCTTTTGAAGCAGTGGTCTGGGGAGAAAAGCTCCCCATTACAAAATTTAAAGACAGAATAAACAAAAACACATGGTACTTGTATATAATAAGTACAGTTACAGTAATACTTGTGAGAGGAAAGTAATACAGTACAGTAAAACAGTTACAGTATGACGTGAGAAGCAGGCAATACAGTACATTCTTTAAGGTACAAAAGGTATTATAGTACAGTCTTTGTGATAGAAAATGGCATTCTAGTAGTCTTTTAATGTAGAGATGCAAAAGAGAGAGAGAGAGGGGATTAAGGAAAAAGACATAGTTTTGTGCTTTAAAGTTAATAGTTCATATGTGTTTACTAGGTTATCAACCACAATGGCCTTTTTAAGCCTAGCCATGCATCCCAAATCTCTGACAAGTTCTGATAACCTTGATATGTGTAAGCATGGGCCTTGGAGGTGAACCTTTTACAAGTTACCTGTGTCCATTAGAGATATAGGTGCTAGACCAGGGACGAATTTCTGATTTCCCATCCAATTGTCCAAGTTGCACTTGAATTGGATTAGCGAGGAACTCTGCTTTGCATGGATGGGGAGCCAGTTCCACAGACGTGGTAGTCTCCGGGATGCATACCTATCTCTCCAGCAGGTCCTATTTATATGACAGGCAAGGTTTAAGTCTTTAGAATGGGTAATTCTGGTGCTGTTTGTTTTGTGGATATTCCATCAGAGTGGGGTCTGACAATGCCTTGTATGCAAGGCATAGGTCTCCCTTCAGAAGCCTATAGGAGACAGAATGCAGAGATAAGACCTTGAGGCGGTCTGTGTAGGACATTTTACTTGCACCCTGTATTCTTTTAGTGAGGAACCTTTGTGGACAGTCCAATTGTTGGCTATGCCTTGTTAGGTACATACCAAAGGGGGAATTGTACTCAATGATAGGTCTGATGAATGCAGACTACAGTGGAACGACTTCCATGGACTTAGATGCCATACCTTTGTTTATAAGTTGCGCAATATAGAATGATTTCCTCACCACTGTAGACACATAATGGTCAAAGGCTAGATTACTGTCTATGTGTGTCCTAAGTCTCTGGCTACTGGGTCAACTCTAAGGGGTGCTTTGTCAATATGATAGTTACCAGGGATTGATGACTTCTGAAAGGATACTATTATGCATTTCTTGGCATTTAGTTTTAGTCCATGGCTCTGACACCAGTTGTTTGTCTGTATCAGCCCCTCAGAATATTTGTCAGTGTGAGATTCAGTGACAGCTCCTAATTTGCAATCATCTGCAAATTTAGTCAGCCAGAGAGCACTGACATTGGCCTTGACATCTGAGAAGTAAATGCCAAGAAGGAGCAGTCCAAGGACTGATCCCTGAGGGACTCCACTTGTGACTGGCCTCTTTTTAGAGGTGGACTGCGCAATTCTAACTTCCTGGGTCCTGTCTGTGAGCCAGTTGGCTATCCAGCGGATGACATATGGGTTTGTACCTAACCTCTTGAGTTTGTCAACAAGGCCCGAGTGGGGTATTGTGTCATATGCCTTGGCCAGGTCAAGGTAGGCAGTGCAAACGATTTTGCCCTCATCCATTGCTTTGTTGACCTTCTAAAAGAAGTTCACCAGTTTGAATAGGCAAGATCTGCCCTTGATGAAACCAAACTGGGTTGGGTCCAGTTTCTGAAGGTTTAATATATCTCTGTTGATCATCTCCATGATAATTCTTTCCATGGCTTTACATATAAGATTAGTGAGACATATGAGTCTGTAGTTTCCAGCATCTATAGATGACCACCTTTGTGCAGAGGGATGACTGTTCCTTTCCTCCATTCATGTGGCACGAAACCTTTTTGGTAGCTACAGTTAACTAGAATTTCCAGAGGCCCTGATATTTAGAAGGCATCCTGTAATATTGTCTTGGCCAACTGACACAGTGTTCCTGGTCTTAAGATAGAGCATTAAGGACCTATTCCCTAGTGATAGTAGGGGTAGTTATAGTTGATGATATTTCCTTAGGCAAGGTTGAGGGGGAGAGAGGGGTAAAGCTGGAGCTGAATTTATCAGTCAGGAGGTTTGCTCTGTCTTCTGGCTCAGTATAGGTGGCTCCATTTACAGTGAGCTCTGCACACAATTGTGTATTGCCTTTGAGGTTGCGAACATAGCTAAATAATGCTTTGTGGCTGTCCATGGCCTGTGAGGGCAAACTTGCCTCACATATGGCTTTGGTAGACGTTATTTGTCCTCTGAGTTGTTTGTTTAGTTTGATGAGAGTGCTTTTATCTTGCTGTGTGCTGCATCTCCTAATTTTTGCCATGATTTTCTTCCTCCTGTTATTCAACCTATTGGTTTTGTGATTCTACCAGGGTGGCTTGTTTTTTGAGTTTTGTGCTTCTTCCTGGTAGGTACAGCTGCCTGTTTGCAACTATTGACATGTTTGTATGGGGTTTCTGTGAGCAGTTCTGCATAGGCAGCAGTGTTCTCTGTGTTTATGGCGGCTTGAAATTTTGCCTGGTTCTCACTTAATAGTTAATTGGGTAAGTGTTCAGTATATTAAAAGTACAATAGAATGGGGTAAAGTACAGTCAGATGACATAATAGAGCTGTTAATGAGCAAAAGAGAGGAGTATAAGAGGTCAGGGAGGTAAGAGGATAACTAGTTCGAGTAGGGTGGGAAGACATAATGTTAAAATTGTATTGTATAAGTTGTAAAGATGTGTGCATAGGAGAAAGGCTAGATCAGTAAGGAGGAGGAAACAGAAGAGCAGAGAGAAAGAGAGGAAGAGGACATGTGAATGAAACAGCAGAGAGAGCTACCAAGGAGTGTCAGAGAGTACAGACATATTCCGTTTCATCCAGGATGGTGACAGGAACAAATCCAGACTTTAAGTATTCTTTTAGTGAGGATTTTAAGGAAGAAGATTAGTGATTGTTCTGATGTTAAGTGATAAAGTGTTCCAAGCTTTAGCAACTCAGTAGGAGTAGAGACTTTGGCCAGAAGTGGAAGCTTTGGAGATGGTGAGGAGCTGTTTGTTTCTGGACCTAAGATTACTGTTTGAGATGTGCAGGTCAAGTAAATACACACACACACACACACACACCTCAGAAGAGAGTACTCATTGCTTAATCTGACAATTAATAAGCTGTGTTGCACACATTTATCATTAGACTTCTTAGGACTACTGTTAGTGAGATTAACTGATATGTTTACGTTTGGCTTAACTAAGAGCAACTGGGGTAACTGGGGGTGTCTTTCTAGCCATAAACCAGAGTGGTGCTAGCATTACTGTGCCAAGGAAAAAAGCTATGGAGAATTGGAGAATTCTATCAGCCTTATGTTAGAAGTTTGTGTGTGTGTTTGTAAATAATACTTGGTGTGAATAGTAGTTAACATGAATAAAAAGGCACTGGAAGACATTGGGTCATAGAGATGGTGTTGAGACATGCCCCAAGGGTTCTTGACAAAAGGTTCATCTCTGTAAGTGGTCTATGTACAGTTCAGTCTGGATGTGGATGTTGAATGTCCATACCAAAGACAACAATGCATGTTCCCTTTATACTATCAGTGCCAGGTTGTACTTGGTAAATTTACTGCTGAAATGAAATTGTGTGCACTTGTTTACTATTTTCCTCATCCTTGGTTGACAGTGTTGGAATTTAAACCCATCAGTACCAGCCATCCAGACATCACAGTGGGTGACATTCTACCATTTGGAGGTCACATTGGGAGTAGTTGAGGTATCACCCCATCACAGTGGTGGACTTCCTCCATTAAATTTGGCGACAGTGATGCATCCTTCTATTACAGTCAAGACAGAAGTTAATTCAGTTTTCTTTGAAAACTGTTTCAAGTCTTACTTGACAGTTTGGCCTTAAATTAAATTTTTACTCCAAAGTCTGTCTGTAGTTCAGTTTATATTCAGTCAACTTTCTTAGACAGTGGTCTGTGGAAATCAAGGTTTTGAGAGATTATATTAGAAATGTCTTGGAATGAGATGCTGTGGATACTGTCACTTCTGGCTGGTCTTACTTTTGCAACTGAGAAGCAGTCTGAGCATAGGAAGCTAGGACATTGTTTTCTCAGTTAGACAGTCCAGGCATACAGCTGTCTAAAAATGCACATCTTTTGAGGCAGTTCAAAGTGTGGAAATCCATCTGTTCTTGATCAGGAGTGATACTATTGTAAGAATTATTTTACTTAAAATAAAAAAGCCTTCTTGATTGCAGTATCAGAGGTGTTTTAAAATATATGATGTTACACTTGCCAGGGCAAACATTAGTCCAGTGGTGTTGATCCAAAATGAATTTTTGTCATAAAGGAGTTAATGTTATGAGAGTCATTATTAGTAATTGCAAACTCATTTTTGCTATCATCAGAATATTTACTTAAACAGCAGTTTATAATTGGTCTTTAGGAATTGTTGGGAACATCACATTAAACAACACAGAGCCCAATACAGAGTCCCGAGATATTCCTGAATTAAATACTTAGAATTGTTACTTTGAAAAATCACAAGTTGAGATCAACCTATTAGCCAAGATGTTATCCATTTAATTAAATAAAGGTTTATATTACAATTATCCAAGACTTTATATATTACTCTAAAGGATAAAGTATTAAAAGCCTTAGTGAGATCTAAGATTACTCGTATTGACAAACAGCAGCTGTTTGCCATACTCATTTGGTTATAAAACTCTACTTGATATGTAAGAGTATACCTCTCGCTGATAAAGCTGTGCTGGTTAATGTCTTGAATTACAATAAATGCCACACCTTAAGTAGAATGTACACAGTTTATTGCAACTATTGCTAAGCACTTACTTCCCTTAAGTAAGTTGGACTTCAGAACATATAAAATTTGTCAAATTCTTTCATATCATTTGCCAAACATGATCATGCACTTCATATTGAATACAATTAATTGTAAAACTGTAAACATTATATAAAAATACTGTAATTAATAATAACATGTAAGCCCCAACTCATTCAAAGTGTTCTAGATCTCATTATTAACAAACATGTAATAGAAACTTGTTCATTAAGTCCTGGAAGCTTATCTGTAATAAACAATTGCCTGTGCAACTCATGGGCTTCAAATAATTCTTCCCACATTGTTCCCTCAGGTCTCTACTCAACCTTGTCAGTACACAAAATAAAAATCTGTGATAGGGGAATTCAGTGATATGTTTGGATAATGCTTTCTTAACATTCTTGCTTTTTAAATGTCATGTATATGTTCATAAATCCTCTGTCTAAAATGTTCATTTTTTCCCCAACATGAAACCCACCACATTCTTGATATAATGATGCACAGACAATGTCTTTTGTGTTGTAGTTGTTAAAAAATCATTCACTGCGAAAGAACCATAGGAATATATTAAAAATTCTTCAAAATTAAAATATACAAGTGTATTACTTCCACATACCACTTTTAAATGTCCCTTTTTGCTTCGTTAGTAGTATTTCCTATGGTTCTTTCCATAAGATTCGTAAAACTTATGCCACTTTTATAAATAAATATTTCAATTTCTACAAACAGATTGTGTTATATATTCGGTAACTATACTGAATCTAATAGCCATTACATTTGAGTACCCAATATTACCTTATTATTTATCTCACACCAGTAAGGGAAAATGGACTTCTCTTTATCTTTTTCTATTCACCTCTTGTATTATTTGATCAAGCAGTCCCTCTGGATAACCCCTCCTAAAAAGTCCCTTTTAGATTAGTTACTTCTTGGTCAAACACCTCTTCAGAGGCTATTCAATATAATACGATCAGTTGGCCATTAACCAATGCCCTTGTTTGATGTAAAGGATGGGAATTTTGGAAGTGTAGTAAAGCATTTGAGTAGGTAATTGGGTAGGTTTTCTACAAATATTTAACATAAAGTTCCTTCTCATAAAATCTTTAGTAATCTCAATATCTGAATGACTTGACTTTACATCTGACACTTCACTAGTAAATTTAAAAAAAAAAAAGATTGCTGTAGAATTAATATATTTCTGAAATTCATGAAATTTCTCTTTAGTGTCATTCCATAAAGTACAAGTATCATCAATATATTGTATATACAAACTCCAGGGTGTAATATACTTACTGTTAAACATGCATCTCTTTTCCCATGTGCCAGTACAATATTGAGAAAAATCAGGGCACAGACTGCTCCATTTGCAATCCCTTGCTTCTGTTGAAAATACATGCCCTCAGAATACATAAAATTATTATTTAAAATAACTTCCATGAAATCATTTAGTATGTCTATTTATTTATACAGTTTAACTGGGGTAGAGTGAGTATCAGTCCCACTGGATTAATTTCAATCTCAGCACAGAATTTAAACACACATCAAATGGAAAAAATAATTTATACAATAAAGGAACACACTAAAAACAAACATATATTTAATATACAATAGCCAGAATGAGTTAAGGGAGTCAACAGAAACCACTATATATTATACAATATGTTCATCAGTTAAAATACTGACATGATAAGAGTTAAAAAAGAGATGCTATAGTGAAAATGATAGACAGTATGTGTTGGAGATTAGGGAGACTATGTTATGAGACCTGAAGCAGAGCATCTACAAGCAGCTTATGCTGTGAAATGTTATGTAATTTGTGCCTGAAAGAGGAGTGTTTAGAGAGGTCTTTAAGATTTGAGGGAAGATACCTCCAGAGTTTTGGGTCCAAGGGTAGAAAGGTAGTGGTTAGAGCACTGTTTTTAGGAGCAAGCAAGAAGAGGCCCTGAGAGGCTATGAGATCTAAGGTCATATGACGGAAGCTGTCTAAGTAAGCTAGTGGAAAGAGAGGAGCAGGAGATGTTCTTCGTGTTTCACTGTTGTAGTCATTACACTTGGGTTATCTGCCTGCAGGTAGCCCTCTACTGGCCTGAATACCAGAGACTTCATCTTTGTGTGTCGGATGCTATCACTTCTATGACGTCAGGTCATCAGGGGTATAAGAACAGGCAGCCAATGTCATTACTTCAGTTCTTCTTGCCACAGGAGTTTGAAGCAGAAGCAGTTTGCAAGTGCCGGTCGGCTGCTACCTGAATTTTCGTGTTCCAGTTGAATAATACTGAAGTCTTCTAAAGCTAAGTACCCCATTGGGGATCCTTTTTTCTTACTTTAACTGATGCCAGTAAAAATTAATAATTGCCTTGCCTGTGGAAAGCAAATACCTCACAGAGATTTCCATGCTTACTGCATCACCTGTTTAGGCCCAGACCACGATGTCTCTTGCTGTCGGTTTTGTGCCTTGTTTAACTCCCAAACCATTCATCGTCAGACCATCTTTGTTGCAAATTACTTTCGCTCTTGATCTCCATAATCTGATATGGCTTTGGTAAGCCAACCGACTACCGATTTTCCTAAAAAGCGTAAGGATAAATTCAGAGAGACTGCCGCATAGGTCCAAAACTGCAGACACTTCCGATAAGCTAGTCGCCAGTCAGCTGGTACTCAGGCACCTTTGCAGCCCCTGATTCCTCCTTCTGTGGATTTGCAGGCCTCTGCTGAGACTCTTATAGGGTCCAGTATGCCGTGAGACGATTCTTCGACTATGGAACCTGCGGATGTCTCTACCTTGGATGGGTCCAGAGCCGCTGTGCAGGCACCAGCTTCTGAGGGAGTTTTTTGTTCAACTGAGGTGCGAATTCTACCGATGACCTCTTCTTCCTCCAAAACAAGCTAGTTTCTTAGGCCCAGAGTACGCTCTATGACTAGAAAACTGATGCCAAAAGTGCATGCTCATGTACACATGCCACAAAAACAGATTAGAATGGCTAAAGACCTCATTAACATGATTAGGGGATGCCAGCCTTCTCCTGCTAAGAGACTATGAAGTCATGCCCTTATCCACCTATGAGGATTCTGATGCAGAGGATTCCATTCCCTCTGCCTCTCCTCCAGAGGATTTTTCCTTTGGGGAAGCCTTACACACTTTGAGAGCATTTCTGCTGGGAATGCCAAGACTTTCCTCAGTCCAAAAAGAGACACAGGAAATTCTTACAATTGCCTCAGCACAGGCCTTTAACTATCCCCCCTGTCCTGGAGGTGGTGGATGATGTTTTCATGGAATCCAGTGTTAATCCAGACACCTTGCCTCCGGCTCCTAGGAAACCTGATTCTCACCAGTTTCTTTCCAAGAACCCTACTGCTGACTCAGAAATAATTTTACAGGGACCTAAAGGTATTAAGGCTACTACAGCCAAAAATCCTAACCCTTCGGACAGGGATTCCAGAGCTTTGGACAGATGGGGTAAGAAGGTATACACATCTGCAACTCTTGCTGTCAGGGCATTGAATTGCCAGTTTCTCATGCTAAAATATCAGCAACATATTATGGAACTGATTAAACAAAAACTGGTAACCATTCCAAATTGTGCAGAAAATTAAGACCTGCAGGATCTTATGCATTCTGCAACTCAAGTAAGCAAGCATACTTTGCAGTGTGGCTTTGATGCACTAGAAACTTCTTGTAGAGCAGCAGTCATTGGCTCTGTATTGAGAAGACATGCCTGGCTAAAGGAACAGACTTTGCCAGATCATGTCAAATCAAAATTACTAGACGCTCCTTTGAGAAAGGACCGTTTGGCACCAAAGCAGAAGTTCTTAAAAAGATGGAAGAAAAGGCTAAATCTATGCAGACTATTAAAGATTTTCTTCAAGTGCAACCACAGAGATTCAGTAGGCATTGCCCTTCAAAACAATGGTCCTTTCCAGCAATCTCCAGGTCTGCATAGACGAGGCCCAGGGCAAACAGACCACCCAGACTACAGTCTCAGGGTATGCAGAGATCTAAGCAATGGAGTGCCCCCACCCCTAAATCAGGGAGCAGAAAGCCACCTCCTTATGGAAAAAGCACTCAATGACTCCTCAAGTCTACTTCCTGCCCAATTGCTTGTGCCCCTAGGCGGAAAACTTGCCTTTAATTTAAAAAAACTGGATAACCATCACTCAGGACCAATGGGTCCTAAAAATTGCATCTCAGGGGTACAAATTTAATTTCCACTCCCTTCCAACCCCAAGAGGGTTTCCAGACCTTCCCCCAAACCAGTGGGCAGAAGCTCAAAAACAAATCCTCTCCCTGCTCACCATCAAAACTATTCAGCCTGTTCAAGCAGAACAGAGGGGTCAAGGGTTTTACTCCAGGCTATTCCTGGTTCCCAGGAAAGAGGGCTCATGGCACCCAATCATAGACCTTTCAGTTCTCAACACCTTCCTGGTGGTACCAAAATTCAATATGCTTACCCTGCAACAGCTTCTCCCTATGTTAGCCAAGAATGCTTGGTTAGTCACTCTAGACTTAAAAGAAGCTTACCTCCACATTCCCATCAGGGAGTCCTGCAGAAAATATCTCCGTTTCAGAGCAGGCTCTATGCATTATCAGTTCTCTGCACTTCTCTTTGGCTTATCTACTGCACCCAGGGTATTCACAAAATTCCTGGCTCCAGCCATTGCATTCTGCAGGCAGAGAAATATCCAAATTTATTTGTACCTGGACGACTGCCTAATTCAGGCCAACAATCAGGAATTGCTGCTTCAGCACCTGACATTTGTAAAAAGCCTACTCACTTCATTGAGGTACATCATCAACGAAAAGAAATCAAAATTGGCACCCAGTCAAAAGATTGTATTCCTGGGAGCAAGCTTGGACGCAAGTTCCCAGATGGCTTTCCTAACTTCAGAAAAACAAGTCTACCTGACAGACTACATCAAACTAATGGCCACAAAAACAAGCTATCTGCAAGAAAAATACTGCAAGCCCTAGGGTTCATGGCCTCATGTATTCTACTAATTCCATATGCAAGACTGCATATGAGGAAACTTCAGTGCTACTTAAAAGGCCTTTGGTGCCAACATTCTCAGGACCTGGAAACAGTCATTCCTTGTCTAAGGACAGAGTTCCTTTGGTGGGCAGAAGCATGCAACCACAGCAAGGGACTGCCTTTCACTCTGCCACAAGCCAGCCAGACCCTGACCACAGATGCATCAGACTGTGCATGGGGGGCTCACATGGCTGACAAATGTATTCAGGGCCTCTGGAGCCCAAGTCAAATCTGCATGCACGTCAACCTTAGAATGCCCTGACAGCTTTCAAAGAACAAATCTCTTCGGGACAACTGCTTATAAAAACAGACACCACCACAGTTTTGTGGTGCATCAACAAGCAGGGGGGAACCCATTCCTACCCACTCTGCAGGTTAGCCATGGCCCTTTGGAATGCAGCCTTGGACAACCAAGTCCATTTACAAGCTCAATTCCTGCCAGGCATACAAAACTCACTGGCAGACGACTTAAGCAGAAATCTCCTAGACCCACACCAGTGGAAATTGCAGCCCAGTTTCTTCAACCTTCTGATACAAAAATGGGAGACCCCAGAGGTGGATCTCTTTGCCTCCCCCAACAACCACCAACTAAGCAAATTCTGCACCAGGACTCCACACAGCAGAGCCTGGATGGTGGATGCCCTGTCCTTTCAATGGGAAAACCTCTCAATATATGCCTTCCCACCTCTGCCCCTTTTCTCAAGAGTATTACTCAAGATAAAACAAAACAGGCCAAGGACAGTTCGTATTGCCCCAGACTGGCCTCGTCAGCACTGGTACCCACTCCTATGCAGCCTGACAACGGTGCCACCCTGGCACCTACACCAGACCCCAACCCTGCTTTCTCAGCAGGAGGGACAGATTTTGCATCCACATTTGCAAACTCTAAATCTTGCAGCCTGAGCTATTCCCTAAATTACCCAACAGCAACCCTTAGCAAACAGGTGCTGGGCGTCATCTTTGAGGCCAGAAGGCCCAGTACTAGGAAATTCTATGCTGAAAAGGTATTGCTCTTGGATTCAGTCAAAAGGAAAGGGCACAGATCTGCCCTTTTTACCTCTAATTCTGCATTACCTAGCAGAACTACTGCACAAAGGCCTATCCTTCTGCTCCATTAAGATTCATGCCTCTGCCATTTCAGCTCATTGCAGTACTGAGCCACCTGTATTCTCTCACCCTCTCATCAAACAGTTCCTGAGAGGAGCAAACACCCTAAGGCCACCAAGGAGTGCGCCCACCCCTGCTTGGGACCTTAAATTTGTACTGGAAAAGCTTACGCTTCCACCATTTGAACCTGCTGTTTCAGCAGAGCTAAAATTTCTTTCTTGGAAAACAACCTTGCTTCTAGCCATCACTTCAGCTAGAAGAGTGTCCGAGTTACAAGCACTAATGGCTGTAGAACCCTTTATTATTTTCCATGCCAACAGGGTTTTGCTCAGGACTAACCCTTTCTTTATGTCTAAAGTGGTGTCCAGTATGGCTCTCAACCAATCCATCCATTTGCCAACCTTCTTCCCTAATCCTCAAAGTAAAGGGGAATGGATACTGCACTCCTTGGACATGCACAGACAGCTCAGGTTCTATCTTGACAGGACTAAGCCTTTCAGAAAAACTGACCAGTTGCTAGTCAGCTTTGCAACAGGGGCAGAGGGCAAGGCCATTTCAAAACAAACCATTTCCAAATGGATAGCACACTGCATCCATTTTTGCTACAAGCACCATGGAAAACCAACCCCACAGGGGGTCAGAACACATTCCACTAGGGCTACATCTACCTCTACAGCATTTCTCCGGGGAATGCCTACCAGGGACATAATGGAAGCTGCTACCTGGAGTTCTGTGCACACCTTCACCAAGCATTACCACTTGCCTATATTTTTCAAATCCTGGGCAGGATTTGCCACATCTGTTTTGCAAGGCCTACTAGCCAGCCCTAACTCTTCGTAACTGCCTCCTTCCTACCTCAGCTTTGGGAATCAACCCAAGTGTGATTAATTCAACAGTGAAACATGAAGAACATAGTACAGTTGTATACATTTACCATAAATGTAGCTGTTCGAGTGCATTCACGTTTGCAGTCCTGGTTTCCCTCCCTCCAGACCCCTTGCTCTGTCTATATCTTATCTATCCTATCTATGGCTATTATTACTGCTGTTGGTATTTACTTTTTACTGGTGGTTTTTTTAGCACCAGATCCTAGCTTCCTATTTCGGGGGGCTCCTGACATTTGGGGCAAGAAAAAACTGATGTAAGGACATCGGCTGCCTGTTGTTATACCCCTGACAACATGGAAGAAGTGACAGCATCCGATGCACGAAGATGAAGTCTCTGGTATTCAGGCCGACTGAGTGCTGCCTGCAGGCAGATAACCCAAATGTGATGACTGCAACAGTGATACTCGAACATCTGCATTTATGGTAAGTGTACACAACTGTACTTTTCTTTTCAGGAGTCAGAAAAGTTGGAAGCCAAGAAGCAGATTGCCTCATTGTGGAACTGGTAGACAGTTGGTTTTGACCAGTGTAAGACAGTGATGATCATACTTTGAGGAAAAGGTAATGAAGCTGCAGATGGAGTTTGTTTAAATTTTTTGAGGCACATGGTACAAAAGATAGGCAGTCTTCGAGTTGCACTAGAAGAATCCCTTTACCAATAGCATTTCTTGTGCAGGAGAGTAGAGAGGAGATTTTATTGGCCCAAAAGAGTTGGGAGTTTATCTTTTTCCAGGTGTTTTCAATGTGAATGGTTGAAGTTAAGTAAGGGATCAAGTCAGACTCCTAGGTATCCGAAGGAGTTAACCTGCTCAATGATATTATTAAGTTAGTCAAGAATTAGAGGGATTTAGGGTTCTTTTGCCTTTTAGTGGGGGTTCTGAAGAGCTTAATTTTAGTTTTTGAGGAGTTTAAACAATAGATTTGATGATGTCCTTTTCATTCTTCCTCACTAATGTGCTTGGATCCAACTAGGCCACATATACTGGACTTCGGATCCAGCTCTTGAGCTCTTCCCTCTGCCATTAAAGCTCTACTCCATCCCCATTGCCTCAGATCTCGTTTGCCATCATTGTGGGTAGATGCAGGTTCCACTCTCGAGCATAGTAAGAATATTTAATTTAACCTTGTTCTCCTAAATTTAGCACTTTATACCTAAAATAATTTTTCTTTCATCTTTTCTTCCTCCCTGTTAGCTTTTGCTAGCATTAGGGAGAAATCTTTCCTTCTTTTTCTCCTACGTGTGGTAGTGTATCGTTTAGTTGCTATACTTTCCTGTAACTTTCGTAGGCATTACTTTTTTACCATTGTTGGTAATAACCTTTTTGTTTGCTGTATTCTTCCTTAACTGCAGCTGTATATTCTGTTTTTCAACTATGTCAGAAAAAACAGGTTTTAAGAAATGCACTTGTGGGCATAAGATCCCCAACTCAGATTCTCAGAAGAAGTGTGTTTATTGTCTGGGACCAGGCCTTAACACAACCTGTACGGTATGCTCTACTTTTAATCCAAGAGCGTTGGCTGACAGGTGAAACAAGCTAGTTTTCAAAGTCTTACTTCCTGCTACTTGTGGGGCTCAAACCCCTTCAAAAATGATAAAATCTTTTTTTTTTTTTCGGATTCCAGCAAAAGGTCTCTTCCAAAGTCCCCAAGAGCTTCCTCGGAGCCAATAAAAAAAAAATTTGAAAAATCTTGTATCAGACCTCCTCGGATCAAACATCATCCTCAGATTCGGACAGTCAGCCCATATAGTGATATCTCCATTACCTTTAACCTCTTCCTTGGATCCCAGTCAGTACATCTTGCAGAAGCTGTACTCTAGAGTACACAGTTAAACCTGCTTCTCCCTTCCGACTCATGCAGTTATTCCAAACTCTCAGAAAATACACCATAGAAATAAGCAGTCAGAAGTTGAGACAAAGAGAAGCAGCTTTAATCCATCTTATTCATCCATCCTGGTACCTCGGCAATTCGCCTTCAATGGAACAAACATCCAGATATACACATTCTCTTTTATATACTCATCAATTAAACAATCAATCAATCAATTCATCTGGTATTTTAACCCTATCAACACTGTGACAAATCATCTAACATTCAAATACTATTATATGTGAAAATTTAAATACAAAATCTAATTTATCAAAAAATATTAAATATTAAATCTAATTTAATATAAATTATTCATGTTGTTTTAAATTTTACAAATATATACATATAACATTAAGATGCACATTTAGAAAAAAAAATTAAATTAAATACACTCAAATTTCATTATGATTCAAAGATTCCAGCACACACAAGTCAAATTTCATCCGCTGTCTAAATTCATCCCAACAGGAAATAATGTATGGTACCCTATAATCATCCTATGCTCTAACCTATTCAATGCAGTCTTAACATTTCCTGTACAAAAATGAGGTCTAGCAAGTGCACTAAATACAAAACCCTCAATGTTGCCATTATGCATGTTAATAAAATGAGCGAGAAAAACTTCTTGAAACTGAAAGCAAAGTTTCTTTGGATGATGTATTATTAAATTTGAGTACATATGATTATGATGAAATGATGGCAGATGGATATGAAGATATTAACAATATATCTGAACCATTTGTAGAAGATAATTGTGGTACAGAGGAAAATTTTGGGGGGGGGTTATGGGCATATTGATGTCCCTTGTTTTTCAGGTGATAGTAATTTTGCTCCTCCCAAGAATTCGCAGGCTATAAATGCTTTTGAGCATGTTGTGTACTCTAAACTTGAACAGGCATATAAGGAATTTTGTACAAAAGGCAAGGTATTCAACTTGAGTAAAGATGAATGGTTGGCCCTAAAAGTGTTGAGAACAAAATTGGACAAAGTTACCATTAAACCAGCTGATAAAGGGGGTAATTTGGTTGTGATGAATATTGAAAAATATGAAAGCATTGTTAACAGTTTGATAATAGAAGATACTTATGTCAAATTGAACAACAACCCTTTGAAACAATATTTTGAAGAGTTAAGTGAACTGTTGGAAAAAAGAGAAAGGTTGGGTTTCTTTACTAGTAAGGATGTGAAAAAACTATGAGTTAAGGAGCCCCGTCACCCATACATTTATATTATTCCAAAGATTCATAAAAGTATGGTTAATCCACCAGGAAGACCTATCATCTCTGGTATTGGCTCCTATGTAGAAAGGGTTAACATATTTCTGGATTCCCATTTTAAAAAAATATCTTCCAAAAGTTTGTTCTCATGTGAGGAATACTCAAGATGTGTGTTTAGCTCTGCGTGGGGTAGAATTTTTTATTTTATTTATTTATTTTACATTTGTTAACCGGGAGGATCCGACTGGATACATGTCCATTTTCAGCGGAGGCCCGGGGAGAAAAGCTCCAGACAAGACAATACAAACAAGTCAGAAAAAAAACAACTATATATTAAATAATACAGGTAAAGTTTTTAGTTTTATAAAAATCAAATCAAGATAAAGTTTGTGATTACAATATATTCATGAATGATTCAGTAGATATATTTGAGACCCTGAGTCTGGGAACAATGTAAGTTCAGAGAGATAGCTAGCTAGGGTTAGGTCAGTAGCAGGTATGTGTTGACCGAAGATAGAGTTTTAGTTTGGTCTTAAATAGACTTAAGGAGGGCAGTGAGGTAATGTCAGGAGGAATTTTGTTCCAGATTCTCCCTATTGAGTTGGAAAGAAGAGAGTCTCCGGCCGTGTTATTAGTTTTACAAGTTTGGATAAGGAGGCGGCTGGATGATCTCAGTGTACGAGGGTTGTTGCAGAGGGAGATAAGTTTTTTGAGTGAGGGAGAGTAGTCAGGGTTGTAAATTATTTTATGGGCAAGGACTAGAAGGTTATATGAGATATGTTTTGGTAGCTCAAGCCAGTTTAGCTGGGTTAAATTGGTGCAGTGATGGGTTCTATATGGTAATCCAGTAACAAACCTAGCGATATGATTATAGCAGATAGTGAGTTTGTTCATGAGTGTTTTATTAATATTCTGAAATAAGGGGGATGAGTACAGGAGTGTGGAGAGAAGATGGGTTTGGGCTATGGCGGATTTAGCTTGGGGGGTCAAGAATCTCTTTATTCTATATAGCGAGCCTATTTTCTTATTGATGGATTTAATCATTAAGTTTATATGAGTGTCGAATTTTAGGTTATTGTCTATAGTTACCCCTAATAATTTTGTCGAGGGATCTGGAGAGATAATTGTCCGTCCTTTGCTTGGATCGTAAATTTAAAGGGGCTGAACCTTTGTGTCGGTGAAAACAGCAACATTTTTGTTTTGGATTAAGTATCAAGCGACGACTAGAGAGCCAGTTTTCTATTTTACTGAAAGTGGATTGGGTCATATTTTGTAACTCTGTAGGGGTTGTACCGGAGCAAATCAGCGTTGAATCATCTGCATATTGAATACAACTAGCATTTGATACAACTGTATGCAAGTCATTAATGAAAATCGAGAATAGTAGTGGTCCTAAAATGGAGCCTTGAGGGACTCCCAGAGTATTGGGAAGTAAGTTAGATAGTTTAGTCTGCCATTTTACTGCTTGTTTTCTACCATTTAGATAGGAACTAAACCATTGAATAGAAGTGGTATCCAGACCAAATGAGTGTAGTGTATGAATTAATAGCTTGTGGTCCACCATGTCAAAGGCTTTGGACAGATCCAGGAATACTGCTGAGGAGATAATATTGTTATGCGGTGGGTATTGATGGTATTGGAGAAGGCAAGAAGGGCAGAGGTGGTACTATGAAGAGGTCTGAAACCATGTTGAGTATCAGCCAGTAGGTGATTGGCAAGTAGGTGTTCCATAATCTGTTTCTGCACACATTTTTCCATTATTTTAGATAGGGAGAGTATAGATATGGGCCTGTAGTTAGAGAGGTCTGTGGAGGTACCTCCTTTATGGAGAAATAACATAGGATACCTTCCAGATGTCAGGAATTTTGGCCTCTGTGAGATGCGGTTAATGAGTATTGACACAGGAAAGGCGATCGCTTCAGCTGCCTTTGTAAGTATTCAGCTGGAAGTTGATCGGCTGACAGTGTGGTAGGTTTAAGTTTTTGATTAATTTACAAATGAATGATGTAGCTACAGGCTGAAAGGAAAATGGGGAGTATTTTTATTGGTGGGAGTATCAAGGATATGAGAGTTATTTGGGAGTTGATTGGAGAGGGTTTGAATTGTCTCGGTGAAGAAGTGATTAAAGCTATTAGAGACAGAGTACGATGGTTTGTCTATGAGTGTGGCAGGGACAGGGGTGGTAGGCGACCAGGGTGAAGGAGATTATTTATCGGCCCAGAATTTTTGTGGGCAGTTTTGATGTTCAGTTTGCAGTTTCCAATAGTAATGCTTTTATCATGTATAATTAGTCTTTTGGTTTCATTCCTAAGTTGTCTGTAGGTAATTTGATCAAGAGGAATTTTAGTGATGCCAAACAGACCATGCTTTATTTCTGAGATGCATTTTTTGCCTGGTTTCTTTAGAGAGCCAAGGGACATCTCCTGTCTTAGTTATTTTTGAGCGTATGGGGGCATGATAGTTAAGAATCTCCAGGAATTTTGTGTTGAAATACTGTACTGCTTCATCTAATGGTAAATATTTAAGTATTGTCCAGTTGCAAGAATTTAGTTCTAGTTGAAATTTGTTGGGGTCGAATTTTTTTTTATTTCTGACAAATCTTAGTGTGGAGTTCTTTGGGATAGTAATTTTGTGCTTGATTAGGTAGGTGAGATGGTGATCACTAAGGCTATCAGGGAGGGAGCCAGCAGTATATTGGTTGGGATCACTATTAATAAGCACCCAATCCAGTATACTCTCCTTTTGGTTAGATTTATCTATCCTGGTAGGAGTGCAAATAATTTGAGTGAAGGAGTATAGGTTTATATGAGTGGAAGGGGTTTGAGAGGAGCAGGAAGACCAGTCTATATTAAAGTCCCCAAGAACTAAGGTTTCTTGAGGAAGTGACTTGATAGCCAATGCAGGATAGCTTCAAGAGTTTCTGTGTTCTTACCTGGGGGAATATACACACAGATTATATAGATACATTTGGTTTTGTTAATTTGAAGCCTGGAAATAAGGATCTCCGCATTGTTAATCTGAGGTGGTTGAGTGACATCGATAGAGACAGTTAGGTCAGATTTATAGAGAATGGCTACCCCACCTCCTTTTCTAGAGCTTGGTCTCTCCTATGTATGTTATACCGAGGATAAGTATTTCATTGTCCATAGTGGTTGGTTTTAGCCAGGTTTCAGTTAGCCACAAGATATCTGGGCAGAGGTCAACCATGACAGCATGAAGTTCATGTACCTTATTATTAATACTTCTTATGTTCAGATGGCAGGTGAGGAGGGAATTTGTAGGACGTGCCATGATGGGATTAGCTTTATGGTCCTTAAAAAGGGATGAGTGTTGGAGAATATTGGTAGGACCAGGGTTAGGATGTATGTCCCCATGTCTTAGTAAGTTTAGTCTTAATTTGGAGATGAGTTTCAGGAATTTATACACTATTTTGTAGGACTGCTTTTGTTTAAGGTTAATATTATTTGAGGTGTAAGGGTATGGAAGTATAGAGCAATGAGCTGTATCCAACCAAGTCCCCTGAGTATGATAGAAGTTTGGAAGAGTAGATTCAGGGGTGTAGGACTCAGCCCTGGGAACTGTGATCCTTGAAAGAGTTTGGGTTTCATATAGTGTAGTAAGATAGGAGGTTATTAGGAGTGGTGTTAGTATATAATACCACATCTCTAGAGAATAGTTGGAGACGGTTCACAAGGAAAAGCTTGCAGGTATTAGAGAGAGAATGGTATACTAAAGCTATAAGGGAGTGAATGATGAGTTGAGGGTGGATAGTAATTGGAAGACTAGGCTATGAGGGTGTGACAGATGAGTCAGGGATGGAAAGTCATAAGATAAGAAGGTATCACCTGTGATAAGGGGAGTGGTTAAGAAGAAGGCAAATGTGGTTGGAGCTAAACCTGGTGGGTGTGGTTTTATGGTTATAAATCTAGAGGTAGTGGGGGCGGGTGGGATATGGGGGCAGGGAGGGGCCAGTGAGCCTGAGCGCTTGAGGCAGGAGCGGGCAAAACCGTCCCTACTATAGCCAGGAGTTCAGCTGGGTAAATAGCCTGATTATCTCGAGAGATGGATATACATTTGTTTGAATTCAATTTTCTGTGTTTTTGCCAGATTTCAAGTGAGTTTCACTGTATTTGATTTAAAATACTCAATTAAAAGTACTTCTTAGGGAAGTATTTTAGGGAGGTATTTTAGGGAGATGCAAATTGATTCCCTGAAATTTAGGCAGTCGTGGATCCTTCACAGCAACTTCCAGCCTGAGCTAATAGTACTATTTAACCACCTTGATTTAAACATTAAAGGGCAGCTTCTTCCGATGGTTTCAGCTGGAGGGGTTATTCCTTTTTAGTCAGCATACTATGGGGCTTGTTCAGAATGGAAGGAGGAATATTATTGGGTTACAGTTGATGTTACATTGTTATATACTAATATCAACATAAGATGGGGTCTGGAGGTAATGCAGAGGATGATGGGTGAGGGACCATGTACTATGTTTTTGTTAAGTTTATTGGAGTTTAGTTTGACGCATAATTATTTTATGTGGAAGAAAGATTTCTTTTTACAGGTAAAAGGGACTGCTATGGGTGCAGCTTTTGCACCCACTTATGCAGTAATATACATGGGAGAGTTTGAGAGAGAATTTATGTTTCAAAATTCTTTTTTTGTGAATAACGTGTTTTACAGACGTTATATTGATGATTTAATTTTTATTTGTAGGGGTGAGATGTCTCTACACAGTTCATGGAAAACTTGAATCAGAATAATCATGGGTTAAAGTTTGTTGCACAAAGTTCATCACATAGCATTTCCGTTTTGGATGTGGAATTTTATGTGGGGAAAGATAGTTTGATTCAATACAAACCTTTTAGGAAACCAACAGCGGTTAATAATTTTTTGCACGCAAGTAGTATGCATCCTCCACATTTAATCAAGGCCCTGCCTGAAGGGGAATTTAAGAGGATTTTGAGAAATACATCAGACAAAGGTTTATGGGAAGAGGCATGTGATGGAACCTTTAATAGACTTTTATCCAGAACATATGAGAGCATTAAACTCTTAGATATAAAGCATAGATTGTGCAGAACTCATACATTAGGGAAGAATAAATACTATAATCGTAATTATTCTGTGACCACATCTACTTTGGAAAAGATATTATGTTAAGTTGTCAATCTCGCCTTCATTCTTGCTTGATGGGTTCAGAGCCGATCCTCGGCTCCGACTCGGCACTTGCTAAGCTCGAGAGTCACTTTTACCAGCTCGAGGCAGCCCCATATCCCATGATGCAAGGCGGTAAGTACCCAGATCTCGTTTGCCGCTTCGTTGATGAGGTCCTCCTTTTACCAGCTCCTGGTAAGTGAATTATTACTTTACTATTTTAGCCCCCTTTTTTTCAAAAAAACCTTAAATTATTAGTTTTAACTTAATTTTAATACCTTTCTGACAGAAAATTTCCCTGTCTTTTCTAAACTTTTAGTCAGACTAAAACCCATCCCATCCCCCCCCCCTGTTAGGGTGTGTGTGTGTGTGTCTGTTAGTAATACCTTTTGGTATATTTAATTTTATTTCTTGGACTGGTGTGTGTTTGCACCATGTCTAAGGAAAGGGTCTCAGGCTTTAAGAAGTGTGACTCGTGCTGTCAGAAGATGTCTCTGACAGACGGTCACACTTCTTGCCTGTACTGTCTGGGGCCTCTTCACCTGCAGGACTCCTGTGCTATATGTCATTCTTTTAGCCAGAGAGTCCTGCAGGAAAGAAGAAATAAATTGATTTTTTGAGAGGCCTTCTTAAGCCGGAGGGCTCCCCGGCTAAGTCGGCCCCATCTAAGACTTCTAAGTCTTCCAAGGCCCAGGCTTCTGTGTCCAAGCCTGTGGCCTCGGCTCCGACTCATTCAGAGTCGAGATCGGCTCCGGCTGGAGCCGATTCTGGGTTACCTAAACCTTCGGCACCGATGGCTATCGGTGCCGACTCTGTTCGACCACCCGGTGTCGGCTGCGATCGGTTCCGACCACCATGTGGCCCAGGCATCGGTGTCGGCTCCGATCGGCTCCGACACCCTTACAGTTATGGCTGTATCGGCTCCGGCTGGAGCCGATACATCGAAGCTACCTGTCGGTGCCGATAAGTTGTCGGCTCCGACAGTTTCAGTAGTTTCATCGGCTCCGATGGTTCCTTCGAGGAAGAGGTCTAGGTCCCTTCCTTGAAGCCGATACTTCGGCTCCGGCCGCCTCTCCTCTCGGAGCGGAGCCATCGAGCAGATCTTCAAGGTCATCCAGGCTTTCTGACCATGATTTGGAGAGTGGTCAGTAGACTAGTAAAGTCACAGGTACTGGCCCAAATGCTACATAGTCCGTCTCAGCAGGCGACTATTAGTCCACACCCCATTGCAGTTCCTCCTTCGACTCTACCCCAGAGTTTGGAGTTGGAGTCTTTGGGAATAGTTTCTGCTACGGCTGAGGGACAGATACCCCCTTCTGCTCCTTCAGCCTCTACTCTTATCTCCTCTTCGAGACCTTCCTTAGAGGGATTCGGTGGCCGGGCTTCCCTGGTCTCCTCCGAGGGGGTGAGTGGCATCGGTCCCTTGTCTGACCCCGCTCTTCCCCTTGGAGCCTCGGGCCTTGGTGAGCTCGGCTCCGACATCTGCCTCAGAGCCTTCCTTTTTGGTGGGTCCTGGAGTTCCTAGCTCTTCGGAGCGGGTTCTCTCGGACCTCCCTGGGAGGGGAGCCTTCGAGGTGATGAAGAGTGTGCTGGCCTCTGGACTCAGCCAGCAGTCTGTTCCATTAGCTCCTCCCTCTATAGTGCCTGTTGACACCTCTGCCACTTCTCTTGCTCCCGGACCCAGAGATCCTCCGCCTCAGGTTTCCCCACTGGGAATATCCCCCTCTTCTGAGGATTCTCCTGATTTGTCGGGTGATCCTCCGCGGAAGAGGACTTGTAAGAGGAAACACGTAGACTCCCCCGAGTCTATCACTTCGGATACTGACTTTGATGAGTCAGAGGGATCCCCAAGATCCCCCTCTGAGGATGTCTCCTTCGGCAGAGGGGAAACTGGCCCACCAACAATCCCTCTGAGGATGAGTCAGTATACCTGGAGGCGTTTGGATCTCGACCCTCCACCTCCTGGGTGTCTCCGCCTTTCGACCCCCTTATGCAGGTTATTGCTCAAAAGGCGTGGACTGCTCCTGACTCTGTAGAGCCTGTCCCTAGGAGGCCTTCTAAATTTATTACTGCCCCGTCGGACAAGCAATTCCTTACAAAAGGTGTCCCCGCTGATGCCGGCTGCCACCAAGAAGGAACTTGCAGATCCTTCCATACCTGTCCATCCTCCTAATAAGGACTCTAGGACCATGGATAGATATGGTAAGCGGATGTTTTCTTCAGCGACCTTTGCTATGCGTTCACTGAACTATCTTTGTCACTTCACCAGACTCCAAAGGGATATTCTTAAGGAGCTAGGTGAAGTTGTGCAGGATCCTCCAGCTACGGGGGCTCAGGAAAGAATTGCTTCGCAGCTAGGTACCCTTAACTCCATTGCAAACTCCTCCATGCGGCTTATATCATATGCTGCTGATGGAGCGAGTAGGGCCGCAGGTACAGGTGTGGCTCTTAGACGCCAAGCCTGGATGCGGCTATGTAATTTTGCAGATCCCTTTAAGGCGTCCTTCACAAACTCTCCCTTTGATGGGTCAGCTTTGTTTGGCCCTCAAGTAAAGGAAACGTTGACCAGGTGTGAGCAGGACGGCAAAACTCTTTCTGCCGTAGGAGTCCGTTTTTCCACCCCTTCTAGACCTTATCCCAAAGGACAGAAGGGTGGCAAAATGTGGTTCCACAAATCCCAAGGAGTCACGCCGGATTCACGTGGTCAGTTTACCCCTAGAGGCAGAGGGGTAACAACAACAGGCGCTGCTCTAGAGGCAGAGGGGTCCACAGAACCAGGGAAACAGAGAGTCTCTCTCTGACAAGCCCTTTCAGCATCCCTGAGATGTTGCCCGGCTGTCCCTCCTTGGAGGCAGTCGGGAAGACTATCGCTGTACCCAGAAGCCTGGCGTTCTCTCACTCAAGACAGATGGGTACAGTCGATCATATCCGAGGGTTACAAAATTCCTTTCGAGGAAAGTCCTTTCTATCCCTCAAATTCCCTTCCAGATGTACCACCGGTCTAAGGGAAATTGCAGAGTTAGAAGTCTCAAAACTACTGCAAAAGAGCCATTCAGCCAGTTACAACAGACCATTCAGAGCCGGAATCTACTCAAGGTTCTTTTTGGTCCCCAAAAGACGGGAGACTGGAGACCAATATTGGATCTCAGCAGACTCAACAAGTCTGTGAGGAAGACAAGATTCGAATGGTCACTCTTCAGTCGATTCTGCCCTTCTTGCAGAAGGACAACTGGATGTGCTCAATAGATCTCCAGGATGCGTGCTATCACATAAAATTCACAGACGCTCCAGGAGATTTCTCCTCTTTCGGCTGGGGTCCAGTCATTTCCAGTTCAGAGCCCTGCCCTTTGGTCTCACCACAGCCCCCAGAGTGTTCACCAAATGCATGGCAGTGGTCACGGCTCACCTGAGACGTCAAGGATTCCAGGTGTTTCCGTATCTCGACGACTGGCTCCTGTCAGCCACCACCAGGCATCAGCTTGTTCAAGACAGGGATTACACAATAAATCTTTGTTCTCATTTGGGCATCTCGATCAACTTCGAAAAGTCATCCTTATTGCCCTGCCAGTCTATTACTTTCATAGGCAAACTTAAACACTGTTCGGATGTCAGCTACCCTTACAGACCAAAGAGTTTCAGACATTCAAAGTCATGTCAGGATCATTCTAGCCAACAAGAAGGTACAGGCCAGAATGGTTCTAAAAGTATTAGGTCTCATGGCTGCGGCCATTACCCTTCTTCCCCTGGCTCGCTTCTACATGCGCCTTCTTCAGTGGATGTTGTTCACTCAGTGGTCTTACCAACAACTTCCAATGCGTCACCAAATTCTGGTGACACAGATTTGCAAAAATCATCTTGCTTGGTGGATCACTTCTCCCCAGATTCACCAATCGGGTGGGGGGGCATTATCAGGGCAGGATGGTTCATGGGACGTGGCAACCGTTCGAGTACCACCTGCACATAAATGCCCTAGAGATGAGAGCAGTGCTTTTAACGTTGCAAGCCCTCAACAACTCTCTTCCTGTAGGGACGATTGCAGTCCACACAGACAACATGTCTGTAGTTTGGTATATCAACAAACAGGGCGGAACCAAGTCCTACCCCTTGTGTCGAGAAGCGCTCAGACTGTGGCAATGGGCGATCTCCTCTCATCGGTTTCTGGTAGCAACGCACATCCCTGGGAAAACCAACATTTTAGCGGACAGATTGAGCAGAGCTATTCTCATGCCTCACGAGTGGTCTCTCAAGCAGTCTATAGTGGAGGAGATTTTTCTGGAATGGGGTCGCCCATGTTGCGATCTTTTTGCTACTCCCCAAAACAGCAAATGCCCAGACTTCTTCTCTCTCTTCCCTCTGTCAGGCCATCCCCCCAGAGACGCTCTGACCCAGGATTGGCCCCAGGGACTTCTTTATGCCTTTCCTCCCTTTCCTCTATGCCTTTCCTCTCTTTCCTCTAATCCCTCAGGTTATCCAGAAAGCTACCGTTTTGAGAGCCAAAATGATTCTCATTGCACCTTATTGGCCTCGACAAATTTGGTTTCCGTTCCTCCATCGTCACCTTTTGGTGCAGCCATGGCATCTGGACCCAGTGCCAGATCTTCTGGTTCACCAATCCGGTCAGCTACACCGGTCTATCCCTTCTCTCAACCTCTCAGCATGGTTGCTCCACTTCCTTCCTTAGCCAGGCTTCCTTTGATCTCTAACCCTGTTAGAGACATCATAGTAGCTTCTTTAAAATCCTCTACCAGGAGGATTTATACAAGCAAATGGAAACGTTTCTCTTATTGGGCTAAAGCCAAGAATATCGATCCCTTCACTGCCCCAGTTCAGGCAGTTTTGGACTTCTTAGCGGAGAATTTTCATGCAGGCTCCTCTTCTTCCACAGTTAGAGTTCAACTGGCTGCTATCTCGAATTTTCATGTCGGGATCGCAGATCACAATATCATGTCCCATAGGCTTTGTAAAGCCTTCTTGAAAGGAATTTTCCTGCTAAAGCCTCCAATCAGGAATCCTCCTCCTCAATGGGATCTAAATTTAGTGCTGACATCCTTGATTCTTCCCCCCTTCGAGCCAGCTGTTTCTTGCTCCCTAAAATTTCTTTCTTGGAAAACATTATTCCTAGTAGCTATTACATCGGGTGTCTGAACTTCAAGCTTTTTTGGTTCGACCCCCCTATTTGGTCTTTCACAAGGACAGAGTATCATTGAGAACTAATCCGACCTTTTTGCCTAAGGTCGCCTCAAAGGCTAATTTGAATCAATCCATTGAACTCCCTGTATTTTTTCCAAACTATTCTAACAGATCGGAACAAAAATTACATTATCTTGATGTCCACCGCCAACTCAGATATTATTTGGACAGAACTAAACAATTTAGGAAATCCGATCAACTCTTTGTTTCCTATGCGGACAACAGGAAAGGCCTTCCTGTCTCTAAAGTGACTTTATCTAGATGGCTTTCTTCTGTCATCTCTGAAATTTATCTGCTCAGGGGAAAACAGCTGTGCTCAAAACCTAAAGCACATTCAACTAGGAGCTTAGCTACGTCTACAGCCTTTCAAGCTAGACTTCCTTTAGACACTATTTGTGCAGCGCCACTTGGGCCACTCCTCATCTTTTTGTTTCTCATTACAAATTGGACTTGGCCTCCAGGGACAGAGCCAGTTTTGGCTCTACAGCCCTCAAGAGTCTGTTCCGTTGAGCCACCCAGGATAGAGGTGCTAGGGGCCGGTCCCATCAAGCAAGAATGAAGGCGAGATTGACAACTTAACATTAAGAAGTTATGTACCTACCATAACGTTCCATGTTAGTTGTCTTCTCTCGCCTTCTTTCTTGTGCCCCTCCCTCCTTCCCCCAGGCCTGGACAGACCTTTCTACAAGAGATTGTTATGCTGAAGACCATTCAGAACTGGTCCTTCTTTCATCCTGTAGGCTTTCTTTCTTTCTTCCTTTGGGAAGTATTTATGCTTGGTGCTATTGCCCTTTGTCATCAAACGAGATCTGGGTACTTACCGCCTTGCATGATGGGATATGGGGCTGCCTCGAGCTGGTAAAAGTGACTCTCGAGCTTAGCAAGTGCCGAGTCGGAGCTGAGGATCGGCTCCGAACCCATCAAGCAAGAAAGAAGGCGAGAGAAGACAACTAACATGGAACGTTATGGTAGGTACATAACTTCTTATTTTGTATCTAGATACTCAGTTTTCTCTGATATAGTGGAAAAAATTATCAGAGAATTGTGGCATGTTGTGTGCGAAGATTTAACAGTTGGTTCCATTTTCCCTGAAGTATATTACCTTTTCTTATAAGAGGCATTCTAATTTAAAGGAAATGTTAAATAGGAAATTAGAACCTTTGGCTAATACAAATGTTGGGATGTATCGTTGTGGCCATTGTTTGGTTTGTGATAAGACCAAAAATATGCATGGGATGAAAATAAATGGAAGGAAATATTTGGCATTTGAAAGGTTTGACTGTATGTCCTCAGGTGTAGTGTACATTTTGGGGTGTGATTGTATCACGCCTGTATGGTACATTGGTCAGCCTACCAGGAAGGTGAAGGTGCATATTTTGGAGCATTTGGGTGACATTAGGAGGGGAAATATGGATAGTCCAGTAGCTACTCATTTTATTAACATGCATAATGGGAACATTGAGTGTTTTGTATTTAGTGAACTTGCTAGACCTCATTTTTGTACAGGAAATTTTAAGACTGCATTGAATAGGTTAGAGCATAGGATGATTATAGGGTACCATACATTATTTCCTGTTGGGATGAATTTAGACAGCGGATGAAATTTGACTTGTGTGTGCTGGAATCTTTGAATCATAATGAAATTTGAGTGTTTTTAATTTAATTTAATTTTTCTAAATGTGCATCTTAATGTTATATGTATATATTTGTAAAATTTAAAACAACATGAATAATTTATATTAAATTAGATTTAATATTTTTTGATAAATTAGATTTTGTATTTAAATTTTCACATGTAATAGTATTTGAATGTTAGATTATTTGTCACAGTGTTGATAGGGTTAAAATACCTGATGAATTGATTGATTGATTGTTTAATTGATGAGTATATAAAAGAGAATGTGTATATCTGGATGTTTGTTCCATTGAAGGCTAGTGCCGAGGTACCAGGACGGATGAATAAGATGGATTAAAGCTGCTTCTCTTTGTCTCACCTTCTGACTGCTTATTTCTATGGTGTATTTTCTGAATATTTGATGGTTTCGTGGTTGTACTATTGTTATGGAGAAAGTTATTCCAAACTCTGAAGAAACAGTCTAGGCCCACTTCCACCACATCTTCTAGGTGTTCTAGAAGTTTGTAAGAGGCAGATGTGGATAGAATGATGCAAAAATTCCTCAGAACTCAGATCCAGATGGGGGTCCTGCCAGCTCTGGCTCCTGCTGGATCTGAGTGTGCGCCTATGAAGTCCATTCTGTCTCTCTCGCCGATCCAACCCATGTTTTCGCAGTCTCAGTATCTGAGATCTCCAAGAGGTTCAGCATCAGATCCAACAAAAGTTTCTTCCTCCACTCCGACAATTTCTCTGATTGGTTCTGCTCCAGTACCCTTGGATTAAATCGGGTCTCGGAGCCAGGATGTCAGCACTGGGTCCGAGGGGTTGGGTTTGACTCTGGTTTTGTCAGATCCGTCCCTCCCTCTCAGAGCTTCGGCACTGGACAGCTCAGATCCAGTTCTTCCTTTGACGCTCAGATCCGGGGGTGGACCCAACCTACCTTCTTTAGAAGCTTTAGCTATGAGGAAGGGGGAAGGGTTTCCCCTGGTCCCTAAGCCCTCAAGGTGGTAGGAAGGGATTTTTCTGACCACAGAGAACCATTGTCTCATGTTTCAGATCCTACCCACTTTCCCTCATTGACTTTGAGCTCTGAGTCCATCAGACCTACTCCACAGGGACAGCCAGTTCCAATTAGTCTCCAGACAGTTCCACCAGAGGAACTTCCACTCTCTTCCGACACCTCCCATGAACATCCCACTGAAGAGGTCCCTCAGAAGAGGACATGTAAGAGGAGACACAATCCTCCATGTAGCCTCTCATGGAAGACACTGATTTTGAGGGAGAAGGATTCCCAGATTGCCATCTGATGACATCTCTTTTGAAGATATTCTAGAAATCCTTAAGCAAAAAGATAGTTGGTTGTCCCAAACTCCTCCTCCACCTGAAGAGTCAGTGTTCTACGTCTTGGGTGAACCCCCCAGCAGATGAACTTATTGACCCAGTTTCCCGATGGGCATGGAAGGAACAGAACAGTATCAAGCCCATTCCCAAGCATCCAGACAGGTTTTTGGCCCCTCCTTCGGACAGACCCAACTGGAGTGCTTTCATTAGTAGTCAAATATGACTTCAGTATGATTCTGAAGAAGTCATAGTTGACCACTGTGACAAAAGCCCTTAATTTTGTGATAAAACAGATGCTACTTTGAACAGGTCCATCCATTTTTCTTATTTTTATTTTTTCCAATTCAGAGCCTGGAATTAACAAGAACACTTTTGAACACTATGACTCAGGTGGCTTCTTTACCTCTGCACTGCATTACTTTTATAAAACATCAGGTCCAGGCTGTTCTTTCTCTTCCTTCTCCTCCAGCACGATTAGTGCTTCCAGCACTGGTGTCTATGTGAGCTGCCATAATACTAATTCCTCAAACACTCTTTATGCAAATTCTCCAAGGACCTTAGCTGTTCAGTGGTCCATTCTACATCACCCCTGTCTTCTCAAATAAAACACCCCAATTTGCAAACATCACATTCATTGGTAGATTCAGTCCAACAATCTCTTTCTGGGAAGACCTTTTGTTCTTCTGAATCCAATTGCTGCAGTGACCACGGATGATTCCCAAATGGGGTGAAGAGGGCATTTCTTGGGAAGGATGGTCCAAGGCATGTGGTTCCTCCAAGAGATCAAATTGCATATAAATGTCTTAGAAATTAGAACAGTCCTTTTAGCACTGCAAGCATTTCAAGATGCTGTCCTCCTGGGGCCTATTGCAATTCAGATGGACAAACATGTCTGTAGTCTGGTGCATCAACAAACAAGGAGGAACCCAATCTTACCCCCTGTGCAGAGAGGCCCTGAGAGTTTGGGAATGGGTGATCAATTCAGACCGCTTTCAAATTGCAGCACACATCCTGGGGAAAACTAATTTTCTGGCAGATAAAACTAAACAGATCTATTCTGAAGCCTCCTGAGTGGTTTCTCAATCAGTTGGTAGAGAATATGATCTTTAGGCATTGGGGCCAACTGTACTGCAACCTATTTGCCACCCTTCCCAACAAATACATCAAGTACTTCACTTGGATCCACCCTCAGTGGGAGTCACTGAATCGCTCTGCTTCATGCTTGGCCCTCAGGTCTCCCTTATGCTTACCCTCCTCTTCCATTGATTCCAAAATTCTTACAGAAAGCAAGCAGGCTGAAGATCTCAGTTATTTTCATTGCCGCCTTCTAACCTCGGCAAGTATGGTTCCCTTTTCTGCGGTCTTATCTTCGTTATCCTCCATGGATATTGGAGCCTGTTCAGGATCTATTTCACCCATCAGGTATTCAACACCCAGTCTTCATGCTCTCAAGTTAATCACGTGGTTTCTACACTTCCAGTAATAGTTAGACAGTCCAGTCCTGGTATTATTTTGGCTTCCTAAAAGGTTTCTATGAAGAAAGTCTATAGAAGCAAATGGAAAGGTTTTCTGTTTGGGCTTCTGACCAGAACAGTGACCCTTTTTTGGCTCCAACTTCTGCTATTCTTCATTTTCTAACAACTTTTTTTAAAGAAGGGTGCAGTTTTTCTACAACTAAACTTAAGTTGGCAGCAATTTCAAATTTCCATTCAGGAAATAAATCCTTCTCCCTCGTTTCCTACACATTGTGTAAATTATGAAGGATATTTTTTCCTATTCAGACTTCCAATAAAGGATCCTTTACCACCTTAGGACCTTACTGTGGCTCTTCAGGGTTCAACTCAGAAGCCCTTTGAACTATCAGACAAATGTAATCTAAAATTTCTATCATGGAAAAT
Organism: Protopterus annectens; assembly: GCF_019279795.1. Lineage (NCBI taxonomy): Eukaryota > Metazoa > Chordata > Ceratodontiformes > Protopteridae > Protopterus > Protopterus annectens. The sequence goes on from NC_056735.1 coordinate 772,730,967, forward strand.
GGTGTTCTTCATAGCTATAACTTCAGCAAAAAGAATTTCTGAACTCCAGGCTCTGTCAGCAAAATCCCCCCTTACACTTATTTTCATAAAGATGGGGTTTCTCTATGGACTAACTCTTCCTTTGTACCTAAAGTGGCTTCTGAAAATAACATCAACCAATCCATTAATTTACCATTTTTTTTCCTAATTTTTCTATTAAGGAAGAGTACATGCTACAACTCCTTGATGTGCACAGACAACTATGTTTTTATCTTCTCAGAACAAAACAGTTTAGAAAGTCATGTCAGCTTTTCGTATCCTTTTCCTCAAATTGCTGGGTCAGTCTCTAAAGTTACCCTAGCAAAATGGATTACAGACTGCATTTCATTGATTTATTCTCAAAAAGGTTTAATTTTACCAAGAGCTCCCTGAGCTCATTCAAATCGATCCTTGGCTACTTCATCAGCTTTTTGGTCAAGGATGTCAGTTGATAACATTTGTGCAGCAGCAAAATTCTATGAAGGCAGTGGCTCCAGGAGGCAAAAAACAAGCAGAAAGTCAAATCACCCTTTTTATTTTGTAAGCGCTTTTGGCAAAGGACACTTCCCTCGCCTTCATCAGACATAAAACAAAATAAAAGCTTTAATTGCCATGTTAAATACTTGAATCAGTGATGACATCATAACAATATTCCTACACTTAAAGATATATTTGATGTTGTTGTTATGTAAATGAAACGATGCCTAAAACTAGAACCAATTCATGTCTAAAAAACATTCTGTTTTAAAATTCACACTATTAAAATTAAATATGTATATACATATATATTTTATATATATATATATGTATATATATATATATATATCTATATATTGTATTTAACTGGGGCCACAAACCAAGCAGGAGTTTAAATACATTTCCAAATACATGAATAAGATAGAATAAAAAAGATTTACATTAGTACAAAACTAAATTTTGTGAAGAAATGTGTATGAAGTAGATGGAAAATAAAATGTGAATAATACACATAATCTGGATACATCAAAATGCTACACCAAACTCATGTTTGTAACATAAATTGATTTGAACAATGCATATAATGCATATAAAACTTATCTAGAAAACAACCTTATATACTTATTATATCAATCAAATAAAGTGCCTATTCATCTAAGATCATATGGAAGTTGATAGTATTATAAAACCTCCATTTGTACATAATAGTGGATAGCACAACTAAACCTTCCCTGAATGAATGCATGGACACAATTGTGTATATATATTAGTTAATATTTGTATTCATGAACATATTCGTAAACCTGTACATGAATTGAAAATTTTCACATATAAATATAATTGTAAATGTGAATAGAAAACCACAATTAATTATATTTTTGTATATATATTGAAAAATGTTTATGTAAATATTTGATTAATTTTTTTTATTTTATTTTATATTATTTTATTACCTAGCCAGAGCCAACAGTTTCAGGAAACATTTGATGGACAATATTTCATTTAGTCCAGGAGGTGTATACGCTGCTGTGCGTATCTGCCAAATAGCTTCTTGTTCTTCTAATCTTAATTGCCATGGTCCTCCTCTAACCTGCGGCTGAACCTGATGGATGACTACAAAATGGAAACAATGCTCAGGATTATTATGTATGTGTTTTGCAAGAGCATTGTTCAAATCTTTTTTATTGATGGCATAAATATGCTCATAAATTCGTTTTCTAATGGGTCTGTCAGTTTTCCCTATGTAGAAAGCTGGACACCTTCCACATAGTGCTGCATAGACCACCCCACTAGAATTACAATTAAATGAGCCTTGAATAGTGTACTTTTTGCCAGCCATTTCTAAAGAGGAACTGACTAAGACATATTTACAAAAATGACACGCCCCACATTTTCTCATGCCTAATCCTTTCTTACTGATCTTAGTTCTTTCAAGTAATTGCTTTAAGTTCGGGACACGCCTATATGTGATCTTTGGTCTTTCTCCCAACAATTTAGTTAACTGTTGGTCTTCTAGAATTAATTTCCAATTTTTAAACATAATATTATTGATGGCCGAAGCATCAATACTAAAAGTTGAGAGAAAGCTAGTGTTGAAATCTATACCATCCTTGTGACTCTTCACAACTATGTTACCCCCACATAGTAATGGTTTGAAGTGTCCAGATTGTCTTTTATTGTACACCTCCTGTTTTATATTGTCTACAAAACAATACGGGTAGCCCCTTGATAGAAACATAGATTGTATAAAATCGCATTCTTTTTGAAAATCAGTTGGATTAGACACCATTCAGGCTGCCCGTACAAACTGTCCTTTCACTACGCTCTTTTTCTGGTGTAATGGATGAGAGCTATTAAAGTGAAGGTAGTTATTAGAGAAAGTGGGTTTTCTAAAAATAGTTGATCTAAATTGTCCTAAGTCCAAATCTTTAGTTATTTTTACATCAAGGAATGAGATTTCATCCATACCCACAGTATAAGTGAATTCCAAAAATTCAGTCAAATTTGAGATGGTCTCTATGAAAAATGGAATGGCATCAACCGACCCTTTCCATAAAAAGAACATGTCATCTTGGTACCTAGTGTACCAAGTGACATGTTCCTGATCGAGTTCATTTTGGAACAGAAACTCATGTTCCCAATAGGCTAGAACACTATTCGCAAATGTGCAGCCACATGGAGAACCCATGGCAATCCCTGATGTTTGTAGGTAATATTCGTTTTTAAACATAAGATAATTACTACTAAGAATAATATCTAGAAGCGTTTCCACTAGATACATTTGGTCATTTTGTGCTCCTTTCCTAAGCATGAATTCCGACTCTATGTGGGATAACTGTATATAGGTCTTTAATATCGACCACTAGAAAAACCACCAGAGGATCTAATTCAGTTTTCCCAATGTTTTCAAGGAAGCTCCAAGAATCTCTGCAAATTTGAACTTCTTGTTTTAATAAAGGTTTTAAAATATTGTCTACCAATTTGGCACACGCATATGTGACTGACCCTCTACCATCCACTATGGGTCTGAAGGGAGGGTCACACAGATTTTTGTGTATTTTCGGTGTGCCAAATAAAATTGGAGTCCTTGGAGCTATCATGGTAAGATATTGCAATAAATTAGAGTCTATAGTGCCTTCGAGAAATAACTCTTCTAGATTATCTTTGATTTTTTTATTTATAGTATTGACTTCACTAAGACTAGAGGGTATATAAGGACCTGTATTGAGATATTGTACCATTTTATTTTCATACTCAAAGTTATCCATGAAAATAAGACCACCTCCTTTATCCGGTGCCATGACTCTAATATGACATTCGTTTAATAAATCAATAAAGGCCATTTCATCATCGTTAATATTTAAATTGGTTTTGGCCTTATCTGTGAACAGATGTCGATGTTTGTTCATTGTACGCAAATCCAACTCACACATTCTTTCAAACATATTGAGAATGTTATTGAGTGGTGGATTAAAAACACTGGATACCTTATATGTATCTAGCAGAGAAGGGGTATTGCCTAGAAGTACTGTTAAATTTAATTTACGGACATATAGTTTTAGGTCGATAATTGTATTGACAAGGTTAAAATTTTTGTCAGGGACAAAAGATAGGCCTTTAGCTAAAAATTCAATGATATTTTCATCAACCGTCAAAACAGTGTAATTGTATATCTTGAAATCACCCATGCTGTTACATAAAATTGTTGGCTTTTCTTCAGCATACACTATATTATTAGTGGTGCTTTGTCCTATAGCTAACGCCTTTTTGTGCAGCAGCCACATGGTCTAAGACTCCTACCTTTGTTAATCATTACAAATTGGACATCATGTCCAGAAGTAGGGCTTCCTTTGGTTCAAAGGCATGTCCTTCCATGAGAGCCTCCCAGTGTCTACATACCTGAGGACTCTGTCCTATTAGTGAGGAAGAATGGAAAGGACAACATCAGAGTTATAAGTTATGTACTCTCCGTAACTTGACATCTGTTTTGTCTATTTTCATTCTTACTTACCTTCCACCCAACTAACCCCCATCCATTTTTCTTCTGGAAGATCCTATTGGACTGAGTTTGGAACCTAGTGTTCCATGTTTGAGCCATCCTTTATTTCTATCCTATTTCTCTCTTTGACAAGTGGAGGATTAGGCAGCAAACCTGATATGAGGCAATGGGGATGGAGTAGAGCATTGTGGGTAGAGGGAGAGAGGGGCTCGAGAGCCGGATATTAAGTCTAGTATACGAGGCTAATTTGAAGATCAGATCTGAACCCATTAATGAGGAAGAATGAAAATGGACAGCACTGATGCCAAGTTATGGTGAGTAAATAACTTATATATTTTTTTGCTATTGAGCCATTAAATGAGAGAGAGAGGAAATAATGTTGCAGATCATGCTGAATTGAGTGGTTTGTGTGGTTGGAACTGAAGATAACAATATCATTAGTGTATAGTATGATTGGAAGTTGGGAAAGGTAAGCTAATTTATAAAAATGGAGAAGAGAAGAGAGGCCAGTATGGAGCCTTAAGGGACTGATTTAAGTAAGGGAGTGGTGGCTGATTTACTGTTAAAGTTTATTGAGAAACTTAAGTTGGATTGGTAATTTTGGAACCAGAGAATAATGTCAGGGCTGGGCATCATTGTTAGGGTCTGATGAGGAAAGTTTAAGTTCCCATTTGTGAGAGGATAGATAGGTTTTTAGTTTGGTAATGTGTGCCTGAGATTTATTTTGGAATGTAATGAGTTTTGGAGGGGAATATTTGCAATCAAGGTGAATATTGAAGCTTATAGAGCAGTGATCATGTAGGTTGGGAGGGTGAACAGATCTATGAGAAATAAGTGTGGGGTTGTTTGTAATTGTTAGGTCAGTGAGTGATGTGATGAGGAAGACTTGGGTCTGGTTGATTGAGAGACAAGTTGTGTGAGATTAAATACATTTAGAAATTCAAGTATGCAGTTTTTTGAGGGGGCCAAGGAGGTTGAGATTAAAGTCACCAAGATGACTAAGATTTCTTATGCTCCAAAGAGAGGATGGTAAATCCTAGAGAAGTTTATTAATCTTTTGTAATGAAGCAGGAGCAAGAGCTAAATGAAGAGTGGATTTGTGTTAGTAACCAAGATGAAAATGAACTTGGAGACACTACTTTGAGCAAGGACTTGTATATTGATATCTGACTTGAGCAGGAGGTTACCTCCTCCTTGCCTTAATCCTGGCCGACATCAAGAATGTATTCATAGCCTTAAAAAAAAAAAAAAAAGAGAGAGAGAAAAAATATAATCATAGCCTGGGAAGAAGTCGCTTATGGAGGAATCTTGTGCCTTAAGCCAGGATGGAGTGATAACAATGATATAGGGATTGTGAACAAAAATAAGAGAGCTTAGTTGGTCTGTTTTATTTCAAATGCTTTGTGCATTAATAAAGACACAGCATTTGGGACTTTATTTGACTTGAAGTTGCCATGTAAGCACAAGAGGAGGAGTATGGGTATGAAATTTATGAAGAATTTGGGAAGTTTTAGCAGGTGTTTAATGGCAGATGTATGACTGTTGTGGCAGAATTGTGTGTTTAGAATGGAATGAGTCTGTAGGATAGTAGTAGTGGAGAGAAGTGTAGAGGGATTTGTGGTAGTACTGGTGGGTAGAGTGAAAAAGACGTTGGAGAGAGTATAATGACTTTAGTGTAAATGGTGTTGAAATGCATTTGTTTGAGGTGATGAGGTCTGGATGAGACGAGCAGTAGCAGGAAGAAGCAGAGCATGAGAAAATACATTTTCTTTGCCATTTTTTAAAAATACATCTAATGGTATATAGAATTCTATTCAGTATGTGTTCCTGTTATGGAGGAGAGTGAAATATGTTTTTTTAAAGTTGGAGGAGGGAAGTGGGTAATAGGCAGAAAGTAGGATATGGTCTTTAAATGGAAGGGTTAAGTGGACGGATGGTGTAGAGAACAGGCTGAATAAATGAAAGCATATACAACCACGAAATGAATGGAACACAAACCGCTTAATAATCCTTCCTTTATTCTAGCGCCTCGATTTTTCCTTTTTCAAGGATTGTGTTGGTGTTATTGAGCAAAGTGTGAATAAATGAAAGCGTCTGAGGGTAGCTGGAGAATTGGGGGGAAGGAGTATAGCAATCAGAGAAATGCACTGTGTATGATTCAATGAGTTTGAGCAATTTCAGATGACCCAGGACCTATCAGAGTTACCCACTATTTTGCAGTGTAAACAGGGTTAATATAATAAAAGCAGACCAGAATTAGTGTGCATTAGACTATATTACTACCAAGCTTTTAAAAACAATAACTACAATAAAATATCAAGCAGTGTAAAGTAAAAATGGGGGAAGAGTAATAGCATGGTACTTAAGCAATTCCCATGGTTGCAGAAAACATAAAAAGAGGTTTTAGACTTTCAGCATTTTATGTAAGTTTCTGCAAAATAATTCAAAAGTGACCATTTGTTGAGATTTTAAAGGGGAATATTTGCTTGAAAGAATCATTTAATTAAGAAGGGGGATGCATGCCTAAAAAAAAAGTTGTAGCAGAGCCATGCTTCAGGCAAAGTTGCAGGATCATAGTCGTTAAAGAAGTAGATTCAGGAGATGCTTCACCAAAGGGAATTTCACAGATGTAAGATAGCTGCAGGAGAAAGTTGATGTCATCATTAGAAAGGGTGTCCACATCCACTAAAAATTCATAAAGCTATTTTATCCCTTCCTTGTGTGGAATAGTAGTAAACAAATGTTTCATGTCACTTGTGATAAATATTTGATCATCCTTAAGTCTGTCATCAGTTAGGAACTTTAAAAATTCCTTGGAATCCTTTTAAATAGTCATATTGTTTGCTGTCAAATCCATATTTTAATTTCATATCCACAAACTTAGCAAAAGTACATGTTTTAGATCCCCTGCATTCACAATTGGCCTGAGCAAAGATCAACAACATGTTTGTGTATTTTAAGTATTCCAAATATAATGGAGAATTGTAGGTCTTACTATTAAAAAATGTTAAATTTAAAAAAAATGTACTCACATTCATTAGTTTGCCCATGTAATAAGTAATCAAATAGTGTCTTATCAATTGCACTGAATGCAATATTAATTTCATTGAGGACACCTCAGAATAAGTGTCAAGTAAAGCATACTAAACATTCTTATTGTGTAACCAGTTTGGCTCATCACATCAAGTCCCCTGCTTTGTCAGGTTTGATTAATCTTAAGTTCTTGTCAGATTGTGTGTAATGAGTCCATGTCTTTCTTACTTAAATTGTACAAAATGCTGTTCTTCCTAGACAAAATAGATACACTGTTAAGGTCACATATCTTTTCAAAACTGTGAACCATGGGATGAGATGGCAGATTAAAAAGACTCTTAAATTCACTGCAGTTATTAGTTTGCCTCTCCTTACTGTAAAGAAAGGTTCAATTTTCTGGCAAATGATTTTAAAGCTATTGCTCTATTCAACTGATAAATGATTCCTGGGAATTTTTAAAATTACTTACTGGTAATTAAGTTTGATAAGTATTTGATCGTCCATAAATCTATATGATAGATTTGTTAACTACTGTTCCATACAAAAAAGGATAGCATGGTTTCATGAATATTTAGTTGATGTAGATATCCTTCCTAATAATGACATCAATTTATTAATGATTTCATGGAAGTTATTTTAAGTAATATTTTTATCTGTTTTGAGGGAACGTATTTTTAATAGAAACAAGGAGTTGCAATGCCTGTGGTTTGCACCCTGATTTTTTGTAAATATTGTATTGGCATAATGGTAGAAGAGATACTTCTTTAACAGTTAAGTATATTGCATCCTAGAGTTTGCATATATTATACCTTGAGGATGATAGTATTTTATGAGATGACATTAAAGAGAAATTTCACAGAGTTTTAGAATATATTAATTTTACAACAATCTTTTTAAAATTTACTGAGTAGGATATTTATATCAAATATTTGTAGAAAACCTGACTATCATTTTCTTTGCTACACTTCCAAAATTGCAATCCTTTACATAAAAAGCATATTTTAAAGTCCATCTGGTCAGATTAGCTTGAATGGTTTATTAATAGTAGATGTTTCAACATGAAATATCTGAACTAAGAGGAGGAATCCAGAGGCATTGCATGATCATATAAACAAGAGGTGAATAGAAAAGGCAAGGAGTCTATTGTGATAAAGAAATAACATCTACCCAAGTTATGGGGAGCAATGAGTATAGTTGGTACTCAAAACAGTGACTATTAGATACAGTATAGATGCCAAACATGTAATAGAATCTGTTTGTAGAAACTTGAATTTGTTTAGCCATGATAGTGAAATACTTAAGGTGGTAAGATAATAAACCTACATTTGTTTATAAAATAGGAGTAAGTTTTAAGAATCTTATGGAAAAGGACACATGGAAATACTATCAACAGGACACAAAAAGGGGCATGTAAGGATTCATTGAAACATATTTCAAGCCCCAAACCTATGAAGGCCAATTAAGGGCTTGCTTTAATTTAGACCCTGTTGGACAAAACAGATTTGTAAACCAAAAATCTAATAGTTATACAATAATAAGCTATTTACACACCTAATGTTTGTAGACAGAGTGTTCCATACTCTACCAGCCCTAAAGTTGAAAAACGAAGTCTTCACTTTTGAATTAATACTAAGTAAATGAGCTAATAAGTTATTATTCCTAGTATTTAAACTGTGGTTGATAAAAGCAACACCCAACATTGCAGAAAATACTTCATCCTTAGTACACTTGTACACCAAAATTAAATCAGCCCTTATTAACGTATATGAATAAAGTGATAAATATTCAAATTGCACAACATATGGTAAAGATTGTTATCCAAATATATGTTTGGCAAATGTTCTTTGGACAGGCTGAAGCTTGGGCAGCTGCGAAATCCCCAGCACTCAAAAGAACCACAGTATTCTGTCATGGGGCAAATACTAGCAGAAAATAACTTTACCATAACAACTCTGACCCTAGATGTAAAAGTAATAAAAATGTTCTTTATTAAACCATAGTATTTCCTAACAACAACATATGAAAGTCAAAAGAAAAGGATAAATCAACAGTTACACCTAAATTCTTAACTTGTTTTAATTGAGAGACAAATAGAGTTAACCAAAGTGAAAGTATAGCTATTATTAGTGATGCCAAAATGAGTAACTGAACATTTATTATTAAATTTCATACCCCTGTGTTGTACCCAAGTAGTTATTTTATCCTAATAGTTTTGCAAATGCTGGTGGTCTGTTATATTTATTATACCCCCAATCTTTAAATTGTCAGCAAATTTACTAATTTTTTTAAGAGTCACTCATAAGCAATCCAAAAAACAGAGGTCCAAAAACTGACCCCTGAGGAATACCACATTTGATGGACACTGATTTGAGAAGCCGCTATTAATCTTAACTCTTAAATGTGGTATGTACAATCAGTGTACTTCTACATTTCAAAGTGAAGAAAATTTTCTGTATTCCCATGGATCTTTCAAAGTGAATTTTTTTTTAGAATAGTAACACAAAAGGTATTGTCTGTGTACCATTACATTAAGGATGTAACAAGATTTACACTGGAAAATTGTACTCCATATGAATCTGACAAATTGTTATAAAAGTAAGTGATGCATTTTATTTTATGTTCTGACCAAATTACATAACGGACAAAAGTGCTTAACAACAGAATAAAGTGTGTGTGATGTACTTCAGGTACAGCTTAATTTTGTTTTTACAGTTTTCAGATTACACCTGAGGTCTTTATTGGTTACTAATGTCTTGAAGTGCCATGGGGTATTTTTATGTATTAGTTCAATGAGTCACCTCAAACAAATGACCAAGAATGGACTCTGAGCTGATAGAATGGGTCTATATTATATACTTGAAGGAACTAAATGTCGACTACCCTTTTGACGCATATGTGTCAAACCTGCACTTGAGCGAATGGCCACATCACCGATTTTTTCCCAAAGGAAAAAAAATCGGTAGGCCAACTACGAACAACACAATATAACAAACACTATGAAGTGGGGGGCTGTGCCCCCCACACTCCCCTAACTAAATGTACTAACTCAGATTGCATTACAGTGGGGAAAAGGGCATATTTAATACAACGGCCAACTGATTTTTTTTCCCTTGGGAAAAAAAATCGATGATGTGGCCGTTTGCTCAAGTGCAGGTTCGACACATATTTGTCAATGAAAGGGTAGTGAACATTTAGTTCCTTCTACTACATAATATAGACCTGATAGAACTGCAGTTCTTTACATTAGCACTTCTATCTCTTTTATATATTAGTGTATATGCGATTGTTTCCAATAGTTACGAACAATACCATGACACAGTAAATTATTAAATATAATTGTCAAAATAAGGGCAAGATTAAGTTTTACATTAAATATTTCAATTGCAGGTATGCTGGCACGACCTGTTGCTGTAGTCTTCTTTATTTTATTCATTGTCCTTACTATGACGATTGTAATCAAATTGCAAATATCACTTAGTGAAATGTAAAATTTTACCTTACTTTTATCCTGAGAAAAAAATAACTGATGCAAAATATGTATTAAATGCATTTCCAATTATTCAGGATCTACAACTGAACAATTATCAATTAATAAAGTACCAATATTATTAATTTTACTTGATGTGTGTATTTGCATTATTTCTTTTTGTCAGGTATTCCTGTTGTATGAGACAACTTATTTTATTTGAATGTTATGTTTTAGTTCTTTATTGATGAAAGTTAATTTCCTTTTTTGTGAGTTACGACAGTATCTTTTTTATTTCTGAAATATCCTTTTCTTTTTCTTACAGGTGTTTACTAAGTCATTCTTCCACCAAAAGGGAAACCTAGTTCTCTGTTTGTTTTTTCTTAATAGTTTTTGTTGATTTAACTGCAGCATATAATTGCTTCTCTAAAACTGAGTAGCCATAAAAAGAAGTTATAAACGTACCATAACATTCCATCTTTGTTGTCCATTTTCATTCTTCCTCAACAATTGAGTTTGGATCAGACCCTCTTTTTACAGCTCTTGGCTACTGGAACTCTTTTTTTTTTTTTTTTTCTTTTTTTTTTCAAAACAAGTTTATTGTTTTAACATATAAGAGAAATATCATAACAATTTTATACAAATAATTAAAAATAGGTATTATTATAATATTCAACAAAACAACTAAAGTATTTACAAAGACATCCACTACAATCAGATCAATTAATTAAACTAAAATACTGTGCTATTGAAATTAGAATTTTTTTAACAAATTTTGTAAATTATCCCATACAATAAAATGTGATGTTTTTCTAGTTTTTCTCATTCTAATTGTGCTTATTTCCATATGACACATTATATTCATAACATTTTTAAATTCATTGAACGAAGGAGGTGTATCTGAAATCCAATTTCTAGTTATTATTTTCCTAGCCACTGCTAGGATAGACCATAACAAGGGAAGCTTAATATTTTAACACATTGAGGTACAGGTGTGTTGAATAATATAAGAGACTTAGAAATAATGAAATTATCTGTAAAAAGAGCCTGCAAAAATTCATTAATTGACTTCCAGTATTCTTTCAACTTCATACAGTCATAAAACATATGAGCCCAGTCAGCATTAATTTCTACATTACATCTCTTACATAGATTATCTTTATTATTAATTTTATTCATCATCAAAGGTGTATAAAAGATCTATGTAAAATTTCCATGTATAAAGTCTCCAGACAATGGAAGATGTAGTTCTATAAGCAGATTCCAATATATATTGTTTATCTTGTTGAGTTGGTGGGTCCCCATTAATAGAGGTGAAATAATTCCAGTATGAATCTACATTGTAAAAAGTTTCTTGTCTGATAATTTTATGCATATATGAAAGTTTACCTTTATCAGAAACTTTATGCTGTAAATTTATTATCAAGTAATCAATCAGTTTTGGAATAGATTCTTTAACTGTTATAGACATTAGATCTATTCTATCAATGAGATGTTGTCTAAAGATCTGAACCTCTAACCAGCAAGTTTCTCTTAGATCAAATTCTTGTTTTAAGAAATCTAGATTTTAGCTTTATTATCAGATATCAGCTGATACCAGTACTTTAGATTATTATCTATAGCTAAATGAGCTCCTTCAGAAGTAGATGACATAAGCATACCCTGAGTATAAATTATAGGGAATACAATAAAATTCCATTCCCTATACTTAGGGTGCATGAATATAAAGTTACGATAACTAATAATAATATTTAATGGGTAACAGACCATATGTTTAGGTGTAATAGGTGAAGTACAAAATTCCTTTAGCAACCACAACATGGAGTTATTTATAATCATATTTTTATGTGTTAAGGAGATTTTCATGAAGTGCATACTAATTAGCTCCCAATAATCTTTCCATTTCATATGACCGATCTATTAATAAAGTAATAGCTTTTATAATAGAAGAGATAATATATAAATTAGAGTCTGGAAAAGAAATACCCCCTTGAGACCAGCTATTAGTATGTTTCTTTAATGCAATCCTAGGTCTATTAGGTGCCCATAAGAAATTTAACATTAGTGTATTCAGTTTCTTGATAGTTATTTTTGTAGGTGAAAGTATTATTGATTGTATTAAGTATAAAATCTTGGGAAATATTATCATTTTAATAATTGTAAGTCTCTCCTCCATAGTAAAAAACATATTATTCCAGGTATTAAAAAGATTTTGTATATTAAGAAAACAGGTATTATAGTTATTATATATAATAGATTTAATATCTTTAGATAGTATTATACCTAAATAAGTTATCTGACCTGAGTTGGGTACATATTTAGTAAAATCACTAATGAGAGTATTTTTTCGTGTATATATAGGTAGTATTTTAGTTTTTTCTTCATTGAATATTAAACCAGAAATACTTTTAAAATTCATCATTTTATCAAATAAAGACTGCATAGAAGAATTAGATCCTGCTGATGTAATTAGAACATCATCTGCAAAAAGTTTAATTTTTGATGATGTATTTTCTTCTATTTCAAAACCCTCTATGTCAGTACTGTTTCTAATTAAATTAGCCCAAGGCTCCATTACTAAAGTGAATAATAGTGGAGAAAGTGGACATCCTTGCTTTGTACCTTTAAGTATGGGTATTTTTTGTGAAACATATGTTCCTACCTTAATATAAGCCAGCGTTCCTTTGTATAAATGCTCAATTAAATTTACAAATGCATCAGATAAATTTGTGCATTTCAGTAAGGTAAACAGATAGTCCCAACTTACTGAATCAAATGCTGAACCTATATCAAGACTAATAAGTGTTAAATCTTTCTTTTTCCTATTTGCAAAATCAATTAATGTTAAAGTTCTCCTTATATTATCAAAAGTATTTCTATTTACAATGAAGCTCGTCTGATCTATGTCTATAATGCCGGGGATAATTGTCTTCAATCTATCAGCAAAAATACTCATAAACATTTTATAATCAACATTAAGTAATGAGATGGGTCGATATGAAGAACATCTAGTTGGATCTTTATTAGGTTTTAAAATTGGTGAAATAAATGTATATTGCCAAGATGGGGGTTATTAACTCAGTTTGGGCCAGAATAAAAACCTTATGTATTAATGAATATGTAGTTTTAGAAAGGATTTTATATATCTCTGGTATAATACCATCATTACCCGGTGCTTTGTTTGATTTAAGCTTATTTATTTGTGTAATAACTTCTGTATATGAAATACTCTTGTCCAATAGTTTAATCTGTTGTTTATTAAGCTTTTATTCATGTTTGTGGTTATAAACTCCTTTATTTTATCTTTAGGTTCCATGTTAATGTTGTTATGGTTAATCTTGTGAAAGTGATTTCTAAATTCATCCAGTATTTCTGGTATACTAGAAACATTCTTCTTTTTCCTTAGAGAAAAGATTTCTTTGATATGGTTTTGTTTATTCAATCTTTTGTTTTATTTTTAAGTCTATGTAAGTATTTGGGGCTTATTGAATAAGACAAAACTTGTATTTCTCTAAAGTTATTTTAACTTTATGAGTTAAAATTTTTTGTATTTCTCATTTAGTTTGTTTATTTCTTCAATAACTTTCTTGTCCATAATATTTTCTTTATTATTATGTTTATAAGAGTCTAGTTTACTTTGAATATCTAACAATTCCTTATCCCAAGATTTCCTTTTGTTATTATACCATCTGATACTTTGTCCATATAGATATGATTTTAAGGCATCCCAAACATAGACAATGGAGACTTCAGGAGTATTATTTATGTCTAGAAAATGTTGTACTTCTGAAAGTATATATTCTTTATAGTCTTTTAGCTGAGTTAAGTATGCTGGTATCCTTTTGATCTGAACATTATGAGTATTTTTTATCATGAATTCAAAAACAATTGAGTTATGATCAGATATAGGACATGAAATGATTTTGGAATTAATTAAATCTGTTACCATCTGGTTAGAAATAAAGACCCTATCTATTTTTGAATAAGTTTTGTATCTGTTAGAAAAAAGGTGTATGGTAATGATTTTGACTCTATCTGATTATTAATATCATTCAAATGATAAGAGTTAGCAAAATCATTTAAATGTTTTGCATTAGATGTAATTCTTCTTTTCTTTATAGTGGTAGTATCACTTTCATGTAGTATACAATTAAAATCACCAGCTAAAATAATATCCCTACAGAGAATGATATGATCTTATCAATATGATGTTTCACTGTATTAATACCAATTCCAGGTATCCAATATACATTAATTAAAGTGTAAGTCTTCCCATTAATTTGTATTGTAACCATACAAAACATTCCTTTGTCATCCTGATAAGACTTAATGGTTTTAGGAATGGGCATACTTTTATTCCATAAAATAGCCACTCCTCTTTTTCTGAGTGTGCTCTGAACTAACCAATACTGTATACTTATTAGTGGCTAGTTTATCAATATCTTTTTCAAGAGATGGGTTTCTTGCAGGAAGACTAGATTGGCCTTGTGTAGATTAATGTATCTTATTAGGCTTGCCCTTTTACACGGATTATTCAATCCATTAATGTTTAAAGAAATTCCTTTTAAAGATGTCATTTGGCATTTTAAAACTCAAGAATCTTATGATCGAAATAACAAATAACAAGATAAATAATGTTACATCTCCTCTTTTAGGTGTACCTTTAAATATAGCTGTATTTATTAAATCTCTTATGGGATTTTGTATAGGATTCAATTTTGTTTGTAGTGACAATGAGTGTACAAAATATATTGTGGATGTCAAAACTATATACATATAACAATGAACAAGTGAAAATAATGTAAGGATTAAACCTTGCATCCCGTCTGGAGTTGAAAACTCCAACTTAGAGCAGTATTTACTACTCAAGTTAACCCCCTACCCTAAGCAGCAGTACCTCAGCTACCACCTTATCAATTTAATACTAGTTATATTTAACTGAGGTTAACAGTTTTCAATTCAATTATCTATCAAGACAAAACTACACATTTGGTAAAACAGCATCATATAAACTAAAATAAACTTTTTTTTTTTTTTTTTTTTTTTTTTTAAAACTGTTCATACTATTATATAGATCTATGTAATATATAACACTTGTATTCTAATAGCATTCAAATAATCTTAATGTTAGAAATCAAGAGGAGAGAAAATTATGTTCTAACATTCATTTAAATCAAAAACTTTGGCTAATATGATTCAGACATTACATGCATTAAGATGCATCTATTTTCTGTCATGTGAATTCTATCAACAGCTTCCAAAAAATCTTTAATTGTTTGTATATGAGCATTTACTTAAACTCATTATTGTCAATAGAGTAAAATATTGTATTCATAAAAATTATTATAAATCATATTGCATAGTTATGCAGATTCTCAGAAACACCTGTTATTACCTAAAAAAAAAGCCATCACACACATAAACACAGACACACACACATACATATACACACACACATATACACACACCCACACACACACACACACATACATATACACATACACATATATACATACATACACACACACACACACACACACACATATATATATATATATATATATATATATCTGATCTCACTGAGTTGTGTCTTTGTAGAGCACTATCCTACTTGCTGTCCCTAGAATAAATCTGTCTGCTTTATACAAAATAATGCACAGCAAACACATATTAGTAACCAGATTTTACAATCATGCTAACCTACTGCTTTAAAATATATCACATGACATTTCTTTCAGAATAGAGTTATAAGATTATTTATGCTTGTCAATCAGATGAATTAAATGAGTTATAGTAAAGTATATGTTTGGGACACAAGTTTTAACACAGATTATTATGCTACTGTTAAGTAGATTTTCAAAAACATTTAAATAAATGTTTCATTTTCTATGCCTTCTAAAATAAGATATTTACTTGCTACAAGAAACTACATCATCTAAATTCATCATAACTGACACATTTTATGAATAGAGTATTTTTCCTGAATCTGTGGTGTGTCAGTGTGATAACCTTGTCAATGTTTATACTAACTGCTTTCAGTTTCTCTGTGAAAATTCTGTGAGTGAAGCTTCTGAGGAAACTCATGGACACTGTGCATGAGACAGCCCACATCCCAGATTGTCTCCCTCAACATTTTGGCGGGAAACTTATTAAAACTTGTGGCAAACATTCATTTTGTCAATAGAGTAAAATATTGTATTCATAGAAATTATTATAAATCATATTGGATAGTTATGCAGATTCTCAGAAAAAAGCCATCACACTCACACACACACACACACATACACACACACACACACACACACACACACATATATATATATATATATATATCTGATCTCACTGAGTTGTGTCTTGTAGAGCACTATCCTACTTGCTGTCCCTAGAATAAATCTGTCTGCTTTATACAAAATAATGCACAGCAAACACATATTGGTAACCAGATTTTACAATCATGCTAACCTACTGCTTTAAAATATATCACATGACATTTCTTCCAGAATAGAGTTATAAGATTATTTATGTTTGTCAATCAGATGAATTAAATGAGTTATAGTAAAGTATATGTTTGGAACACAAATTTTTAACACAGATTATTATGCTGCTGTTAAGTAGATTTTCAAAACATTTAAATAAATGTTTCATTTTTTATGCCTTCTAAAATAAGACATTTACTTACTACAAGAAACTACATCATTTAAACTCATTATAACTGACATATTTTATGAACAGAGTATTTTTCCTGAATCTGTGGTGTGTCAGTGTGATAACCTTGTCAATGTTTATACTAACTGCTTTTAGTTTCTCTGTGAGAATTCTGTGATTTGAAGATTCTGAGGTAACTCAAGGACATTGTGCATAAGACAGCCCACATCCCAGATTGTCTCTCTTAACATTTTGGTGGGAAACTTATTAAAACTAGTGACAAACATTCATTTAGCAGTGTAAATGCATCTAAACATGACAGAACCTCCACAATGTATTCCACAGATCATCACAGCCTCTATGCAAGTGAAATTAAACTCAAAATTACCAACAAGCAATAAAACTCAGCATTCTTCTCCCAACTCAATTTTCATACAAATCCTATTATTCACTGTGCCCACACAGTCAAAAGCATTTCTATATATTAATAAAGAAAAGAAAAAGAGAGTAGAAAATAAAAGGGAGTGAGGCAGAAATAAAAAAATGTAAGAGAAAGCTGTAAGAAGTATATACAATGGAATGTTACTTACTGTTTATATTAATAGAGTTAAAAATAAAAGGCTACTGGAACTCTTGAGCTCCTCCCTTGCCCATAATTGTTTGTTCCCCTAAGATACCTCAAATCCTATGTGCTGGCTTTATAGTTTCTTAGGAATATTAGAACACTAGTATGAAAAACCAATATCTGGAGCTCAAAGGAAGGAACATTGGTTCCCTTAAAACCCTTTAATTCTTCCAGAAGTCATAAGTTACATGTTAGGGGGTTGGTGGGAGGGGAGTTGAAGAATGAAAATGGACTACACAGATGAAATGTTATGTTAAGTACATAACTTCTTATGTTGTCAATTTTCATTCATTCCTCAACAATTGGGACAGAGTCCCCAGCTACCTGAATTCTCAGAAGAACTCTAAGCAAGGACATTCCTGAGCACCATTGAGCTGAAGGCTGCTCTTTTCCTCTAGACCAGATTCAGTTTGTAGTAAAAGTATGAGGATTACCCCAAGTTTCAGCTGCACAGATATTATCTATGAAAATATTGGATAAAAATGCTGATAATGTTGCCATGGACCTGGTTGAATGTGCTGTCAAAAGTTTTGGCAAAGACAATCCCAATTTGTTATCAACAAAGGATATGCAATCAGTCCACCATTTGGCCAAAGTTACTTTTGCAAAAGGCTTGCCTAATTTCAGATCTGCAAAAGAAATAAACAATTGATCTGTTTTTTAATGAAATTCTTTGTTCCATGCAAATAGGAACATAACTTTCTCTGAACGTCCAACAAATGTAACATGTATTTACCTTTGTTTGGGAAATTTGGAAAGAAATTGGAAGTGTAATGAATTGATTGATGCTGGATTCTGACACCACCTTAGAAAGAAAGGAAATATTGGTTCTTAGTGTTATCCTATCAATGTGAAATATTAGATAAGGTGGCTTAGAAGACAAGGCTTGAAGTTCAGAAAGTCTTAGAGTAGAGGTTATAGCTACCAAAAAGATGGTTTTCTAGGTTAAAAACTTCAGTTCACATTTTGCTGCTGGTTAAAAGGGAGATTGAATCAAAGCCTATAATACTAAATTTAGATCCCAGGATAGAGTTGGATCTTTAAAAGGTGGCCTAAAAAGAAGTGTACCCCTTATAAAGGCCTTACAAAGTTTTGAGAAAGCAAAGTTGTAATTGTTAACTCCTGTATGAAAATTAGAAATGGTAGCTAGTTTTACTTTAACAGTTCTGGACCTAGCTCCTTTGTTAAAATTTGTAGCCAAAAACTCAAGAACATTATGTACTGGTGCTGTAAAAGGATCAGTGTCTGTTTGCTGTGCCCAGAAAACAAATATTTTCCATTTACTTCCATAAATCTGCCTAGTGGAAGCTTTATGGGCAGATAAAAGTATATGATGGGCAGGGGAGGAAAGTCTAGGTTGCCTGGCAATCAAAGTAAGTGGAAAAATCATGCAGTTAATTTTAGGCCTGAATGGCCCAGGTGAATAATTTCTGTTGGATGAGACAAGATGTCTGGAATTGGATCCAGAATTCATGGAAGGTAACTAGAAGAGGCCAGTGGAAGAGGAACCAAATCGGACAAGGTCAATAAAGGGCAATGAGGATGAGTGTTTTTCAATTGAGATGCTTTCTGGAGAAATTCAGGGATTAAGGGGGTTGTGAGAAACGCATAAAGGAGACTGGGGGCAGTCATCAAGGAGGGCATCTCTCTGCGATTCCCCTGGTGGGGGGGATCAGGGCAAAGAACCTGTTGCACTTGTTGAGGGGAGATGCAAAGAGGTCACAGCAAGGTTGGCCCATTGGCAGAATATTTTTTCTGCAACTCTCATGTCGAGAGACCACTTGTGAAATAAAAAAATGGACCTGCTCAACTTGTCTGCTATCATGTTGGATTCCCCTGGAATGCACATTGCTATCAAAAATCAATTGGATGAGATCACCCATTGCCACACTCTCTCAGCTTCTAAACACAAGAGCTAAGATATGGTCCCTTCTTGTTTGTTGAGAGAGTCTTGAAAGGCCTGCAATGCTAGGAATGCTGCTGTCATTTCTAGGATATTGACATGCATTTTGGCCTCTTTGGGGTGACCATTTGCCTTGGACTGTCATTCCCAAGAAGTGCCCCCACCCAATTTAGGAAGTGTCCATGGTCACTGCAGCTTTGGGATGAGGAAAAATGAATGGGATGGTCTTATAATACCTGATTTGATTGAATCCACCACAAGAAGTTCCTTTTGTATGCCTGAGTTATCCTGATTTGGGTGGACATAGGTTGATGTAGAATGGACCACTGCACTGCTAAGGTCCATTGAAAAATTTTCATATGGTATCTTGCTAGTGGAACTCGAACTATCTCAGCAGACATTGACCCCAAGACTTGTAAAAATCAATCAAGCCAAAAGAGAAGAATTCTCAATTACCTTTTTTTTACTTGAAATCGAATACTTTCTATCCTGAGGAGGGGGAAGGGAGGCTGTCACTGATATTATGTTGAATAAGTCCCCTATGAACTTTAATGACTGCGATGGTTCTAATTGGGATTTGTTGTGGTTGATGGTAATTCCTAGATGACAACAAATCTGGAATACATAGTCTTGATCTTTTATCAGAAGATGTCTGGTCGAAGCGGTCATGAGCCAGTCATCTAAATACAGAAATAAGTGGAATCCCTACAGTCTCAAGTGAGATGCTACTACTGCCATGCATTTGCTGAATACCCTGGGGGCTGTGATGAGGCCAAAGGGCAGTGCTCTGAATTGGCAATGACTGCCTCCCAGCCAGAAGTGTCGGTTTCTCCTGGATCACCTGTTCATTTTTATGTGATAGTACACATCCTGAAGCTCTGTTGCTCACATCCAGTCATTGCATAGGAAAGGCAAAATGGACTAAAGTGTGACCATCTGGAACTTAGTGTACTGGACCGATTTGTTCAGACTGCTGAGATCCAAAATTGGTCTCCAGTCCCCTGTTTTCTTTGGCAGCAAAAAGAATCTTGCGTAAGTTCCACATTCTTTCTGATCAGGGGGGCCTGTTGGTTGACTCTCTTTTTTTCTAGAGCTTTTTTATTTCTAGAGCTTTTTTATTTCTAGAGTTGCTGCTTTCCTCTGACTGGATAGAAAATCATGAATTTTGATTAATTTTGAAGGAGGTGGTAGGGAAAATTAAAGTGTATAACCCTGGAAATAATCCTCTGCACTCTCTTAATTTCTCCAAAACTTTTGGGTTTCTTATACCATGACGGGAATGGACCCCATTCCTAAGTCAAAGAATGAATAAAGTTCAGGAAATTAGTATTGTTTCAATCTTTGATGTCAGCCAGACGTGCTCTTCGCAGCATTTGCAATGTGCCTGGTAATGAAGCCTTCTGCAATCCGTACAGATTTACATGCATCGGTAACATATCTAAATATGATTGTAGATTTTTTATAAGACCCGTTGCTCCTACTATTATTGGAAGAGTCTGGGTGTCTTTCTTCCAAATTGCTCTTATTTCTGCTTGCAAATTCTGATATTTTATGACTTTGTGTGTCTCTCTCTCTCTCTGTATGCAAGACACTGTAGTCACTGGGTTCAATGATCAATGCTACTTTTGTCTTCATTTCATGGACCACTATATCTGGTTTTCTTGCATCTCTCTTTTGAACTGTTGGTAATGGGTGATCCCATGTGATGTAGACTTCATCATTATCTATGATGCTTTGTACCTCATGTTTCCATTGGTTTTCAACCACATCAGTATTATAATTTTTGCACAAACATCAGTCCAACAGTCTTGCCACATTATTATGCCTTTCCATATACAGTCCTTCTGCCATTAGTATGTCACAACCAGCAATAAAGTGTGCAACTGTTTCCAATTCTGTTTTACCAAACCTATATTTGTCTTTTTCTCCCACATCTTCAATGGGTTTTGTAAACCAGCATGTACATAGTCCACTGTCTTGGACTGCCAATATTAACCTTTCATCTTTTGTTTTGAATTTGCCTCTCCTTAACCATTTCTGCTTTCGATCCTGATCAACATGAGGTTGTTCCAAAAGTTTTCTATACTTGCAAATGTATATATGCATTTTTCTATATTTCTTGCCTGCTCATCTGATCCTTCACTTTATATTCTTTCTTTTGTTTTTTGGCACATTCAATTGCTGCCTGATTTTTATCTACTTCTGGTTTGATTTCCAGTTGGCATGCTTCTGCTAGACTAAGAAGGGAAGTCATCTTAGATTTATTGTTCTCATGTTTCAAAACTTTCACTATGTTAGGGTCTTGTGAGGTCAGCAGATATGTATGCAGTCCCACGACTGCAGCTCTATACATGTAATCAATTTCCAGGAGGCCCATACCTCCTTCAGAATGGGTAATATATAATCTTGGTATGCACTGACCTTTTATAAATCATTTGATGAGCATGAAACATATTCTTTCCTGTCTAATCTGTCCAACATCTGTTGGGGCCAGCCAGTTACTCCAAAACTGTAAATTAGGACAGGAAGAGCAAATTGGTTTATTCTTAGATGTCAATGCTGTTTTCAGGATTAATTTAATTCTTCTAAAATACTCCTTACTGAGTTTTATTTGCATTTGTTCATGTTTTATTGTTGATCCTTCATCAATTCCCTAATATTATACACTCTTTCTTGTTCAAATTCTGTTATATCCCATTCTTCTCTCAAACTGATATTTTCTTGGTGCTACAGCTTTTCTGCTTTAAAGGCTGTTTTTGTACCTTTATCAAGACCAAATGACATTCTTATATCATCTGAAGAAGTTTTGACCACTTGCAGTTGTGCTTTCAGTTATTCGACTGATGAGTGATACAGTTTTAAATCATCTACAAAAAGAAGATAAGAAGTCTTTACACTTTGTTGTTTTCTAGGAGCCAAATTGTAGCCATGACCTAATCTGTTAAGTAGACAACTTAATGGATTAAACGCAAGACAAAAGAGCCGTGGTGACAGAGAGTCACCCTGGAATGTTCCCCTTTGTATTTTTACCCCCAGGATAATAATTTTTCCTTTATCATGGCTTAACTGCAAAGTGTTTTGCCACTGTTTCATGGTCACTGTGATGTAGTATATCAGGGTTCCTATCAGATGAGTGAACGCGTAAATTAGCGAACACTCATATCGAACTTTAAAACATGAAACCTGAAAATGTCGAAGGCACGGAACATTGATTTTTTCACCAGGGAAAAATAATTGATGGGCCATTCTCCATACTTTGCGGTTTTCTCCACTGTGGTGCAATCTCGGAGTTGGTATATTTAAGTTGGGGGAGTGTGTGTGGGGGCTTTGCCTCCACATCGGGGAGTGTGGGAGCGAAGCCCCCCACTTTATTTTGCCTGTACATTGTGTTTTTTTTTTAGATTAGCTAATTTTTTCCCTGGGGAAAAAAATTGCTGATCTGTTCCTTTGACATTTTCAGGTTTCGTGTTTTTAAGTTCGATAAAAGAGCGTTCGCTATTTTTAGCATTTGTCTTCTTATATAGACACGTATATCAGTGTAGGATGTATCTATGAATGTGGGATACTGTCAAATTGTTTTTTGTAGTCTCTCCATGACATACTTAGATTCTTAGATCCTTCCCTTTTTACAGTTCTCTACTGACTCTATTTAACAAATGATCCTTTTTCCATATGACTTTCTTTTATTACCATTTTGTTCTATTGCCATAATTGAGTTTTCTTCTAAATGACTGTAAACTCTGCCTGCATCAATTCCACTATATAGTTTTTATGTTGTTGGAAGTCAGGTTATTGGTCTATAAGTTTTAGGGTAGCTTGCAGATTCACTCTTAAGTAGGAGCATTGTTTTTCCTGTTAGCCAGGCTGGTGTCTTTTTGGGGTGTGCATATAAATAGTTCTTACTCATGGCTAAATCTTCGTGCAAAGATGTTAATACTTTTAGCCAGAAGTTAGGTACTGGATCTGGGCCTGGGGTTTTCCAGTTAGAGACTTTTCTTAACTATGTTTTAATCTCTGTGGCTATTACTTCATCCTATTTCATATCCTGTACATTTGAACTTCTTATTCTTTCTTTTACTACTTCTATCAATTTAGCATCTTTATGTTCCACAGGATCTTCATAAATATTTCTCCAAAATGTATCTCTTCTTTTTTCTGATGGTCTTTCAATTCTTTTTACTTTTTCCCCCCAATTCTCTGTAAAACTTTTTTGGGTTATCAACAAATTGCTTATTTTGTACTTTTCCTTTATATTTATCTGTGTATCTGCCTGTGCTGACATTTTTAGTTTATTTGTGATAGTGCAGGATAAATCCTGATCCATTATAATACCATGCATTGCTTTTATCACATCTATCTTTCTGAATATTTTAGCACCCGTGCATTTTTTGTGATGTCTAGCCAGGCTCACTGGTGCAGGGATAGATGACCCCTGACTACCTCCAGAAGTGGTACATCGGACCTCCTTTCAGGAGCACTAATAGGGTCTGTCAGAGAGAGAGAATCTCTAGACCCTTGGTTCTGCAGTCCTTCTCTGCTCCATGGGTGGTATCTTCCATTAGAGTTTCCTCATCTGCCCCTGGGGGAACTATCTCCTCTTGGATTTTGGAAAGGACCATGGGACTTTCTGAACCACACTTTGTGACCACCTCATTGACTCCTAGAGAAGGATCTTTGAGGAGTCTAAAAATGTAAACTCATTGCAGACAGGTTCTTACCATCTTGCTCAAACCTGGAGTGTACCTTTAACTTAGGGCCAAACAAAGAACTCTGTGAAAAGGTGAATTGACAAAGGAAGATGTGATGGTCTTTGCAAAATCACACAAGTGCATCCAGACATGTCTCCTAATGGAAAATGCCAGAACCTGCCACCCTTGAGGTAACTTCAACTATATGTGAAATGAGCCTCATGGATGAATTCATGATCAACTGTAGGGTCGCCACCTGAGCTCTGTGCCTCAGAAGTACTGGTCCCAGCGAGGGATTTAGAGAGTTCTTTAATCAAATCCCTCTGAAATCTATAATATAATTCAGCAACCTCTGTGCAAAGGTCACTGAAGCATATACACACTTCACAGACCTTTCCCAGACATTTCCAGTATGCTGGACTCCTTGGAGGGATGGAAAGACAAACTCTGTTCCACAAGTTCTTTCTTTCTGGCCACTGCTATGACCATGGCATCTACTGGTACTCCCTTGCTCCAAAACACTGTTCCTTTTGATGGTGCCAAGATCCTGTCTGGTCTCTTGGGTATCGGTTCAACAGAATTAGGTTCCTTCCACATCCGCCTAGAGATCTAATCAATGAGCTCATGGGTAGGTGGAGTCACCCAGCAGGTAGATATAACAGACGTAGAGACTTCCAGGAATTCTGATTCCTCTTGGCAAGGGTTGTCTGTAGACCAACCACCCCTTTGTTTGAGGATTTCCAGGATGTCTCCAAAGGAGATGTCATCAGGTGGTGCTCCTGGGAAATCTTCCCCCTCATCAAAATCTGAATCTTCAGTGACCAACTCTAGAGGACAGTTTAAGTGCTTCCTCTTGCACTTTCTCTTCCTAGGGACTTTGGTGGGATGCGCCGGAGAAGTATCAGAAGAAGTAAGTATACCCTGCTGGGTAACCTAGAGACTTTCGGCTGGCTGTACCTGTGGAGTACAGTGATGAGGCTCAAGACACAAAGATTTATTGGAGCCAGAGGGCAGATTCCAGGGGGATAGAGCTGTCCGCTCTCAAGAAGTAGGGAACGTACTCTCCACCACCTCAAAGGCAGAGCACTTCGGGGAGAGGGAGGCATACAGAGCTGTGAAGACATACTTCTGGACCATCATCTCCCTCTGATCTGAAGGGAGTCCACCCAAGGCAGAAGGTGGGGCTGAGCTGTTCAATGCGAAGCCTCCGAGAGACAGAGATGGCTCTGACAACTTTGATGAAGCAGATTGGACATCCAACTCCAATGGATCCGAATATTTAGGCTTTGGATCTAACTTTTTTGAAACTTTGTGAGCAGGATTTATGGTCAGATCAGTGGATGGAGTGGAGGATCCAGACGGATCCAGTGGCCTTTTTCTGTGCTCTTTCTTGTCAGGCTTGAAGGTTTGAACCCTAGATATTGATTCTGAGAAGGTCATAAGGTGAAGAATTTTCAGAATTAAATTCAGATTAAACACTTTGCAGATCTCACAATCAACCTTTAAATGAGCAGGGCCCAAACAATAGGCACACAAAACGTGTGCATCATAAAGTGTAATCTTGTGCCCACAATGCTTACAGTTTTTAAATCATGAAGATTTTTCAGCCATCTTAATGAGATATTTACTACACAAAGTAAAAGAAGACACCTTTATTTTAAAGAAAGAAAGGAGAGAAGAAATTTACAACTATGGTAATTGGAAGGGGAGGAAAATACCAACAATGGTAACCCAGAAGTGCACTAAAACAGTGTAGAATAAGGGAGAATAAATAGAAAGTGAGTTGCAGAAGACAAGGACAGAAAAAAATGTAAGAAATTAAGTGCACTTAACTAACTCACAGTCGAGAGCTCATAGCAACCACGTCTGTATGCAAAGGTGGCAAATGAGATCTGAGGTATGTTAAGGGAATACAGCATTATGAGTAAGGGAGGAACTTGAGAGTTCCAGTAGTTATGAGCTGTAAAAAGCAGCTGATTCAGAGCCGGGGTCGGATCCAAACCTAGTTGTTGAGGAATGAATGAAAATTGACATCAGATTCATAATGTTTAACACTAGCTTCTCTTAACCAGTTAACATTGTTATGAGACTATCATGGTTAAAAATCTCATTTATCAGGTTGGTTTTAGATGGATACACGGTAAGATAAAACAATACAGAATTCACCAGTGGGGTACCTTAGTGAGCCATGGTAGGATTGTTCCTATTTGTCATCTGCTTAGCAGAGGTAAAGGCTAATGTCAAGGGCCTTTGACTGGCCAAGTTCCAAATGACTGCATATTGGGAGCTATCATAGATTCTCCCATGACACAAGCATCTAACAAGAAGTCCTAACACAAATGACTGGTGCCAAAGGCATGGACTAAAATTCAATGCCAAGAAATGCACTATAGTGCCTTATGGGAAAACTGCCACTCAGGCTAATAACTGCTTCAATAAGACACTGCTAAATGTTGACCCAGTAGTCAGGGCTCTGGAAAGGTGTGTAGACAGTAATCTGGCCTTTGACTAACATGGTTAAGGTAGTAAGAAAACCATTCTGTCGCCATCTTATAAGTAAGGGCATTGCATCCAGATGCAAGGAAATCATAGTGCCACTTTATTTGTCCCTCATCAGACCCATTATTGAGTATAATGCCTCTTTCAGCATATACCTGACCAGACATATGCAACAGCTGGAATGCCCAGAAAGGTCTCTTTCCAGGAGAATCCATAGCATGAACACATTGCTTTATACAGATCACCTTAAAACCCCTATCTGTATACTCTGTCTCCTATATGTTACTAAGAGGCGATCTATGCCTGGCATACAAGACATATTTGGATCCAGCTCTGATGGACCTTTTGCACATCCACAAATGAACAGGATCAGAAACACTGGATCCAAGGATTTAAATTTTGCTTGTGACATAAATAAGAAATGTTGGAGAGACAGATATGTCTCTCCAACTTGTCTTGTGACATAAATAAGACATGTTGGAGAGAGAGATGTGCGTCTCAGATGATCCCCATGCTCTGGAACAGGCTCCCCATCCATGTAAAGCAGAGTCCATCTCATACCCTATTTAAGCTTAACCTTGACCAATGCATGAGAAATCTGAAATTCACCCTGGGTCTGGCCCCCATGCCTAATAGAGGCAGACAGTAATGCCCAAACTAACATACCCCCCATATAACCTCTAGAAGCTTCCTAACTAACTTACCCCCACTAATAAATGCCAATGATACACAGGAACATAGCTGAGTTTGATTGCAC
Organism: Protopterus annectens; assembly: GCF_019279795.1. Taxonomy (NCBI): domain Eukaryota; kingdom Metazoa; phylum Chordata; order Ceratodontiformes; family Protopteridae; genus Protopterus; species Protopterus annectens. The sequence goes on from NC_056735.1 coordinate 772,758,577, forward strand.
AGATAGGCTTATATAAAGGCCTTTTTGGTCATTAGCATAGTATATAACTATTAGCATATGACTTTCCCAGCGGTATTACAATGCTTACATTATGAACATGTTTTGGGATATCACTTGCTACCACATCAAGGAAGAGGTTGCAATGAATATTTTTTTTGCACAAAGTTGTTCAAAATTATAAAAATATAAGATGTTAATGAATTCCTTAGAAAATCTGCTATTAGCAATTTTTAACTGCAAGTTGATATCAAGTAGTTTAAATCACCAAGCAATAATTTGTTTTTGGTTGTAATACACCATGTAGTCTACTCAAGGAGGTCCAATGTTCAGAGAATCTTATATTAGGGGTACACTAATCTAACTCAGTCTTGTATTTTAGTTGATCTTAGTTCTAAAATGTCAACTACAACATATTACAAAACTTATCTTTTGTATAATTATAAAAAGTTGTGAACCAACAAAATGACACAACTCCCTTTCTAACTATTCCTTAGACATTCATTATTTTTTAAATCCTTCAAATATCAAGTTACTTGAATCCAAAGCCTCTAGTCTAGCAAGTATTTTGTAGGTTTCATACTTATACTGTTCTTTTCAAGATGCTTGTTGCCTAGGCTAGAAGCATTAGAAAGGTAACATTTCAGTGGAAAGTTAGCTCCACCTGCTCAATTGGTGTTTTTTTTTTTTTTTTTTGTGAGTGGGTCTAAAAAAGGCTTGATGTCTTATCTTATTTTATTTATTTATTTTACATTTGTTAACTGAGAAAGTCCATCTCGGCATGTCCTTCTCCAGTGGAGGCACAGGGAGAAAAGCTCCAATGTCATACAGTACATAGTCATTAGTATATAGTATAGTAGCCACATTTAAAAGAAAACATTGATTTGATACATAACTCTAATACATTAATAGCATTACAGGAGTTAAATAATAGGAATTATAGCAAGCATTTAATACATCATGAGGGTTTGTACTTAACTTCTGTGCAAAGAGCTTTGAAACAAAGAGAGATACAGGTATGATCAAGACATTAGAAATTGATAGAGATAAGTTTGACATAAAAGTCTACAAGGAGTTAATTGAAAGGGTTCAGTGTTTAAAGAGGTGGTCTAGTGTAGTAGTGAAGGAGGGTTGGAAGGGTGGTTTGAGGGGGTCTGACCTGGACTGTGACAATAGTAGAGCCAGGAGTTTGCAAGGTGGGTTTTTAGGAGTTTTTTTAAAATTGTTTAGATGTGGAAGTCGTCATTAGTGGATTGGGCAGAGAGTTCCAAAGCTTGGAAATATAGTTGGAGAAGAGGGCTTCACCTGCTGAGTTTTTTGATTTGGTGACTTACAAGAGTAGTTTATTGTTTGAGCGAAGGGATCTAGATGCATGGTATGGTTGAATAATGTCTTTGAGGCCCGGGATCTTTTCTGGGTGGTGGAGGATTTTATGAGCTAAGGTTGGTTGATTAAATTGAAGTAAAAGAGGAGTTCTAGCCAGTCAAGCTGCTTAAGTGATAGCCAGTGATGGGATTTATAAAGAAGCATTAGTGGCAGATTTGGAGATTTTGTTATAGCAGGTTTCAAGCTTGGCAAGATTAGGTTTGCAGAGGTTTGTTAGAATTGGGGCTGCATATAGGAGTGTTGATAGATGGTGTGTTCTAGCAATTGTGATTTTTGTACTGTTTGTTAGAAATTGTTTACTTCTATATAGGGGGCCAAGTTTATTGTGAACTTTTTTGATGGACTGGTCTATGTGTAGGTCAAATTTCAGGTTATTATTGATTATAACACCTAGCAGTTTGGTATAGGGGTAGGAGTGATTATGGTTTTGTTTTTAGAGAAGATATGAAAGGTTGTGGAAGGAGAAGTATTTCTGGTGGGGTAGAAAAGCATAAGTTTAGTTTTGTTGGGATTTAATATGAGTTGGGAGTTTATCTACATTTCAACAGATACGAAGGAATTTTGCATGATGGATTGAAGGTCATCAAGGGTAGAAGCAGAGCAGATCAGAGTGGAGTCAGCATATTGAATGACATTGGTGTGGGGAGTGGCAGAGTGGAGGTGATTGGAAAATAGTGAGAAAAGAATGGATCCAAGGATGGAGCCTTGTGGTACCACTAAGGTAACTGGTATGAGGGGTGAGAGGGACTCTTGCCAATGAACGGTTTGTTGATGATCTGTTAAGTAGCTTTAGAACCAGGCTACAGCTGTGTTGCTGAGGTTGTGGGAGGTGAGGACATTAATGAGTTTGGTGTGATTAACCATGTCGAAGGCCTTTGACAGATCCAGGAATATGGCTATAAAAACTGGGAGTTATTTCTGTGCAGGCTAACTATGTTTGTGAAGGATATTAGGGCTGTTGTGGTACTATGTGCAGGGCGGAAACCATGTTGGGTATAGGATAGGAGTTTGTGACATAGTAGATATTCTATGAGTTGGAAGTGTACTACTCTTTCTAGGATTTTAGATGGGGGAAGAGGATAGCAATGGGGTGATAATTAGTAAGTTCACAAGAGCTACCACCTTTGTGCAGAAGCAAGATGTTTGAGATTTTCCAAATAGTGGGGGCATATGCCTCTGTAATGGATCTATTTATAAGTATGATTATTGGGTAGGAGATGGCTTTGGATATAGTTTTTAGATAATCTGCAGGAAGGTTATCAGCAGCTAAAGTAGTTGGTTTTAGTTTAAGTAGTTTTTTGATGTAATATATGGAAACTGGGTTTAGTTTGAAGAAGTTCATCCTATTCTGAGGTGGGATAGTGGGGCTTTTTCTGGGGGGTTAGGGTTAGTGTTATTCATATTATTGGCTATGGTTTGAATGGATTCTGTGAAGTAGTTGTTGAACTGGGTGTCCATGTTTCTACAGTTGTCATCTGTTTTTGGTGTGGGTGTGGTATGTTTACCTGGTTGCAATAGGTTGTTTACTGCTGCCTGGAAGTTTTGTGGGTTATTCTGATGTTTGATTTGGATGTTGTGGTAGTAGTTGGATTTGTTAGATTTAATTCTTTTTAACTTTATTTCTAAGTTCTAGGAATTGTTTTTTAGTGCTGGTTTTGTTCTTATGGAACTGAAACCAGACCTTGTCCCTGTCTCTGAGTACTGCCTGCTGTAGTTTCTTTGGTTAACCAGGGTGCATAATTGGATTTTACTCTAATGTTTCTAGTTTGGGCATGAGTGTTGAGAATCTCTAGGAAGGTATTGCTGAAGGAGAGTACTGCCTCATCTAGGGGCAGTTGTTTGAGATGTTCCCAGGAACAATTTTTAAGAGCAGAGATAAATGTATCAGGATTGAAATGCTTTTTGCTCCTAATTGTGTGGAAGGATGTTTGATGTGGTGCATGGTTGCAATCTCTTAAGAGAAATGTTGGGCGGTGGTCACTCAAATTGTCAGGTAGGCAGCCTGAGTGGATTGACAGGTGGGAAAAATTAACTAGAATCCAGTCCAGTATGGATTCTCATTTAGAGATTTTATCAGTCCTGGTGGGAGATGAGATGATTTGGGCAAAGCCATATAGGTTGATGTGGGAAGTGAGCATTAGGGAAGAACATAAAAGCTAGTCTATATTGATGTCTCCAATTAAGACAGTCTCTTGAGGTATGGATATTGAACACCACTGTAAAAGGTTTTTCAGAATGGCAATGTTACCTGGTGGGATATACCCACCTATTATATTAAGATGTTTGTTGGGGTTGATGGCTAACTTGGCTATAATTAGCTCAGTATTTGCAAGGTCTGGGGTAGAGGTATGCAGTAGGTCAAGTGATAGATGGTCTTTGACTAGTATAACTATGCCACCTCCTTTTTTGTTTATCTTTCTGCAGGATATTGTAACCTGGGGGAGTGATTTCATTATTGTTGATGTTTGGTTTTAGCCATGTTTCAGTTAAAGTAACTATATCAGGGGAGTAGTGGGATACTAACGCATGTAAATTGTGGATTTTGTTAGTTATACTACATACGTTAATGTTGAGCAGGAGGAGAGATTATTTTTTTCTTTGGTGAATTAGTTCAAGATTAGTTTGTGATGGGTTGGGTAGTATAGCTTGAGTATTTGTGGGTCCAGGATTGGGATGGATGTCTCCTACCAGAATTAATTATTTGTATATATGTTGAAGGAGCTTGGAGAGTTTGTTAAGGACCTTAGTGAATCTAAGAGAGGTGGGAGATTTTATTAGTTGTGGAAGGACTTTGATTGTGTAATAGTCTGAATTAGTTTTGTGGAAGAGGGGTGGGGTGATAAGCCACTGTTGAGTATTAAGAGATGGTGGTGTTGAGGTGTGGTGTGGAGGAGAAATAATACGTTTGAGAGGAGTTTCATATGAGGAGAGGTTATATAGTAGGAGTAGAAGAGAATTTGCAGTGAGGAAGAGTAGAGTGCATTTGGGAGATATGGTGTGAAGTGTACTAGTGTGTGTATTTGCTGGCAGCAATAGGAGGTGAGAAGGTGTTTTTTTGGTTTGAGGGTTAATGTGTAGTTAGTGGGAGTTGATGTTAGGTGGGAGTTAGGGAAACAGTAGGTGGGATTGGTTTCTTCGTAGTAGGTGTGGCTATGGTTACGTATAAATTTACGTATAGTAGGGGTGGGTGAGAATTGGGGGTAGGGTAGTGGAACGGAGTGAGCCTGAGCAGGTTGAAACCACCATGAGCCAGTCAACGGTGTTAGTAGAAAACAATCAGCCACATAGTATACATGCAGGTAAGTAATGGTGTAGAGGCCTATCCTTTACTGCTCTTAATTATAAAACAGAATGTCAGAGCTTAAAAGTAAGATATCACTGCCCTACACTTTTGAACTGTTTTCAGCCCTTTAAAACAATTTACTAGGACCGTCTAAGTTATTATATAGTAAGTCCTGTAGTTGGGACTGATCTATAGCCAAATTATTCCCAAAATATGGTCCAGATTCTGGGGTGGGTTCTGAAGGGACCTAGCATCCAAGTTGTGTGCATGCTATTAAGAGCATTTTTACAGGTTGGCAGTTAACCACTAAGTTAGCAGGTCAAATATAAGAAACATACACCATTGCTAGGCTGAGCACTTTTCAGGTATCAATGTTTCTTAGTAGGGTGGACTTCCTTATTGGGAGTAGAGTTTGATGTAGGGTCCACACCGTTCAGAGAGTTGCTAACTGGAATGGGAGAAAGAAAAAGAGAATTAGTAGGTGAATAGTGGGTAGGTAGGGAAATACTGGAAGAGAGTGGGTAGGATGTGTGAAGGATGCCAGAGTAGGTCTGGGAGAGAGGGAATGTTATGGAAAGAGTTACATAAATACAGTGGTAGCAGATAGCTAATTATCAGTTACAGGGTTACTGCATTATCCAACTACAGTTAAAACAGTTGTTCAAGCATTGCTGTAAATTTCTATCATCACACATAAGATTCCTGTAGCACCACCTTAACAGTAGGCAGTAGGCAATTTAGTCATGCATGCAAGGTTATTACAAACAAGTATGAGCATACAAGCAACTCCCGTTCAAGCACCTATTACACTAGCGCTCACAGAGGTAACACACAGAGAATCTTAATGCAAATGGCAAGTGGTTATTATAGTAAGCTTGTACACTGCAGGTTTCAATTAAACTGTAGGACCAATACTGTATCTAAGTCTAATTAACTCATTGGAAGGTAGCGTTCCCAATTACTGCATACAACATATCAATGGATAAGTAACAGTCCAGAACTAGGGCTAAATTGGTAACAAACTAGGTAAATCTGACACTTTTCAATAGCTAGTTTGATTATATTCAGCTTTGAAGCATTAGCTGTAAAACATTCTTACTTGTGTGCGCACCTCGACAGAACGTTTGTAGCTCTTATTTGCTGGACACTAAGATTTAAAAATGGTGCCAGAGCTTTACACTACTTTACACTACTCTAAATAAACTCAGGTGTGGTGTGTGTGGGTGAGGACAGGATTCCCAGTAAGGTGAGACCACCACAAGGCAGTTGATGGCATTAATAGAAAACAATCAGCCGCGTAGATTACAAGCAGGTAAGTAACTATGGTGTAGAGGCCTGCCGTTTACTACTATTAATTATAAAACAGAGTGTCAGAGCTTAAAAGTAATATATCACTGCCCTACACCTTTGAACTGTTTTCAGTCCTTTAAAAACAATTTGCCAGGACCGTCTAGGTTATTATCTAGTAAGTCCTGTAGTCGGGACTGATCTATAGCCAAATTATTCCCAAAATATGGTCCAGATTCTGGGGTGGGTTCTGGAGGGAGCTAGCTTCCGGGTTGTGTGCACACTATTAACAGCATTTTTACAGGTTGGCAGTTAAGTGCTAAGTTAGATCAAATATAAAAAAACATACACTGTTGCTGGGCCAAGTACTTTTCAGGTATCAATGTTTATTAGTAGGGTGGACTCCCTTATTGGGAGTAGAGTTTGATGCAGGGTTTGCGCCATTCAGAGAGACAGTAATTGCGTGCACACCTTGCCAGAACGCTTGTAGCTCTTACGTGATTTTAACAACCAAATAAGCAGTGCCATGGTTGTTTAACTGAAGAATATCTTTTGTTTAAATGTACATGTTGAATATATAGTCTTCCCAATATGTGATCATCTTAATGTTGTAATGGCTCAGCCAAGTTTTATGTAAGTGAACCTTAATAAATTGATAATCACTCCATCTTGGGGGGGATGGAAGAATCAAAAGACAAACCTACTGATGCATTTTTTGTAATAAATTATATCCACTGTTGAATTTTTCATGTAATTAATGGTGTTGGTAATAAATCATTGGTTCCTGCATATAAAACAAATTCAGTGTACTTTGGCTTGACTTGCAACAGTTTTAAAATTAATTTTGGGCAGTCATCTAGTTATACGCTTGACAATGCAGTAATTGTAATGCATGGTTTATTAAGTCTATGTAAGTTACATAAATAAATCTTAGGTTTTTGTTATTCTTAGTGTTCTGTCACTCATTTGTACTGCTTCAAGATGCTCTTTTGAGTCATAGAGTTAATAACAGTGTTATTCTCTTCCCCCACTGCTGCTCTTTTAATTTTTATAATTGAGGGAATGCAAATCCTCATCACTGTTGCTAGACTGCCAATGACATTTCTTACGTCCTGGATTTTCCACAATTATTTCTGGAAAAAAATCTCTAGGAACAAAGTTATTCCCTTGTTCTATATTATCTTAGTGATTTTTGTGATTTAGTAATGGAACAGCTCATATCTAGGCTGTGAGATTTGTGTTCAGTAAATGTCGTAGGGGATGGTGTTTCTTGTTTCTCTCCAGTAGCAGGTGGTGCAGCAAAGATGGAATTATTTATAGTACTATTAATGCTACTCTTCAAGGTAAAACTTAAAATATCACTTATATTAAGTACTTTCTTATGCGGGATAGCTTTCTTACACATTTTATTTTTAACAGTTTTAACCTTTGTTTTTCTTTTTCCTTACAGTAACATTATTTAGATCGCCTGGTAACTTGTTAATTTTAAAATGAGTCCATAATTTTTAGGATTAATGTTACTCATGTCCTTAAAAGATTCCTCCTTTAAATATCCCCCATAAAATAACAAACTCCAAGTCTGCCTATATGCAGTAGTGTTTTCCAGTTGTATGGTGATAAATCTTCTAATTGTTCTCAAGTACACTAAAGAAAATGCTTAACTTACTACAGTTGGCACATGTGTCTGTTAAAAGAGCACCATTAAGTTTTATGTAAACATCAAATGAGATACATTTTGCTAAAAAGCAGTTAAGTAAATAATCAAGAATGAAGGAATTCAAAGAATCAATACTGTAAATGTTAAATTAATGATGTCCAACTGTCATTTAAATCAGTTCAGTTCTTAATTTAGAAAATGACCTCTTTGCACTCATAAAAATTCAGCTTAATATACTTGAAAGGTCCTAACTACTTCTAACAGGTAACACTGAGTAGAGTATTATAAATAAAAAAATAAACCTGAAGGGCCTGAATACTACGTTTGATATTGAATAGAGTATTATAAGTTAAATGATTTTAATACTAAGGTCAACAAAATAATATAATTTTAAATATCCTGAGCATGTTATGCTACTTAAAATGTACCAGTCCATTTGGCACATGCAAAAAAAGTCCACCATTGTTGGAGCCATGACTGATTACCAGTGCAAGCTAGACCTGTATAGACAGCAGGACTTGCACTGCTTCCCTTAATATAGACTGAACCAGTGCAGATAGCACTGACATCTCTTCCAAAATGTTAGGGCCTTCTGCTCCAGTAGTAAATCTTATACTAAATAAATGCTTATCTTCCAAGTTATGTTCTCACTCTGAGCTGCTGCTGCTTTAGTACTCTGATCATAACTGAGAGTCAGTAGATGTCTCTGGTACTTTAGTTTCTTTCTATGGATAGAAGTCACTCACTGTATCTTTCTCGCCAGCTTCAAATGCTCTTTATCCACAATGGTGAGAACATCTTCACAGACTTACTGATACCCAGTCTGGTGGATCTTACCCTTTATTTACCATTGGAATCCGGCTCCTCTTCTGACAGTTTCTGATCCTTTAAATCTGACATTACAAATCCTTGATTTATGTCAGTTATGCTTTCCAATTCAACATTTGTTTTTGAAAAGGAAAAGCTGAATAACGTTAATGTTTTTACTGTTGTAAAGTTATTAATATTTGTAAGAGTAAATACAATTATCTAACCACTAAATAATTGTGGCAGTAAAAGTCTTACCATCATTAACAAGCTGCTGAGAGAAAGTAGTTGCATATGAAGTCTCATTTCCGTAAATATTTAACACAGTGTAATAATAATAATATAAAACATTCAAGACTAATAATGACAGTACTGTCTACTAAAGAAGGCAGACAGCAACTGACCAGTACATTAACAGATACACAGTAGGGTAACCAATTGTTCTGAGTGGCAGGAAAAACTGAGGTGAGTGCTTATATAGTGCATTATTTGTGGTCAGTGTTAACACTTTCCAGAATGGGGAACAAATGTTGACTTTTGTAGGGGTATACAGTTAAAAGAAATAGCTGGAATAGGAATGTGTACTTAGTTGGAAAGTCTGGGATGTTGTCAAAGAGGCTTTCCCAAAGTTAGATCTGTAGTACTTTACTTAGCTATTTTAACAATGAGTGAAATAGTCATAATATTTGTCTGGACTAATGCATCCTCTTTCCCCTTTGTTATTTGCTTTATATTTAGAGCCATTAGCAAAGAAAAATACGGAACTCACAATTTCAAGAATATAACTGCTAGGTAGATGGTATTATTTTGTACCTGATAAATCCAGAAAAGAATCTCTCATTTTTGTTAAATATTCTGAGACACTTTGGTCTATTCATGATATGAAATAAGATAAAACAAAAACTATAGCAGCAAACTATGCACCCACACATGAATTGGTCAGTCAATACACATATTTATGGGGGCATGATAAGATGAAATATTTAGGTCTATGAATTAAAAAATATTGTACTATAACAAGTAAGGATGTGATATGTGGGAAGAGATGACACAAAAGATAATACAAAAGCTGAGAAACTGGAAGCTCTTGATTGTAGATATGCATAGTAAGATAAAAACAGTGAAAATGTTAGTAGTCCCTTTCGTTTTACATATAGATGAGGGATATTTTTATCAACCAGTGGAGAACTTTTTACAACAGTTAATAAAGGTTGAAGACATTTATTTAGATGGGGAAGAGGGCAAGAGTTAAGTGGGATAAGTTGATTTTCCCAGAGAAATCCCTGTGGTTTAAGACTATCTGATTTGAAGGGCTATTTTAGACCTATACAACTGAGGCGTGTATAAATAGCACATACAGAAGATTATAAGTCAAAATGCAAAGGGATGATCAAATACGAGGAGTGTTGAGCAAATACAGAGAGAGAATGATTTTGGATGCAGGTCTTTAAGAAGAATAACAACCATACAGAATAATTTATTGGTAAGATACCAGAAAGTATTTTAAGAACTAAGCCAACATAGAAATGGAAAAGGGAGATTTTACCAATCAAGCCATATGAGTTCTAGATGCTTTGAGGTGCATTTTAGAGGTTTTAAACAAACGTTTCATTTATTGATAGCCTGAATGAAACACATGGTCAAAGATAGAAATTTAGTCTTGTTTTTTTTCCCCTGAATCCTTTCAGTACAGCCTAACTGATCAAGATAGCACAGTAATAACTGCAGTGGAAATAGCTGTATTAAGCCAGGAGTCTGGGAGCTGTTAGTTCCCCAGAAGTCATGAAATGTCTAGATGTTTTGAGATACATTTTAGAGCTTCATTAAACAACTTTTTCATCCAGTGATGGCCTAAATGAAATCTATGATTAAGGAAAGAAATTCAGTCTTACTCTTCTACATTTTTCTTTTTCTGAATCATTTCAAGACACCCATACTGACCAAGACTAGGGGGCTGCTAGGCACTCAGAAGCTATTGAGTTATAGATGCACTGAGGTATATTGAAGCTTCCCTGACCAGGAATTGAACCCAGGCTGCAGTGGTGAGAGTGCCAAATCCTAACCACTAGACCACCAGGGACTTCTTTTGATTCAGTGATGGCCTGAACAAAAATCATATATACAAAAAAGAAATTCAATCTTCCTTTTTATTTCAAAGAAGAAGTAAGTCATATCCAAGTTTTAGTGCTCAAAGCTGACCAAACACCAGTTCAGTATAAGTGAGAAGACAAATGCTTGTGAAGATAAATGTATCATATGTTGGAATAGTACTTGTCCCCCTACCTCCCTCAAAAGATGTAGTCAGTTCTGTGTATCTTCCTGTGTTGTTACACTGGGATGAAAATTAGCACAAATGCCCACAGCCATGCACTTAATAATGCTGCAACTGCAGTCATATGTATAGACAACATGCCTCTTCACCCCTACCCCCAAAAGACAGCCATTTTCTGTATACCCTTCTGATGTCAGACTGAGACAGAGTTGAAAAGAGCAAATAGAATAGAACATATTTATTTACTCTCCCAAAAAAAGATAGCCACCCAAGTATGCATCAGATGTTTGTTTGAAAAATGCAAAGCAATTATTACAGTAATGTTTTCAGCATGTTACTTCTAGACAGTACAGTGTACCGATACAAGTTATGTTGACCTTCTGTGCGCCCCTTTGAGGTTTTGTGAAAAGTTAAAGAACTTATGACATCATCCCCAACCCGCTGCCCCCAGAAGTACTGAAGGTCTGTGATGCATTTTATCCCCTAATTTTTCAGAGATGACTATTAAGTTAAGCAGGTGATAACAGGGTCAGTTACTGTCATCCAGACAACCCCCATCAAACAGTTATAGCCACTCATATATGCAACTCAGGTGTCTATTGTGATAATAGAGAACATCTGTGTAATGTATTTTATCTTTGTTTCAAACAGTTGCCACATATTAAACATTGCACATTGCCTTATGTAATCACATTAGTCCTGCCAAGTCAAAATAATAAGCAAAGAGTGGCAGGCAGGCAGTCATTTTCTTCCAGAGAAGACAGCCATAACAATTAAACCTACTTTGTCCGCACATATCAGGTGTCCATTAAATAGTCCTTAATTCTCTAAAATACAGACTAGTCCTACAAAGTTGGATAGTGGCTGTTTGAAGTGAACAGATGACTAAGAGCATCAGCCACTTTCATCAAACCTACCCCAACCTCCACCCAGCAGTAACAGCCGCTATGACTGATGGCTATATAATATTATCTCACCACCACAGTCCATACCAAGAAGTTGCCACACAGTAAGTATTGCAGTCAAAGTTACTCCGCACAAATCACAAAGCCAGAAATATTGCCAAAAATATCTGGTTGCTCACTGTCAGCATCATTGCAAAAATAATAACAGATATCTCAGCATGCCATTCATCATCTGTACTTCATCTGTCCACACAGGCCCAGAAATATTTTCAAAAATATCTGGTTGATCACAGTCAGCATTATTGTAAAAATAACACAGCCGCCTATCTTTTGCCATTCCTTTCATCTCAGCTATTCAGAATTCTGCAGAATGTCCCAGATTTTGTCTCATAATTTTCACTACTGTCCCTTATATATATTTTTAAATTTTCTGGTAAATTGCTGGCTATTCCACTCAGTCAGGCATTAGAAATTCATGATTCTTTTGTTAAAAAATGAAAAAAACAACTTCAGCTAGCTTCTTTGAACATTGTGAGGTCTGTGCTTTGTGACCTTGCAATATTCAAGTTTAACATGAATGTGACTTGAATATAAAATTAACTGGAGCATCACCCCCTGACCTTTCACTGTGCCACAGTGCATTTTCTTTCAGCAGGGGTGCAAAAAGTATTACAATACATAAAAACATGTTGGTTTCATTCTGGATCCCTGACATATGAGTAAATTGGTAAAATCTCACAAATAATTTCAACAATGTATGAAAAGCAAATCAATACATTTCTCAGACCTAGGAGTTGGAGAAGAATATAAACATAAAAGTGTGGATAACTAAGTGGAAAGAAGCCTTATGACTAAAATGCCAAAGAATTCTAAATGGCATCTGCAGCCTAATTCTGTCTTTATGATTAGAGTTTTACAGTTCGGGTCTAGGCAGATAGAATGGCATAATTTCAGAAGTTATGCTACCATGGATAGGCATCAAGAAAAAGGAATTTCAGCTGTATACCTGCCGGTTTCTCCAGTTTTGTTGTTAATAAGCTGCAGATCCAGAATTCAATTCTCCTTGGTGGGTTGATGCTTTAGCTTTCCTGTTTCACACACCCTGGCATGTTATCTGTCTCTCTGTCTGGTGGTTTGATACTGGCTAAGTTAGATTTACCTACTGCACAATCTGTAGATACCCGCTTCTAATGAAGGAAATATCAAAATATTTCAGTCTGCTAGTTTGTTGAGTGGTGCATTTAGCTAGGAATTATGTCTTACTGTAATTTCTTGCAGTTATTTCAACACATAATGTATTACGTCTTTTTTGACAGTCATCACTGTAACTGGTGACAAACAGTGCCTCGCATTAATTTATGCTATAGTTTGCTTATACAGATGTTCTTCATGTTTCACTGTTGCAGTCATTACATTTGGGTTATCTGCTTTGCAGTAGCCCTCATTTGGCCTGATTAACAAAGTCTTGGGTCCTGCATCGGTTGCTGTCCCTTCTTCCATGATGCCAGGTTGTCAGGGGTATAAAACATTCAGCCAATGCCATTACATCAGTCTTTCTTGCCATGTGGTGCCAGAAGCAAAAGCAGTTCGCAAGTGCTGGTTGGACAACTCCTGAAATTTTCGTTTTCTAGTTTCAGAATCAAAGTCTTCAACTAAAGCTAAGTGCCCCGTTGGGGAAACTTTTGCTTGCTCCTTACCGATGTCAGTAAATGTTAATAATTGCATTACTTGTGGAAAGCAAATACCTCACAAAGATTTTCATTCGTACTGTATTCCTTGCCTAGGCCCTGACCATGACATACCTTGCTGTAGGTTTTCTGCTTTATTTAAACAGCGCACTATCCGTCGTCGGTATATCTTCACCTCTAAATATTTCGGTTCTTGGTTTAATTATCCAGAAATGTTATTGGTTAGCTTTCTGACTACCTGGATTCTGAAAAAATGTAAAGATAAAGACAGAGACAGGCCGCCAAGCTCCAAAACTGCCAACGATGCTTCTCCTAAGCCATTCGCCAGTGCGCCGGTACTCAGTGAGGCACTTTCGCAGCCCCTGATATCTGCTACATCTGACTCTCAGGCCTCTACTGAGACCCATTCGGAGTCTGGTATGCCGTGAGATGCTTCAACTGTGGAACCTGTGGATGTCTCTACCTTTTGATGGGTCTGGAGCCGCTGTGCAGGCACCGGCTTCTGAGAGTGTATTCAGGCCTAAAGACTTGCATATTAAACTGATGCCTCCATCTTCATTTAGGCCAAAATCTTGAACCATGCCTAAGAAACTGATGCCCAGACTGCATGCTCAGGCCTCTAGACCTAAAAAACAAATGATAAGAATGGCTGAAGATCTTATAACTCTAATCATGGGAAGCCAACCCCTCTTCTAAGTGACCTAGGACTGAAGTTGTTTATGAATCTTCTGACCAGGATTCTGATTTTTCTGATTCTTCTGATGATCTGGATTTGCCCTTATCTACTTATGAGGATTCTGATGCAGAGGACGCTATTCCCTCTGCTTCTCCTCCAGAGGATTTTTCTTTTGGTGAGACCTTACATACTCTAAGGGAACATTTCCACTGGGAAAGCCAGGATTTTTCTGATTCTAAGAAGAGGCTTAGGGATTTCTTACTCCTGCCTCAGCATAGGCCTTTAGCTATACCTCCTGTACTGGACATTGTTGATGATGCCTTTTCAGAATCTAGCTTGGCTCCTGATTCTTTGCCTCCTGCTCCCAGAAAACCTGACAGATATTACAGGGTTCCTGATTCACACAAGTTCCTTTTTAAAAATCCTATTGCAGATCCAGAGACTATTTCACAGGGACCCAAGGGCATTAAGGCTTCTACTGCTAAAAATCCTACCCCCTCTAATTGAGACTCCAGGCACTGGATAGATGGGGTAAGGTTTACACTTCTGCAACCTTGGCCATTAGGGCTTTAAACTGCCAGTTTTATAAGTTAAAGTATCAACAACATGTTATTGGATTGCTTAAACAGAAAATGATGTTGATTCCTGACTGTGCTAAACTTAAAGAATTACAGGATTTAATGCATGCTGCTGTACAGGTTGGAAAACATACTTTGCAATGTGGATTTGATTCATTAGAGGCCTCTTGCAGGGCTGCTGTTACTGGGTCTTTGCTCAGAAGGCATGCTTGGCTTCAGGAGCAAGCTTTGCCTGATCATGTTAAAGCTAAATTGTTGGATGCTCCCTTAAATCAGGACCGCCTCTTTGGCAGCAAGGCTGAGGAAGTTCTTAAAAGGATGGAAGATAAAGCTAAATCTATGCAAACTGTCAAAGATTTCTTACAAGTTCAGCCTCCTAGATTTAGTAGGCACTGGCCCTCTAAGAATTGTCCTTTCCGTCCCCTTCCAGGTCTTCTCAAGCCAAACCCAGACACAGCAGAAACCCCAGGTTTCAGTCCCAAGGGACACACAAGACTAAGCAGTGGGGGGTTTCCACACCCAAATCTGGGAGTAGTAAGACTCCCCCCTATGGAAAACTGTCTCAATGACTTGCATTTAAAATTTCCAAGCACTTCCCAACTGGATGCTCCTTTAGGTGGAAAGATTGGTCTGCAGGCCAAAAACTGGGAACTCATTACCCAGGACAAATGGGTTTTAAATATAGTGTCCCAAGGATACAGATTTCACTTCCACACGTTACCAACTCCAAGCGGGTGGCCAGATCTACCCCGAAATCAGTGGACAGAGGCCCAAAATCAAGTACTCTCTCTCTTAAACATGGTGGCTATTCAGTTGGTACCAGAGGAGGAAAAGGGACAAGGTTTCTATTCAAGACTTTTCCTGGTACACAGAAAAGGCAGTACATGGCATCCTATCCTGGACCTTTCTACTCTAAACACCTTCCTGGTGATTCTAAAATTCAAAATGCTGACGCATCACCAGCTGCTTCCTATGCTAGGCAAAGATGCATGGTTAGGTACACTAGACTTAAAAGAAGCATACCTGCACATCCCTATCAGGGAGTCTTGCAGAAGATACCTATGTTTCAAAGCAGGCTACATGCACTATCAGTTCTCTGCACTGCCCTTTGGCTTATCTAGTGTGCCCAGGGTATTCACAAAGTGTCTTGCTCCAGTCATTGCATTTTGCAGGCAAAGAAATGTTCAAATATACCCATACCTGGATGATTGTCTAATTCAGGCAGAATGCCAGGACATACTTTTAAATCATCTGGCCTTTGTTCAAAGGGTACTGACTTGTCTGGGGTACACCATAAATGAAAAGAAATCACACCTGGTACCCTGTCAACAAATTACATTCCTGGGAGCAAGCATGAATACAACTTCCCAGATGGCTTTCCTCATGCCAGAGAAATGGATTCATTTGACAACCTACTTCAAACAAGTGGCCACAAAAACCCAGCTATCTGCAAGGCAAAGTCTGCAAGCCTTGGGGTCCATGGCCTTCTGCATTCTTCTAATTCCATATGCAAGGCTGCATATGAGGAAACTACAATGGTATCTCAAAAGCCTGTGGTATCAACATTCACAGGATCTAGAAGCAAGGATTCTGATCATACCTTGCCTACGCCTAGAGTTCCTATGGTGGGCAGAGGCCTGCCACCAAAACAGGAGACTACCATTCACACTACCCCCTGCCACCCACATTTTAACAACAGATGCATCAGACTATGCATGGGGGGCTCACCTGGCAGGGAAGTGCATTCAGGGCAAATGGAACCCAAGTCAAATGCACCTGCACATAAATCAAAAGGAGATGTTAGCTGTACAGAATGCTCTGACAGCCTTCAAGGACCACATTCTTCCAGGACAACTAATGGTAAAGACGACAACACCACTGTGATGTGGTACATAAACAAGCAGGGGGTACTCATTCTTACCCCCTCTGTAGACTAGCCATGGCATTGTGGAACACAGCCTTGAGCTACCAAGTGAATCTACAAGCTCAATTCCTGCCAGGAAAACTAAATACACTGGCAGACGGACTAAGCAGAAATCTCATAGACCCACACGAGTGGAAACTGGAACCAAGGATTTTCAACATGTTGACAAGTAAATGGGGGAGCCCAGATATAGACCTGTTTGCCTCCTCCCAGAACCATCAATTGGACAAATTTTGCACAAGGATTCCCCACAATCTAGCTTGGAAAGTGGATGCTCTATCCTTCAGCTGGAAAAACCTATCAGTTTATGCCTTTCCTCCTCTGACTCTGCTCTTAAAAATACTACTAAAGATCAAACAGGACAAGCCAAGGATGATTTTAATTGCACCAGACTGGTCTTGCCAACACTGCTACCCAGTCTTGCGCAGTGTGTCATGCTTGGCTCCATGGCACCTGCCTCAGACTCCTTCCCTGTTGTCTAAGCAGGAGAACCAGATTCTGCACCCTCAGCTGCAAACTCTAAACCTAGCAGCCTGGCTAATTACCTAATCTCTCCTTTACCATCCCTCAGTAAATTAGTGATGGATATCATTTTAGAGGCAAGGAGGCCCAGTACCAGAAAATCTTATGCTGCAAAATGGAAACGATTTTGTGCCTGGAATCAATCTCAAGGAATGAACGCAGCAGTGCTCAATTTATCTCAGATTCTACAATACTTGACTGAGATGCTTCATAAGGGCTTGACCTTTTCCTCCATCAAAATTCATGACTCAGCCATTTCAGCTCATTATAGCACGGAGCCTCTCCTCTTTTCTCACCCACTGCTCAAGCAGTTCCTGAGAGGGGCCAAAAAGTTAAGGCCACCCAGGAGAGCTCCAACTCCAGCCTGGGATCTTAACTTTGTCTTGGAGAAACTCACTCTTCTTCCTTTCGAGCCAGCTGCTACTGCAGATTTAAAATTTCTTTCCTGGAAAACAGCTTTCCTTTTAGCTATCACTTCTGCAAGAAGGATATCTGAATTACAGGCCCTTATGGCAGTAAAACATTTCATCATCTTTCATGCAGACAGGGTGTCCCTCAGACCCAATCCCTCCTTCATGCCCAAGGTGGTATCCAGTGTGGCTCTTAATCAGTCCATTCGTTCGCCTACCTTTTTTCCTAACCCACAAAACAAAGGGGAATGGATGCTGCACTCTTTAGATGTGCACAGATAGCTTACATTCTACTTGGACAGGACTAAACCTCAAAGGAAATCTGAACAACTGCTGGTGGCATTTGCTGCAGGGACAGAGTGGAAAGCCATTTCACAACAAACCATTTCAAAATGGATAGGCCACTGCATCCTTTTCTGCTATAAGCACCATGGAAAACCTATTCCACAGGGCATCAAACCCCATTCAACCAGGGCTGCAGCTACCTCTACAGCCTTTCTCAGGGGCGTCCCTACTAGGGACATCCTAGAAGCTGCTACCTGGAGTTCTGTACATACTTTCACCAAGCATTAACATTTGCCTATTTTCTCTAAATCCAGAGCTGGTTTTGCCGCTGCAGTCTTGCAGGGCCTTATAGCTGGTGCTAATTCTAGTTAAATTCCTCCTCCCAACCTTATCTTCAGGAATCTACCCAAATGTAATGACTGCAACAGTAAAATATGAAGAACATAGTACAGTTGTGTACACTTACCATAAATGTAGATGTTCGAGTGTATTCACTGTTGCAGTCCTAGTTACCCTCCCTCCAGCCCCCTTTCTTCTTTTGGCTATACCTCTACTCTCCCTTACTATGCTGAAAAAGCTTTTTGGTGTATTTGCTTTTTTTGTTGGAGGTATTTCCTTGTATTTACAGATTTAATTGCTTCCCATTAGGGGGCACCTGACATTTGGGGCAAGAAAAACTGATGTAATGGCGTCGGCTGCATGTTTTATACTCCTGATGACCTGATGTCATGGAAGAAGGGACAGCAACCGATGCAGGACCCAAGACTTTGTAAATCAGGCTGACCGAGGGCTACTGCAAAGCAGATAACCCAAATGTAATGACTGCAACAGTGAATACACTCGAACATCTACATTTATGGTAAGTGTACACAACTGTATTTTTCTACAGCACTTAGCATTATTTGTGCTCATTTAGCTATTCTGTATTGCAGAGGTCATAGAATAAATAAGAAGTTATGTACTTACCATAACGTTCCATGTTTGTTGTCCATCTCACCTACATTCTTGCAGGTTGGGTTCGGAGCCATTCACGGCTCGAGGCTATCCCTTATCCCATGATGCTCTGGGCCACATCCCCAGATCTTGTTTGCAACCAAAAGATTTAGACTAACCCAAATAACTACACCAGGGGAAAAAAAAAATATTTATATATATATATATATATATATATATATATATATATATATATATATATATAGTCTATTAAAGTCTGATTAAAAAGTACTTACCCTTTTAACAGAAACTTCATAGTATAAAACAAGCTAGGTTGTGCCCCCACACCTCCCAACTATACATTCTGAATCCAGGATTGCACTACAGTGGGGAAAAGGGCATATACACTGCCACTACTATTTTCGACGAAATGAGTTTTCGGCGATTTGGTCTTGCTGAAATGACATTTGCCAAAATGTGCTTTTGGCGAAATGAACCAGACGCATATATCTATATACAGATGTTTGGTATGAGACAAAAAAACAGAGACTCCAAATCATCATAACTATGTACATAAGTATAGACTTGTCCACCCATTCCTCCAGGAACACAGGATGGGGTTTGGAGGGTGGGATGCAAAAATGTAGGTGAGATGGACAACAAACATGGAACATTATGGTAATTACATAACTTCTTAATGTTATGTTGTCCTATCTTGCCATAATTCTTGCAGGTTGAGACAGTGTCCCTAGCACCTTCATCTCAGGGTGGCTCAGGAGAAAGTACTCTTCAATACAGTGGATCCAAAGGAAGACCTGTTCCAGGAGGCCACATCTACTTTGTAATGAGTGATAAAGGTATGAGGTCTCACCCATGTGGCAGCTGCACAAATAGAGTCAATAGGAAGTCTGGCCTGAAAGGCCGAGGATGTAGAGACTGCTCTTGTGGAATGTACCTTTATCTTCCCTGATAGTTGTTTATTATTCTTCCTGTAAGAGAAGGAAATGCAATCAGTCAGACATTTTGACAAAGTTACTTTGGAAACTGGCAACCCTTTCTTTTTGTCAGAAAAGGACACAAAAATCTGGTCGGATTTCCTGAGGTCTTTTGTCCTATACAGGTAAAAGTGTAACGGCCTATGTACATCCAACTGATGCAATTTACATTCTGCCTTGTCGCTGTAGTTTGGAAAAAACCACAGCAATTTAATGGATTGGTTTATACTATTCTCTGAACAGACTTTTGGAAGGAACGATGGATTAGTTCTCACGGATACCCTATCCTTGTGAAAAATGATATAAGGGGAATGAATAGAAAGAGCTAGTAATTCCAATACCCATCTGGCAGAGGTTATGGCTACTAAAAAGAGAGTCTTCCATGACAAATACTTCAAATCAGAAGATGATGCGGGTTCAAAGGGTGGTGAAATCAATGAGTTTAGAACAAGACTTGGGTCCCAAGCGATTGGGGCTGTTTGCTATACATAACCTATGAGACATAATAGGAACTCCCATTTCTCCAGTATGGAAATTAGAAATGGCTGCCAACTGAACTCTGATTGTCACTGCTGCAGCTCCTTCGGCAAAGAGTTTGGAAGGAAATTCTAGGATTGCAGTAATAGGAGCTGTAAAAGGTTCTATGTTCTGTCCTGCAGCCCAGCATGAAAATCTTTTCCACTTACTGGAATACAATCTCCTCGTAGATGGTTTATGGGAAGAGGCGAGACTATGACTCATTGCAGGGGAAAAGGAGTAACAACTGGCTAAGTGTGGAATTGGTCCAGCCATGCTGTCAACTTGAGGGTTTGGATAGACGGATGGAATTCCCCTGAAGAGTGGGTCAGGAGGTCTGGAAATGGATACAGAATTCAAGGTTCCTCCAGCAGATGTGTCTGAAGAAAGGGGAACCAAACTTGTCAAGGCCATAAGGAGCAATGAGGATCATAGTGATTTTCAATGAGCTGGCTTTCTCCAGTACTTTGGGAATTAGAGGAAAGGGGGAAAGGCATAGAGCAGTCCCGGGGGCCAATTATGAACTAGTCCATCCCTTGGTGACTTCCCTGGAGGAGGAATGAGGGCAAAGTAGTTGCTGCATTTGGCATTCATGGAAGTGGCAAAAAGGTCGTAGCAAGGCTGGCCCCATTTTTGGAAGATCTTTTCTGCAATCTCTGTTTTCAGGGACCACTCATGAGGCAAAAGAATAGCTCTGCTGAGTTTGTCCGCTATCACTTTGGATTTCCCAGGATGTGCATTGCTATCAGAAAACGTTGAGAAGCGATCGCCCATTGCCAAACCCGTTACAACTCATTGTGCCTCCTGACATAGTGGGTAGGATTTGGTTCCTCCCTGCTTGTTTATGTAACACACTACTGACATGTTGTCTGTCTGAATTGCAAGCGTCCCTGTCAGTGGAGGGTCCTGAAAGGCCTCCAACACATTGAGCACCGCTCTCATCTCCAGAACATTGATGTGCAAGTGGCTTTCATATTTTTGCCTAGTCTGGCACAAAGTGACATCATTTTGTCTCTCATTCATAGTAGTAGATGCTTGGTGGTGGCGGATAGGAGCCAGTCATCTAGGTATGGAAACATACGGAATCTCTGACATCTCAGGTGAGCCGTGACCACTGCCATGCATTTGGTGAACACTCTGGGGGCTGTAGTGAGACCAAAGGACAGGGCTAAAAATTGGTAATGACTGGCTCCCAGTCAAAAGCGTAAGTGTCTCCTGGATCCGCCTGTCCATCTTTATATGGTAGTACACATTCCGGTGATCTATTGAGCACATCCAATTGTCTTTCCTGATAAATGGGAATATTGACTGCAGAGTTACAATCTGGAACTTTGACTTCTTCACTGCTTTGTTTAGCATGCTACGATCTAGAATGGATCTCCAGTCCTCTGTCTTTTTTAGAACTAAAAAGGATCTTGAGTAAGTTTTGGATCCCATTTGGTCTGCAGGGACTTCTTGGATGACTCTTTTTTTCTAGCAACAAGAGTATCTCTTGTGTTGCATAGTCGTTTTGACTGGGTGTAATGTCTTGTAAAGACTGGTTTACCAGAGGAGGAAGGGAAAATGGTATGTAATAGCCTCTGGATATAATTGTTTGTACCCAATTGTCTTGGGAGATTTCTTGCCAGGCATTTGGGTACAGTCACAATTGACCCCCAACTGTCTCTAGAGAAGAGCAGGTGGGCCTCCTTTCAGGAGTGGAAGGGCCTGTCAGAGAACGTATCTCTTTCGCCCTGATTTTGCAGACCCCCCCCCGCCACAAGGTCAGCGTCTTCCATTATAACTTCCCCCTCTGCCCTTGGGGGAAGAGCCACCACATGCATCAGCGAAACCTTTTTGGGCTTGCAGAACCACATCTTTCCACCCTTTTGGCCTTTGGGATAAGGTCTAGATGGGGAAGAAAATGGACTCCAATGGCAGGTAAGGTTTTCCCATCCTGATCGCACCTAGTCAAAGTTTTTTTTCACCTTTGGTCCAAAAAGGGATGAACCATCAAAGGGGGCATTATTGAAGGAAGACTTGAAGGGCTCGGCAAAGTTGCAAATGTGCATCCAGGAATGCCTCAGGGACATTACAGTCGCTGCCGCACTACTCACTCCAAAAGCCGCATAAGAAATGAGTCTTATGGAGGAGTTAACTATGGAATTGAGGGTGGAGAGCTGTGAAGATAATTTGTCTGTAGACCCCTGAGCTACAGAGCCCTGAAGGTTATCTCCAAGCTCTTTGAGGAGATCCCTTTGAAGTCTCGTAAAATGAGTAAGGTAATTCACCGACCGTAGGGTGAAGGACGTTGAAGAAAATACACGCTTTCCATATCTGTCCGTGGTCATAGACTCCTTGTTAGGAAGATGGACAGATGAGGAGGTCTCCAATAGCTCCTTCTTGGTGGCTGCTGCCACCATCATTGCATCTACAAGGTCACCCTTAGTCAGGAATTCCTTCTCTGAGGGAGCAGTAATAAATTTGTTAGGCCTCCTCGGAACAGGCTCCACTGTATCAGGCAATGTCCAGGCCTTATGAGAGATGACACCCAATGGTTGGTCAAATGGGGGGGGGGCACCCAGGAGATGGAAAGGCAAGACCCAAAAGTCTCCAGGTATACCAATTCATCCACTGAAGGGTTGGTGGACTTCCAGCCATCCCTCTGTTTCAGGATCTCAAGGATGTCGGAGAAAGAGGCATCCTCAGAGGGGCACTGTGCGGACCCTTCAGAGTCATCCAAATTGGTATCAGAAGTGATAGACTCAGGGGAGTCTATGTACTTCCTCTTGCACAGTCTATTCCTAGGGACTTCTTCAGAGGGGTACACTGAAGATGTTTTACAGGGGCCTCCTGAGGTTCTGGGTCTCTATGCTTGGGAAGGGGCGGTAGTGGGGAGGTAAACACTGGCAACTGAGAGGGATGAGAAGTTGGCTCTGAGATCGGGGCTGTCTGGGGAGACAGCACCCTCTCTATTAGTTTGAAAGCCCCCCGCCTCACTCCAAAGGGACTCTCTGCTCCAAAGAGACAGAAGGCCAACTCTGAGGCAGAGCTGGTGGCTCCAAAACTAAGGTAGGAGCTGAGTTAAACTTAGCCGAGGTACCGAGAGGTACAGTTGGATCGGACAACTGTCCGCGCTGACTCTCCTCCCTGGACCCCGACTTGCAACTGTGGGCTCCTAAATTCCTTGACATTAGAAGAAGCCAAGGACATCAGAGTCAAGGTCGGAACCAAAGATTCCAGAAGTGTTCTTGGTGCTGATGGTTCCGCTCCAAAGACTCCAGGGTGATCGGAGGAGGAATCGAAAAGGCAGGCACCAAATGAGGTGGCTCTGATTCCTCTGGGGCCAGAGACAAAATTTTAGCCAGGGCCGGTGTTTGGAGCAATCTCTTCAACACCTGCTCCACATCATCATCAGATAAACTCCTGGAAGAATGGGTGGACAAGGAAGGAGATCTGCTGCTCTCTAAAATAGGAGATCTCAGTGTTGGAGACATCAGCTCCAATAAAGCAGACCAACTCCTTGATATCTCTATTGGCTCCATGGACACTCTAGGTGCAGAAGAGGATTCTTTCATTCCAGACTTGTTGGAACTGAGAGCCCTGGGTTCCGATAATACCATTTTCTTTGGTGGCTCTGAAACTGGAGCTGTAGTAGCCAGACTTTTCGGTGATTTAGTGTGGGTTAAAGAAGGGGAGGAAGATCTGGAGCTCTGGCAGGTATCTAAGGCTTCCTGAAAAGGACCTTTTAATAAACCCCTTGCCATCAACTTATTCTTTCTCTCATGGAGCACCCTGCTACTGAATCCATGGCATATGGTGCAGGGGTCCTGTAAATGGATGGCACCGAGACAGTAAATGCAACTCATGTGCCCATCCATAACAGACATCTTTTGAGTGCATTTATCACACTTCTTGAACCCTGACTGCTTATGCTCCCTGGGTTCCTTCTCCTTATCCTTAGACATCCTGTGTATCACTGCAGCCAAACAAATTGACTAACTAACTAACTAACTAACTAACTAACTAACTAACTAACTAACTAACTAACTAACTAACTAACTAACTTTAAGTCAAAGGCTCTAACTGCAAACACACACACAACAAACTGCAACTGCCACTATAAACTACAGTGAAGAAAGGTTACAAGTATATATATATACTTTTTTTTATTGAGAGTGTAACACCAAGAAAAGGAAAGGGAAAGGTAGAAGAATCCTCTAACTCAAATGGATTCTAACCTTAAGAGGAAGCAGCCCTCTAACTTAAATGGGCCACGAGAGCCCTCTAAGTTAAACGGAACTCTCATCAGTAGTTGGGAAGGGGGAAAAACTAACTACTACAATGACCTAACGTAGAATACACAAAAACTAATGATCTAGAAAGAAAGGTAGCAGAGAGAGAAAAATTAGACAAATAGGATTAGAAAACCTATAGTTAGCCAATGACCCAGCAGGAACACTTCTCGATCACTTAAGTGGCAAACAAGATCTGTGGATGTGGCCCAGAGCATCATCGGATAGGGGTTAGCCTCGAGCCAGTAGAAGCTCTCGAGCTTTAGTATTCGGCTGAGTTGGAGCCATGAATGGCTCTGAACCAAACCTGCAAGAATTACGGCAAGGTAGGACAACATAACATATAATATTTCAGTGTGCCTACTAAGTTATCAGTCACTTAAATATATGATGGTGCATGATAATTTCTTCTTTTACTGCATTATGTTTTCCAACTTGTATAGCAGGAGGCTATATAAAATATAATACAGTTTTATCTGGGTATTATTGTCTTTTTTATCCTTTTAATGATGTAAATGTAAATGCTCTGCATGATCTAGTCAGCCAGATGCAGCTGGCTACCTTGACATTAAAGCATTCACCCCCCACCCCCCATGTATGTAGAAACATAAAGAGCAGAAGAGACCTGAAGAAGAAATATGGACATGGGGAAAGAAAAAGAGAATTAATACAGTCCAATATTTATGCAAAGGAGAAAGCAAAACTAATCAATACAAAAAGAGCAGCACCAAAGATATTTGAAGAGAAATACAGGCAAAGATATGCAGATATGGAAAATTTTACAATAAAAAAAAATTGAGAACACACTGGAAACATAGAAAAGAGGATTAGTAACAGAGGAGTTAAAGGAATAGAAACTGAGGTTATGGATTACCTGCAAAGTGAAGGATTTAGTGTAGAGAATCTAACTCTGATAAAGTCACAGCAGAAAACAGAACAGATCAACAAAAATACTCAGAAAGATGTGTTAAAAGCAATGCACAGTATCAGAGCAGGTTAGGATCTATCATGCACTATCACAAAAAATAAACTAAAAAAATATCAGCACAGGGAGAAAAATTTAGAACATATGTAGATGAATATAAAAGAAAAGTACAAAATAAGCAATTTATTGATGACCCAGAAATGTTTTATGGAGAACTGGGAAACAAAACAAAAGGAACTGAAATACCACCCCAAAAAAAAAAAAAGAGGAAGAAATAGATACATTTTGGAGAAATATCTACGAAGATCCTGTGGAACGTAACAAATATGTTAAATAGAAAAAGTAAAAGAAAGAATAAGAAGTTCAAATGTACAGGATATTAAATGGAGTGAAGTAACCACCACAGAGATTGAGGCAAAGTTAAGAAAAGCTCCTAACTGGAAAACGCCAGTCCCAGATGCAATACCTAACTTTTGGTTAAACGTAGATTTAGCCATGAGTAAGAACTATTTATATGTGCTCCCCAGACAGACACCGACCTGGTTAATAACAGAAAAAACAATACTCCTACTTAAGAGCGAACCTACAAGCTATCCTAAATTTTACTTGCCTTCTGACAACATATAAAATATACACCGGAATTGATGCCAACAGAGTTTATAGTCATTTAGAAGAAAACTCAGTCATGGTAATAGAACAAAAGGGTAATAAAAAGTCATGTGGAGCAAAGGATTATTTGTTGTTAAGCAAAGTCATAATGGAGAACTTTAAAAAGGGGAAGAATCTAACTATGGCATGGATAGACTACAAAAAAGCATTTGACAGTATCCCACATTCATAGATAAAAGAGTGCTTAAAAATGTATAAGATACACCCTACACTGATCAATTACATTACAACGACCATTAAACGGTGGCAAACCACTTTGCAGTTAAGCCATGTTAAAGGACAAATTATTATTCCAGGGATAAAAATTCAAAGTGGGATATTCCAGGGTGACTCTGTCACGCTGCTCTTTTGTCTTGCCCTTAACCCTTTAAGCTGTCTACTTAACAGATAAGGTCATGGCTACAATTTTGCTCCTGGAAAACAACAAAGTATAAAGACCTCTCATCTTCTTTTTGTGGATGATTTAAAACTGTATAGTGCATCAGATGAGGAACTGAAAGCACAATTGATAAATGTGAGAAAGCAACCTTTAAAGCAGGAAAGCTGCAGCACCAAGAAAACATCAGTTTAGACAGGAATATAATATAAAAGAACTTGGGAGTGTATAAATATTTGGCAATTGATGAAGGATCAACAATAAAACACGAACAAATGTGAATAAAACTTAGTAAGGAATGTTTTAGAAGACAAAAATTAATAATGAAAGCAGTGTTGACATCTAGGAACAAAGTCCAAGCTGTAAATCACTTTGCATGTCCTGTCCTAACTTACACTTTTGAGTGATTAGTGATTGACTGGCCCCAAAAGGTGTTGGATCGGTTGGACTGGAAAACAAGAAGAATGCTTCATTCTTATCAAATAAGTTATAAAAATCATTGTATACCAAGATTATATATTCCCCATTCTGAAGGAGGTATGGATCTCCTTGAAATTGATTGCATGTATAGATCTGCAGTCATAGGACTGCATACATATCTGATGACCTCACACGATCTGAACACAGTGAAAGTTTTTAAACATGAGGAGAATAAGTCCAAGATGATCTTCCTGCTTAGTGTAGCAGAAGCATATCGATGTCAAGTGGGAATGGAAATCAAACCAGAAGTAGGTGAAGGATCAGATGAGAAGGCAAGAAATATGGAAAATGCATAAATATAGTTGCAAGTATAGAAAACTCTTGGAACAACCCATGTTGATCAGGCTTGAACACAGGAATGGTCAAGGAGAGGTGAATTCAAACCAAAAGACAAAAGGTTAATATTGGCTGCCCAAGATAGTGGACGTACGTACATGTTGGTTTACAAAGTCTATTGAACATGTGGGGAAACAGACAAACGTAGGTTTTGTAAATCAGAATTTGTTAACAGTCGCACCTCTTTTTGCTGGTTGTAATATACTAACGGCAGAAGGACTGTATACTGAAAGGCATAAAAATGCAGCAAGACTGTTACATTGGGGATTTTGCCAACATTATAATACTGAAGTGGCTGAAAAACACTGGAAACATGAGCCACAAAGCATTATAGAAAATGATGAAGTTTATATCACGTGAGATCACCCATCATCAACAGTTCAAAAAATTGATGCAGGAAAACCAGATATAGTAAACCATGAAAAGAAGATGAAATTGAAATTGCTACAACCAGTGACTATAGTGTCTTATGTACAGAGTGAGACAAAGTTATAAAATACCAGAATTGGCAGGCAGAAATAAGGGCAATGTGGAAAAAGGCTACTCAGACAGTTCCAATAGTAGTAGAAGCAATGGGCCTTATAAAAAAAAAGTTTACAGTCGTACTTAGATATGTTATGGATACATGTAAACTTATATGAGTTGGAGTCATTACTAGATGCATTGTGGGTGTTACGAAGAACACTTCTGGATGACATCCAAAGACTAAAACAATACTAATTTCATTAACTTTATTCATACTATGACTTAGGAATGGCCTCTATTTCCATCATGGTATTACCAACCCAAAAAACTTGGAGAAATAAAAAAAAAGAACAAAAGCAGAGAATGGAAGGTGATCATCTGCATACCAAAATAAAGATGCACTGCAGGGGTTGACTGAACAATGAAGTATAAAATATGTGTAATGCACATGGAATAAAGCTAAGCTTCCACTTCCCAGTTCTGAACTTCATTCCTTCTCAACAGATATTAGATCCCAAACACTTTAAACAGCTTAGTTGCCATATGTATTTAATAAATCCACATTTAGACTATAGTATTAAGTATACACAGTTTGTTAACTATTATAACAGCTTTGCTAATACCTTTTTGTCTAAATAAGAACCCTGAGCCCTTTAACAACTAATATTTGACATTAACACCATGTTAAGAAAACATAAATAAATTGGCGGTAACTATGGTACAGCTTTTAGATTTTTTTAAATACAGAAATACCTCAGAGGTAACTAAATATTGAAATGCACTCTGCTTGACTTGAACATATAATTATATTGGTCTAATAATAGAAAAAGACTGGTTCAGTGAGGTATACACTTAAAAACAGGTGAGTTGGTTATTCTTGTCATTTCTATCTGGCTTTCCTTGGACTGCTGAGAGTTTGTTGCTCCTCTGGTAAAATTATCCTGGCTGGTTTCTGGCATCATTTTTGTAAACTCATATTGGTCATATTGTGATATAATGAACCTTGCACCTGCAGAAAAAAACAGAGGAACTTAAAATAGAAGGTGTAGTTAAAATTGTATATAACTATTGAGCATGGTATTGTAGATTATTTAATAGCAGTGTCAAAACGTTATTATGTCATGATTGTATCAAACATGTTCTGTGTAACAGACTTATTTTCAGAATAACACATAAAAGCTAAATTTATACATAACAAGTAGGTGATAACCAAGAAGACAGTATGTGTATTAATAATTGTATTTATTTATTTTAATCTGTTGACATCTGGATGACTGGACCAATCCAGATTGATCATTTTCATCTGTGACTCGATGTTATCACTGAAGTGTAAGAATATTGGCAGTGCATTCAAAAATGATAAAAATCACAAAACATACAAAAATGTGTGATGCTGCTTAGACTCATGCTGTTTTAACAAACATACTGTTAGTTCAAAGAGTATTTTTTGACAAGAAAAGATGAATATAAATGTTTTTAGCTAGCTGCATAGTGCAAAGAAAACAAAAGTGCGGACTCTGGTTCCCATACTACAGGAGACTTTATCACTAGTAAGTTTTACTGTTTGGGACAGATATGAAGCATATATGTGAAATAAAACTGAAAAATTTTAAGTGGGTTGTATTATATAAAAACAGAGAGCCGAGGAAAGAGAGTAGTTCATACTGAGAATTTATACATAGCAGAATAGGTGGAATGCTTGCTTGAATAACATTTCTCTGCTAAACTGAATTTGATGTCCTGTCTATTTTCAAAAACAAATTATCATGGTCCTCTCTCAGATGTCTGTTTTGTCTAAGCATCAAGAAAGACAAGGTTTTAGTCAGTAGTGTCAATATCCATGTAATATTTTTAAGTGACTAATGCTATTTTAGAATTGCCTATAGCCAAAATGATAGGCTATAAAATTATTTATAAATTTAAATTATATTTCTGTTTTCAGCGAACTACTTAGTGGTTCCATAACACACCATTTTGCCTTTTTGTGATATATGTGTTTATAGCTTTAAGGAAGTT
This sequence comes from Protopterus annectens, assembly GCF_019279795.1. NCBI lineage: Eukaryota > Metazoa > Chordata > Ceratodontiformes > Protopteridae > Protopterus > Protopterus annectens. Next base: position 772,788,239 of record NC_056735.1, read on the forward strand.
TAGTCAATAGCCAGTGTATCTGTTCAGACATGTATTTCAGGTAGTCTGGCACCATGCATAGTATAGCAGTCTGAAAACTATGTTAATGGCATTACAAAAACTCTTCAGTTCAAAAACACATAGCAAAGGTAGTAGATTCTTCTACTTCATCACAAAATCATCTGGTACCCCGGCATCTTGCTTTCAAGGATACATACAACCAAATGCATTCTACTTTTATATCAGATTAAGCCATTAATTAATCAATCAATAATATAAAATGTAAATCTCCCATTGCCTTAAGCCTAATAAAATGACCCATGCATATTTTTTAAATACATTTTCCTATTTTAACTATTATTATGTTCTTAAATACAAACATTACTTCATTTTTTAACATTTAGCAATACAAACATTTTACACACTATATAACACATCTTAAACATTTAATTAAATGTAATCTACCTCTAAATTTAACCCTCTGGGTGTCAAAGTGCCATAATTTAAAATCATTTTACTTTCAAGCACATTTAATTTTTGCTTCAACTCACCACTTTTTACTTGAAAAGGTCTTGCCAAGACACTAAAGAAAAAAGTAGAGTCATCTCCCCCATGTACTTTACAAAAATGATCTGCAACAGGGCTCTTAAAATTCTTATTTCGAATATCGCCCAAATGTTCTAAAATTCTAACCTTAACAGCTCTTTTAGTTTGACTTATGTAACTTTTCAAGCAAAAAGCGGTGAGTTGAAGCAAAAATTAAATGTGCTTGAAAGTAAAATGATTTTAAATTATGGCACTTTGACACCCAGATGGTTAAATTTAGAGGTAGATTACATTTAATTAAATGTTTAAGATGTGTTATATATTGTATTAAATGTTTGTATTACTAAATGTTAAAAAATGTTGTAATGTATGTATTTAAGAATATAATAATAGTTAAAATAGGAAAAATGTATTTAAAAAATATGCATGGGTCACTTTATTAGGCTTAAGGCAATGGGAGATTTACATTTTATATTAAAGTGTTTAGGTAGTTTATTAGTTAATAGATTGATTAAGTAATGGCTCAATCTGATATAAAAGTAGAATGCATTTGGTTGTATGTATCTTTGAAGGCAAGAGTCAGAGGTACCACATGATTTTGTGGTGAAGTAAAAGAAAGTACTACCATAACTATGTTAATGAAGCTGACCACATGGATTTGGTTTCCATCTCATTCTTTTGACCATTTTGAATATCTAAATGTTACATATTATCAGAAAGAGAAGAAAACACATTTTTCATTCACATAAGTGCATGGTATTAGAAGCAGCCAAAAATAATTTGTTTTGTCTTTACTTCAGAAATGGTTCAACTGCAGTTGCCTTGTAATTATTCATCTCACAGTAATTTGTCAGTGAACTGGAAATTGTAGAGACAGATTTTTTTTTTCTGACGGAGCAGAATCTCTAAAAAACCTTAAAAGGTACAATGTGTTACATCTGTACATGCTCCAGGGATGAAGCCCCCCAAATTTAATAATACATTGTTTCAAGATGGAGTACAAAAGGATGTTGCAGTAATGAGAGAAACGTTTTAGAGTCATTGTAAACTGAGAAAGAATCTAGTATTTATTCACAAGGGCACATGATCCCACAAAATCTGTTGATTCTTAGACTTGTTTGCTAAAAGCTGCAGTGAGTTAGGCCTTCTGCTATTGCTCTGCTGTTTTATGGTGAGAGACTACAAAAGATAAGTTGCTTATTTTCAAGTGTTTCTGCACTTCTTATAAAGTAAAACAATATTTGCTACATATCTGTTTTAACTGTGCAACTATTTTTATACATAGTGAATTCAATCCTTACCTGTGTCCTGATTTTTGTTTCATAGGTTCATAGGTAGGTACTAGGCTATCAGCCCAAGGGCCTACGTAAGCCTAGCCAGCAAGGTTCCATAGCTTACGCCACCCAAGAAAGCTATTTTCCTGTGCCACTGTCCAACAGAGACATAGAAGTGATCCCTGGGGTGTATTTCCTATTTCCCATCCACTCATCAAGATTTTTCTTGAAGAGTGCTAATGAAGAACTTTGCTTGACATAGATGGGTAGCTTGTTCAAGAGTATAGAAAGTCTCTGGGACAGGAATCTATCCCTCCAGCATGTCTCCTTTTTGTTTCTTTTCTTTTTTTTGATTGGATAATTTGGCTGGTTCCTATTTCTCTGCCTTAAATAGACAGTGTTTAAACCAGTTTGTATTTATAACTGTTTTGTAGGCCTAGTGAATTCAGTCCTTACCTCTGTTCTGATTTTTGTCTCCTTTTTGTTTCTTTGTTTGTTCTATGCATGTTACTTATTGCTGTACTTGAAAACACTCACATAGATCTGAATATCTATTACGGTTTGTGACCTTTGGAGCTTGTAGTACAATCTTTTGTCTATAGAGGCCTAGCTGTTTCTTCGTGGGAGGAAAATTCAGTCTGGTCTGGATAGAATTACTACACAGGGCTCTTTTTTTGATTGGATAATTTGGCTGGTTCCTGTTTATCTGCCTTAAATACCCAGTGTTTAAACCAGTCTGTACTTGTTTGCTAAAAGCTGCAGTGAGTTAGGTCTTCTGCCCTTGCTCTGCTGTTTTATGCTGTTGTACTACAAAAAATATGTTGCTTATTTTCAACTGTTTCTGGATTTCTGATAAAGTAAAACAGTATTTGCTGCATATCGGTTTAAAATGTGCAACTGCTTTTCTAGGCCTAGTGAATTCAATCATTACCTCTGTTCTGAACTTGTTGTTGTGGTATTAAAGCTTGGTGACTTTTGAGTTGCCAACCTCTACTATAAATTTCATATTGGACACTCCCCCCACTCCCATTACATCAGCTCATTCTACTGAGTACAGCAAGATCAGTTGTGAAGGCACGCCACTTTAACTTCTTAACCTTGAATTATCTTCTGTCTCCTCACTTTCTACTATAAAATATGTGCCTCTTCCTACTTCATTTTGCTTGTGCTTAGGTGTTCAACTGCATTTAGTTTGCAGCATTTTGTTACTGCTTGTCGGTAGCCTTATACTTTATTTGAGCTGCTTTTACTGTTGTGAATATGAGCTAATTTATCACATTTGTACTGTTTTAAAGAAATTTACTGATTAACTGTATTTCATTGCTTTTTACTGCATTTCATTACTGTTTAACTGTATTTTTTCATACTGTGAGTTCTGTTTTTGTCTGTACTGGTTAATCTGTGCTTTTTGTGAGTTTTACTGTTTTCTTAACCCTAGTGGCATAGTCTGATACAGGTTTGCTGCATCCAGAGCTGCAGCTGCACTGTTTTTAATCCTTTGTGAGTTATTCCAGCAACAAAATTTCCCATAGTAGCACTTGTGTGATCACCTAGTAGTACTACTCTTAGACTTTCCACCCTTTACCCTCTTAGCTCTCTTTGGCCTCTCTCCCTCAGTTTCTAACAAGTATGGATGGACAATTTCCTATGGTTTCTCCTACCAGTCTGGCTGATATGGGCATCCTGAGATAGTGTAGTAACTGCCTCATATACATGGGCAACCTTCTACTACTACCACTTAGGAAAACAATTTATGAGAAATGCAATTACATTAGGAACCTAGTCAATGCTCTCTCCCTCGCAAGCCAGTATATCTGGTACTGAGAAGGTTGTCAACACAAACACCACACCTCAACCACCACACACAGCTACAGAACATGCACCCACATATGTGGAGGTCCTCAACAGAAACATACCCAAGCAAAAGAGACTTCCAAGGCAAAAACACATTCGAACTCCACTGCCCACCACACCACACACCACACATAGTCCACAGACCTGTGTCTCACAGCAACTAAGGCCTAAACATAAACCCAACATAGTAGTCATAGGAGACTCCATTGTGAGACACACAGATGTGGCCCTCACCAGGCTGGATAAGGAGAAAGTCACGGTTAGTTGTTTGTCAGGTGCCAGAATCCACCATATCACCCATGCACTCAAGTCTCTCAACAACAGGTACTGTTATGACTCTGTCATAGTCCATTATGGAGTGAATGACTTGAGTTGTACCTCCTTGGAATACATGAAGAGAGACATGATAGAGCTCATTGAATGTGTGTCCCAGCCAGGTATGTTCCTAGTCTTAAGCAGCAGTCTACTGTCATTCAGAATGATGCCTCAATACAAAGAAGAAAAAAAGATTGACTTTAACTATTGGCTTAGTTTCTGATGTCATTCCAAGAGGATTCAGTACTTGACAGCCTGGGAAGACATTATTGACAAACCACAATGCTTTAGCAGAGATGGCCAGCATCTGTCTCCCTTGGGCTTCAGGCTCTCTGCAAAGGCTCTTGCTGCCCCCATAGTGCCTTTTTAGGCAATGCCATAAGGTCAAAACTACCAACATGAAAATTTAATCAAAACGCAAATTAAAAGTCATACTGCTAAATGCTGAGAGTCTAAACATGAAACTGCATGCATTCTTAACCCTGGAAGATGCTGACATTTGTGCAGTCACAGAAACCTGGATCAAAGCTGTGGAGAGCACCCCAGCCATACCAGGTTTCTCATCCTATCATACATTCAGACCCCAAACTGTGGCAGCAAAGCAAAAGGAGGTGGAGTTGTAATATATATAAAAGACATACACACCTCCAGGCTGGCCAAACAGTATGAGACAAAGGAGACACTCCAGGTGCAGTTAATTAACAGGACCCCTATTCAAATCATAGCTAGCTACAGGTCCTCAACTTTGACTCTTCAAAGCTATGAAGATTCAACCCTTTACCCTGATCCTGGGCAACTTTAACTATCTAACCATAGATTGGAAGAACTACTTAGGCCAAAACACAAATGCCCAGAGATTTCTTGATTTCTTCAGTGCAAATGCCTTTGATCAGCTGGTTGACACCCCCACAAGAGGTGAAAATATCTTGGACGTGGTATTAACCAACATGATTAACCACTGCAGCATCCCTACAGTGTCATCCATGGTAAGATCTGATCACTTCTGAAGTCACCATCTCCCCTGACCACCCCATATATAGGGTCAAACAAAAAACTTCTCGAAAGCTGATTACAACCTCCTGAGGGAAGGTATAAACAGCTTCACAGCCCCTCCCCTCCATAGGAACTGGCACATATGTCCAAACCTACACCAAAGCACTATACAAGCACTTATATAGCTGCATGGAATCAGGAATACCCAACAGGACAAAATCCTCCTCCTCAAGGAAGAGTAACCATGTCTGGTGGACATCTGCAATACATAAACTGTATAATAAAAGTAAAAAACTGCTGTCTGGGAACAAGAAGGAGCAGGTATTTAATTAGAAGCAATCTCTCCTTAGTCTGAACAAGCAAATAAGTGCACTAGTGAAATCCTCCAAAGCAAAATTTGAGTTCAGACTGGCCACATCTATAAAGACAATAACAAGGGTTTCTTCACATATGTCCCCAATCTCAAGGGAAGCACCCAGATCTGCTCAGAAATGGTGTTCCAGGACACCACATACACAAATGCCATAGGTATAGCCAACCTGCTGGTAGACAGGTTCATTGAAAATTTCACCACTCTGTCCTCCCATCAGTAAATCAGGACATCCCCATCACCTGCCCCCTCCCATTATCTCTAGGGAGCAAGTCATCACTGCCCTCTCAAAGGCAAAAAATACAGCCTCCATGGGACCCAATAACATCCCAGACTGCATCCTACATGAGCTCAGAAAGGAACTTGCAGCACCATTAGGCACCCTAGTCAAACAAACCCTGAGTACTGGCTTTGTCCCAGGTGAGTACAGGACAGCCACTGTCAACCCTTTGCACAAAGGTGGAGTGTCCACCGATCCAGGAAATTATAGACCAATCACCCCAACTAGCCTGATCTGCAAGGCCATGGAGCGGATTATCATGGACCTCATTAACAAGGTCATTGGCAACCTCCAAACACTTGATCCCATACAGTTTGGTTTTGTCAAATAGAGGTCATGCCTTTTAAATTTGGTCGACTTCTTTGAGACAGTCACCAAAGCCATGGACGAGTGGAAGATGGAGCACACCGCCTACCTTGACCTGGCTACTATTCCCCACTCAGGTATAATAGATAAACTCTCTCAACTAGGCATCAATCCATATGTTACCAGATGGGTAGCAAACTGGCTCACTGATAGAACCCATCTAGTCAAACTAGAGGAAGCCATCTCAAGCAGTGAACCTTTAATGAGTGGTGTACCCCAGGGATTAGTCTTGGGGACTTTGTTGTTTGGGATATACTTTTCTGAGTTGCAGGCCAAAACCAGTGGACTATGGCTGACCTAGTTTGCAGATGACTGCAAGCTGGGTGCTGTCATCAGTTCCCCTAGTGATTTGGACATCCTCCAAGAGGATCTCACCCAAACATATGACTGGTATGAGAAACATGGCCTCAAACTGAATGCCAAAAAATGCATAATCTTCCCCTTTGGGGAGAGTGACATCCCCACAAATTATCACATTAATAACAAGGTCCTAAGCATGCAGTCAGTTGTGAGGGACCTGGGCATCCAGGTTGATAGAAAATTGACTTTTGTCCACCATATTGCTTCCATTGTAAGGAAAGCTTTCTACATGGCCTACCTTATTAGCAAGGGTATTTCATCCAGGGACAAGGTGGTCATAACATCCCTGCATTCTTCCCTTATGAGATCTATTATTGAGTACAATGCCCCTTTCAGCATGTACCTCACAAAGCACATGCAGCAACTGGACAGACCACAGAGGTTCCTCACCAGGATAATCCAGGGCCTCAAACATCTACCATACACAGATAAGCTAAAGGCCCTGTCCCTCCACTCAGTCTCCTACAGACTCCTCAGAGGTGACCTGTGTCTGGCATACAAAGCAATCTCAGATCCTGCAATGTTGGGACCACTGCATATCCGCAAGTCAAGCTCCACTCGAGTAATCCACATGCATGACCTCAATCTGGTCTGTAACATCAATAGGACTTGTTGGTGGGACAGATTTGTGTCCCAGAGACTCCCCCTTTTGTGGAATAGATGCCCGCTCCACGTCAAGCAGAGTACCTCATTAACCCCTTTTAAGCATGACCTGCATAACTGGATGGGAAACAAAAAATACACCCATGGGATTCCACCTGCGTCCCTGCTGGACAGGGGCATCAGGTGCTGACGTGTCGGAGCATGGGCTAAATTCTTGGCTAGGCTTGTAAGGGCCTCAGGGCCAATAGCCTAGTAACTTCCTATGATCCTATGATCAAGCCAAATTCTTTCAATTTGGTGAATTGCATGATTTATTAGTATAAAACAGAATCAGATGTGGTATTAAAAATGACAAGACAATGGAGCAGATTACTTATAGAGTCAGATTTGACCATAAGTAAAAAAAGACTGATGTTTGTATAGTGAGTAAAGTTATCTTGTTGGTCTGTGAGGTGAAAAAGCTCAAAATCAGTAAAAGTAGAGTAAAAGTGTGTCATGTAAGCTCTGGCAAATAGAGAAGCAATGCAAAAATGACAAAGACAAACTGATGCAGCAGATGTGGCTAAAAGCATGATAAAAAGAAATGTCCTGCCATTAAACAAACATATGAAACCCGTGAGGAAAGGAAACGTCATGCTAAAGTGTGTAAAATGAAAGAAATTAAATTGGAGCTGAGTCATAGAAATGAATACTTTTGGCCTAGTCCTATGTTGTGGAGAGATAAAGATCTGACCCCAAATGATGTGTGTTTGACTAGAGGCATGGCAAATGGGGCTAATGGGTGGGGAATAGGAATTTGTAGCCAGTGTATACTCAACCATACTGTGGGGAGGGAGGTTGTTTTGGCCTACTTCATTGTTGGGGTTGGCATAGTGGTTAAGGTGTTTAACTCATAGACACAAGGTGCGGGCTTTGATTCTCTGCTTTGAAAGGCAAATAGGCTAGGCTTAAAATGGTCAGGAAGGGAACCTGGCCTAGTACTTACCTATAAACCTATAAACATTTTGGAGGGAGAATATATCACCTACAATAATGGGCCTAGTGAGTATTGTACTGCAGCTTAGAGTTCTGATTTACATGGAAGTCATGGGCACTAGTGTGCAAGGGTTTCTTGCGAGGCAGCTATTGTGAAGCTTGATATACTGTTACTTGGGATTGTGTTTGGATAGTCCCCTTGCCCAAACAACAGGGTTCACTCCTTAACCTTTGCTTGACACTTATGATGGGCTCATTAGTCAGATCTGGGAATAAATGAGTCTTAGGACTTTTGCCCCAGAAACTAGATGCACCCAGCTTTTCCTTGAATGGAAGCCACCAGTCTGATCCATGTGAAGTGAATAAATGGGCCTTTGGGCTCTTTCCCCTGTCACTGGCTGCACCCAGATTTTGCCCTGAATGGAATTCATTGGGCAGAAAACAAATGGATCATAGGACACCTGTCTTGCCTGGGGATAGTGTCATCTTTTCTTGGGGGGAGGGCTGTTGAATTCTCCCACTGGCACAGTTCCCATCTTTCAGGCAAAAGAACAAATGGGTCATTTGTTTGAAAATAGAAGAGTCACTGATTCAGTCAACTAGACTGGGAAGAAACTATCAAAAACAGAGATTTTAACATGGTTTATGCTAATAATACGCATAGTATAAATAGCATGCATGATTAAACACACACAACTTGTGATTAGTGAAGAGTGAGTTGTAAATCTTAGTACAAACATTGAAAATTAATTATGTTTTGTATTTAAAAAATACTGTACATCTTTTCAAAGATTTAAAACGATGGTTCTGAAAGAAAGCAAGATGAAGTAATTGTAAAAACTGCTTTATTCTGGTCTTCATATAAAACAGAGGAGAGAGAAAGTTCTCATGTTGAAAATAAAAAATAAAGGATTCATTTTCCAGATAACTGATACACAAATAGGAAATAAAGGATTCTGTTTCAGATAATTGCTTTAATAAAAGAATAATAAATGAAGGAGTCATTTTAAGATAATTTACAACAAAGGAGCACATTGACACCGGGTTCTTTGACTTACCAAAGTATGACATTTTGAAAATAATTTACAATGTGAACGGTCAATTAAAATAGAGATCAGACATTTTTCAGTCTGATGATTTGCTTAAAGAGGAGTAACATTTATTTGCTGGTTTGGTTTGTTTCCAGAAAGTTATCACTGAGACAGCTGCAAGAAAAGCTGTACTAGCTTTGTAGGCTAGAACAGAACCAGAGTTAATCCTCATGGACAATATGTCTTGTGATTTGGAAGCAACATTCAACAGTCCAGTTCCTACAGTAAAAGCAAACGCATTTCCGTTTGTTTAAATTCACTATGCAAAGCTATAAAACAGTGCATTATCCAACTCATATGGTTGAATAAGTAATGTTTAGCATGCCAAGAACAAAGTAGTTTTCTATGTTTTACATGAACAGATGATTTGGCAAATAAAGCTTGATGATGATGGTCATAAGCTATGTACTTTTAATTTACCTTTGGTGAGGTACAGATTTTTAAGACTTCTGCATAGTATTTCATCAGTGCCTGACCTGTTTTATTAGAGAGTTGATGCACAGGTGAGCAATTGGCTTGGTTGTTCTGTTAATGTTACTGATCGCTGGTCTCACTCCAGTTTAGTATGTTAACAAGTGATGTGAAAAAGACTGAGTTCATGCAAAGGTTAAGGCAGAATAAACTCAAGCTGAAAGGCGTGCATATAAAATATAGCCTAAAAATAAATAAATAAATATATATATATATATATATATATATATATATATATATATATATATATAGATAGATATATATAGATATAGATATATATAAAATATCTGTCTTGTCATAATGTCTGAAGGGTTGCGACTAGCCACTGAGCAAATGCTTCAACCAGAAGACAAGCATACTCTTATAAGATTCTTAGACTGGTGCACTATCATTCAGAGTTTACTCACGGTATGTGAGATGTGAGTTTGCCATTAAGAAGATTACTGGAATATGTCCAGAATGATAGTGGAGGACAGACCAAGCAAATAGTTTAAAATGCTTACTGGTTTACACAGTTAGTAACTGAAGCATTCATAGTGAAGTATTTTGATTTAAATAAACTGGCCAAGTAATGCAAAAGTTGCTTATGAATCAAGATACTTTATAGAATTCCAAAGAAGATATTTAAGCAATAACCCATGCCTGGGTGTGGATAATGCTGGATTTACCCACAGTTGGTGTGGTTTGGTCAGGAGGGCAAAGCCCGAGTGGCCAAAGACAACTGTGGGTAAATCCAACATTACCCACACCCAGACGTGGGTTATTGCTATTATACAATGACATTATTTAAGAAAAAAAATACTTACTTTTCTTAAATAATGGCATTGTATAATGCCTCCTTGCTGCCCTTCTGCAGCTGTCCAGTATTCTGTGGCAGTTCTGATGTACTGCGCATGCGTATAGTTACACAGTACATCATACATCAGAACTTTGTGTGTGGAAGCAATGGAGAAAGGAAGATCTCCATTGCTTTTAAAAACTTGTCTCGCTTTGTTAAAAGAGTTTAACATAGCGAGATAACAGCAATGGAGCTCTTCTGTACTCCGTTGCTGTCCAAAAAAAAAAAAAAGACATACTAATGGAAAAAGTCCGGGCGACCGGACCTTTTTCCATTAGTATAAGTCTTTTATTTACAACGTGCACGCTGACCAATCAGCGTGCACATTTTGGAATATTAATGGGGGGGGGTTCATTGTATAATATAGCAGTAACCCACGGCTGGGTGTGGGTAGTGCTGGCTTTACCCATGGTCGGTGTGGTTTGGTCACTAGGGCAAATATATAAGGATAATCAGGTACACCTCCAGTTTTGCATAACATACCTGATTATTCTTGTATTTTTCTTTGTCCTGTCTTGTCTGTCTCTTTCCTTTGAAGTCTCCAGTTTTTGTAAGTTTATTTAAAAAAAAAATTAAAGTAGAATTTCTGTAGCATATATTAATAGAAGAAAGTCCTGACAACTGGACTTTTTTCAATTGGTATATGCTTGATTTACAATGGGCACGCTGGTTGGGCTGACCAAACAGAGTGCTCATTTTTGAATGTTAATTTAATGGCCAGTCATTGTATAATATTAGATACATAGTGGCTGCGCTTGCCATAGTATATGAATGCAATACATTTCTTGAACATATCTAGGGAAATCTGTTTTTGTTTGTGTCTTTCGGCTTTTCCCGGTTAGGGGTCGCCACAGCGGAACTCCGGTCCGCTAATGATTGGCAGTTGATTTTTACATACCGGCTTGCCAGGCCTGACGCACAACCTTGAATGAAGGTATGCCCATTCACGCATGTCTCCACGCAGAAGACGGTCTAGCTGAGAATCGAACCGGACAGCGTCTTACTTGTGAGGCGACAACGCTACCGCAGCACCACCACCGCGGGTGTGGGGAAATCTGTACCTGTGGAAAAAGAACATACACTGATACAGTGTAGATTTATTTAAGAAGTCTTTGTATAAGGCTCTGTTAGGGCTGCAAAGAATGCTGTTTCAAATGCATAAAGATGACTACACTGGACACAGAGTCCCTTAATGCCTGATTAAGTGACTTCTTCAAGATCACACAGTAGGCAAATGATAGTTGAGGAAATCAAACCTTGCAGCAGAGGAACTAGAGCTCAGTCTTAACCTTCTGCACCATATGACAGCAAGATTTGCTTAGGTAATACAACATGATTTGCTTGGGTAAGAACTGGAAGTGAACTGGATAATTCTACAACTTTAGTACTGGCAGAAATGCCATTTAAATAGTTTCAGCAGTATACTCAGGCTGATCCATAGATGAGAATACAGTATGATGAGACAATATAATACTGACAGGTGATAATATTTGTAAGGAAAGAGATATATCTTTAATTTTCATTCAAAGAAGAAATAAGTGGTATAAAAGGTCTGATGATTAAAGCAGATGAAGAAGTACTATCTGATCAGTTTAGGAAGGAAAAGTTTCCACGAGTCATATAGCAAATGTGAAGTGTAAAGAAAAAGCATATGATGTGTCAGCACAAATTGACCAAGAGTTTACAGTCACTTAAGATAACAAATTACTTTTTTCACAGTACTGAGAAGACCATGTTTTTTAAATAAAAAATATAAAAAAAAACATTTTTAATAAAGAATGTTTTTTATTCAGTTGCTCAAAAAAGTAAAACTTAATGAAGAAGAGTAAATACTTTGCCAAAGACAGACAACCAGGTTGGTTTTGCTTATTCCTGTACTTTTTCTAGTACCTCATAACCATAATCAGCAAAACCAACCTCAAATGTTTTTTCTGAAATCAAGCTGTCTGTGTTTCTTTTTCAAATTGTTCACTCTTCCTTATTTTTTTACTTTTTAGAGTGACTGAATAAAAAACATTCTTTATTAAAAAAATCTTTTTTTTAATTTTTTTAATTTTTTTACTTTATAGCTTTTGAGTAAAATACAACAGTAATTCACCAGTGGGAACCAATCATTATGCAATACACAGTATTTCAGAGCCCTGGACAGCTCAGCGCATCAAGACATGTGCCTTTTTGGCTTTTAAGTAAAATACAACAGTAATTCACCAGTGGAAACCAATCATTATGCAATAAATAGTACTTCAGCACCCTGGACACCTCCGTGCATTGAGAAACATGACAGAACCACAGAGAGACACAACCACAAAGACAATTTCAATAAAAGCATTCTAAAAAATGTAAAATTTATGTTTCTATTTATATGACCTTATCAGATATGTGTTGACTATTATTTCAAGTTTCTAGAGATTATGAAGTTAATAGATACCACTTTAACACCAGATGCTAGAGTTCACGTTTATAAAGAAAGGAGATAAACCCTGCTAATATTATCATTATGCATATATGTTAGATTAAACATATTTTATGGATTCAAGATTTCTGGTTCAGCGCCCTTCAGTAAGGAGCACTACTGAAGTGGACTTCCATGTTTGATGTGTTTTTGATATGTTAAGACTTAGGAAAGTGGATGTGAAGTGATGGGTCATTGATTCTGACTTTGATTTGCTTTGATATGTTATTTACTTGTCACATTAGGTACTGCTTCAAACAGGTTAGCTAAGACCTATTTAGTTAACTCAACTTTTTTAGTGGAATCAGTCCCCTTTTGGATAGCAGTTCCAGTATTAAATTCTGTATTGATTAGCAGATGAGCCTGCTATGGACTTCCAAGTTTCTCCTTTTTCTAGGTGTACATTTCCTGTTTGTCACCTGAAAGTAATTTTGAAGTTTGTAGATCTATAGATATGTACTAGGAAATAAATATACTAACCAATAGAATTGCAGTCAAAAATGTGTGTGTGTGTGTGTGTGTGTGTGTGTGTGTGTGTGTGTGTGTGTGTGTGTGTGTGTGTGTGTACTTCAAAACATTGAAATTTCATAACATTGAGACCATAACATCGAAAATTCAAAACACTGAAAACCCAAAACACTGAAAATCTAGAACATTGAAAGTGTACTTCAGAACATTGAAAACTACATTGCACAGGTAAATAAGATCCTCTCCACCTACAACAACACCTAACTAACACACTTTCTGCCCCCACACCCCCCGTAAATTAAAGATTGCACTACAGTGGAAAAAAGTTAATTTCCTAACCTCAGTGTAGTGAGGTTAGGAAATTAACTTTTTTACACTGTAGTGCGATCTTGGAGTTGGTATATTTAATTTATGAGGGGTGTTGGGGGCAGATTCCCCCACATTGGGGGGTGTAGAGGTACTTGCCCCCCTGCAGAAGTGTAGTAGAAAGTGTGTTTTTTAGTTAGGTGTTGTAGGTAGAGAGGATGTTATTTACACATGCATTGTAGTTTTCAATGTTATGAAGCACACTTTCAATGTTCTGAGTTTTCAATGGTTTGGGTTTTCAGTGTTTTGGGATTTAGATGTTTTGGTCTCAATGTTATGAAATTCGACGTTATAAAATTTCAATGTTATGAAGTAGACCCGTGTGTATAGGTATTCAAACCTTCTCCCAGCCTCAAGGAAGCCAACACAATACAGAATGGGAAGAATTTGTGACTGCTAATCGAATTAGCAAAGTTGACAAGAGTGCCACTCTGACATATAGTGAAAGTTTGTTCCAGAGGTAGGGATTTGTTAGAATTATGATTCAGTCATGCAAACATGTCATATTTAGATGTTGATAAGGGTTTAGTTCCTTCAACTAGGTATTTGAGGAACAATTTGTTTTGCAAAGGAATACATCTAGAATGGTCAGAACCTCCATGGCTCGAAAGGCTAGACAGAAATCCCCCAGAAGAATCTCTTAGAGACCAAGAATGTTTATTGTTTGAACCATACAGATAATTGTGAACATATGCTTGTAAATTTTTGTATCATACAGATCAAATTAATCTCTTGTGTCAAGTGAGCCCTTTATACCTTTCAGGGAGCAATATAACTGTAATATGTTTGAAATTACTTGTGTAAGTTTACTTATAGTATGTCACTCTGTTTGTGTGCTAAAAATTTGATATTTCAATAAAAAATGTGATTTAAAAAATGTATAGTGAAGAAGACCGTGACTTTCCATACTTTAATCAAGTGTCCTGATCTTCAATGGTTCTTTTATCAACCCCAACATTTAATGTACTACATTGAAGTTACTGTCTTCCAGATACGGAAGCTAAATGTAAGAATTTCATCTTTTATTCTCAGAGCAGATGTAGAAGAATCCTCAACATTATATAGAATTCCTTTTACATTAGCATCTGGAGAAAAGAGATTCGTCAAAACTGCCACAGCAAACTGGAACCATTTACCTGTGGACATCAGAAATGAAACAGATACTATATATTAAGATTTCCTATGGATATCAGCAATTAGAAAGACTATTCTAGTTTCAGAATCAAGCTGATATTAACATATAGGAGTCTAGCAATTGTCTTTGTTTTAGAGATTCTGGTTAATTATAAACTATAGCCCATGGCTACTTTGATAGTTTGCTTTTCTATGTTATGTCATTTGTTTAAACTCATTGGTTAGATCTTCAAACTAAGTCTCCTATACTAAGTCTTATTCTTTATAACACTGAAATATATCTCCATATATATTGATTGTTCATTTCCATTACTCCCAGTTATTTTTCAAATGCATTTTTATTTATTTATTTATTTAACATTTATTAACTGGGAAAGTCTGACTTGGAATGAAGCTAGTTTTCAGCGAAGGCCCGGGGAGAAACGCTCCAGCTGCATCTCTTTGTAACGATATTCCATTCTGATAATTAATATAACTGTATATATTGTTGATTGTAGTTGTTTGGTATGTCTTCTTTATAGTAATTGATATTCACAACTTTTTTTCCATTCTGTAAATATTCAGCAATTGCTAGACTGGCTTCTTGGATCAGAGGATGTAGCCCTGACTATGATCCAGCTGACTGGGGTTTGATTAACAACCTCAGCACTAGAAGAGCCAGACAGAGAGGTTTGCTTGCCTTTTCTGTGGGAGGGCAAGGTTGTGGGTGCTTGTAGAGCACATAAACAAGTATGATTTCCCTGGTGGATACTCGGGCTACCACTTCCTATGCTGCAGAGTTAAGGCAGGGCTACTTTCCGGCAACATCCCTTGTTGAAGTGAGGGACATCTAGTGCAGTCAGCTCACTGCTTGGCATCCTTTCACTGCTGAACTAGGCATGTGTGGAGATGCTGGGCAATATAAGTCAAAACCCCATGAACCACCCCTGATGGCTGTTTGAATGATGGTCCCCTCCTGGTTGACTCTTGCCCCAGTAAGGGGTTACAAATAGGCTGAATGGCTGAGAGAGGCTGGTGGTTGTCAGACAATGATGACAAAGAGTGGAAAAAATAATTAGACATTGCTTATTGTGTGTATTGAAGATGATGTCTATATTTTTAACATTGTACTGCCTTTTGTTCTGGGTCATTTTGAAAAAGGTCCTTGGACCAGCCCACATATCCTGTAAGCAAATCAGTCAATCAGTCAGTTAACTAAATAAATTAACAAAAATAAATAAATGTCCTTCTGTAAAGGCAATCATATAGTGTTGATATGGGTTCTTTATCTCTGATTTATCCTCCTATAGACATGTCCTTTGGTGACATACTTTGAGTACCCATTTATAAGTGGTCTGCTAAAAGAAAATAAATTTTTCTACAAAGTAATTACATGTAAAACTTTTTAAATAAGGTCAGTCTAAGTCTCTAACTTGTTCAGCCTTTATCAATGCTTTTCACTGTTTTTTTTCTTGGTGTAGGATAAAAACCACTTTATCACTTACTCCTAAAAAGCCCAATATTATGTACAGAGTGTCTGAGAGACATAATTATTATCTTAGGAATTTAGTGGCTACCTAACAAGAACTACATTAAAATAGCCCAAGGATTGCTACCCCTCTACTAAGGATATTACCAGCAGACTATAAGGAATAGAAGGTATGTGTGGCTAAAAACCCAGCCATTTCCTGATGATGTAAAAGCTGTAAATTCTCTGTATGATAAGACTTTTATTGTTTTACCTCAACATCACAGAACAATCTGCATTCTCTAGAGAAAAAGAGATGATGCAGAATGCTAAACACATGTAAATAAGATATCAGCAGGCTCATAAGAAGCAACTGAAAAAAAATTGAGAGTGAAACAATACCAATTAAGCAAGAAACAACTGTCTCCACAAACTTTTGGTGACTTCATTATCATTTGTCCCCTGACACAGTGCAACTTAAGGAAATGTTTTTAACCATATCAGGGGCATTTCATCATCATCACCAAACCAGTGTATAAACAGGTAGTGTCAAAGTTATCTTCAACATATGTTTGTAGCTACCAATGCCAGGTCCCCATTTCCAAATGAAGGGAGAGCCATTGCTTGGGCCAAAAAAGAGCCCTCACAATGATCACTGATGAGCCCTTCACAATCTTCAGAATGATCTAAGATATCATTGGAAAGGGTGGAAAAGCATACAGAACATTCCCATCCAAGGAAAAGAAAATACATCTGTTTTCCAGGCTTTTTTGCATGGAATCCAGGATCAAAATTATGCCAATTGTTTGCTTTGAATGAAGACAAATAATATCTGTCTGAGGTGTTCCATATAGCTGAATCATTTCTTGGAACACTGACCTCCTCATTCAGTTTCCAGTCATGAGGGTCTGTCCTGGCCCAGCTATGTTTGTCCACCAGAAAAAAAACTGCTCTGCTGGGACATAACATACTTGTAGAATGAGACTGTGTTGAAGAGCTACATCTCACACTATCATGGCTAGTCTACACATAGGGTAAGATCTGGCTCCCCCATCTCCTATTTGGTTATGTACCACGTTACTATCATGGTGTCTGTAATCACTTGTAATGGTCCTGAGCCCATAGATGTTTGAGAGAACGGAAATCATTTATGAGTGCCAACATCTCTTTTATGTTTATGTGTTTTGGTTTGCCTTTTTTGTTCCAAAGGCCATGCATTTGTATTTCCACAAACACTGTTCTCCAAGCAAAGTCTGAGGTATATATAGTCACAGACTGTACTGGAGCTGGAAGGAAAAATGGAAGACCTGGATTCAGATAAAACTGGTCTTTCTGATAAAGACGTTCCCCTTTCACAAATCCCAAAACAGAAATCTGTAATAGGTGATATTGATATTAGGACTATACTGATTTTAGGTACCATCAAATTTTTCTCATTTGAGTCGTGCTAGAGGAAACATTAAAATCATGGATGCCATGAATACTATTATCTTGAGAAATTCCCTTGCTGAGATCTTGGTTTATGTAGAAAATATCTATATATAGATCTCACTTTTTTTAGATGAACTGAGAAATGTAGGAGCCACCCCAAGAAAGAAATCCTGTCAGAATATGTCAATCAAGACTTTTGGATGTTTTCCCAAAACCCCACTTTGTGTGGGAGACTTCTCACCCAAGTGAGAGATTTATGACACTTTGAAAATGATCTGCAAAGATAAGCAAGTAGTTTAAATAATGAAATGTGACTACCTTATTATAGTCTTCAGCAAGCTGTCTCTGGAACTAACTAGACATTGCAAAATACCCTTGGAGCAGAGGATAACCCAGAAGAGAGAACTCAAGAGTGTGATCCAGACACATAAAACCTTAAGAAACATTTGAAATCGGGTGCTACAGGAAGCTGATGAATGCATCTTTTACATATAGAGTCACTGAAAGACTAAAATGGAGAACAAGAGATAGATCATGAAGGGATAACATATGGAAATTTAGAACTTTCACAAAATGATTTAGAATGGACATATCTAGGACTGGTCTCCTTAAGCTTCTTTCTTTGGCACCAGAAGTATTCTTGAATAAAAACCTTCCCCTTTCTGAGAAGAAGGAACAGCTTCTATTACTTCCTGAGTTAGTAGATACTCAATGGCAGGAGGGAAAAAATAAGTTTGATCTGGCAGATGAGGAAAACTCCCCTGAAAAGGAAGGAGAGATTCCCACTGCTATCTGTATCCCTCAATAATCACTCTCAGAACTTGAGACTATTGTCAAAGAAAGAAAGAAAGAACTGGAGGGCCAAATTCTGGGGATGAATTAGACACTATAGATACTCATTCAGACTTGTTAGACTGTCCTTGTTTTTTTTTTTTTTTTTTTGTGGGGAGGCCCCTTTCTTTTTGGAGTTTCCTTGACACTGTTTATCAGCAGATTGCTCTGTCTGCTTATTTTGCTTTTTGCTAATTGTTGCAGATGTAACTGAAAACCCTTGAAAATGTTTGAGCAATTCCCTGAAACTGCTTCTTTTTCTCAATCATTTCTAATGACCTCTGCAGCAGATGGTCCAAATATAGCCTCTGTCTAAGTGAGAATTAAAAATTTTAGCTTTAACATTGTTAGGAATGTTTTGTTTACATAACCAAGCAAATTTTCTCATAACAGTTCCAGTTCTAGCAGCTCTGGAAGTAGCATCAGCTGAATCATAAGCACATTTTAATGAAACTTAGGGTACAGAACTAATAATATTACACAAGGAGGATTTTCCTCAGATGATGGAAAAGAGCCATAATGCTCCCCACATTCTCAAAAGAGACAAGTATAAACCTTTAACATGTAATCTTGAAAATTATGAATTCTAAAAATAAACATTGCCAAAAAATGTATCCCTCCTCCAAAAAAAAATCCAAGTCTTTTCCATCCTTGCCAAAAGAGGAAGAATTAGCATTAGCCAGATGGTTAGCAACAGCTGGATTTACCAATTAAATCACTGATGGGTCTGATCTGGGGATAGAAAATAAAACTTTATACGACTGAGGAACTTCACACAATCTATCTGCTTTCTAATGAGCACTAAGCTGGAAGTCAGGTGAGTTACAGGCTGTAATAAATATATCCTTCAATGATAGAAAAACAGAAGGAACTGGAGTAAGTTTAGGAATTTCCAGTTGTATTAAAGAATAATATTTCTTTAATGACAGTAGAAGATAATTATGCTACCACTGAAACAACTAATTCCTTCTTGATATGGTTTCAAAAAAAAGAAAATCCTTCCAGGGAACTATCAGAAGAAAAGACTCTCCCCAGTATTAGAAACCTGAAAAGAGAAAACAGAAGTTGTCTCCTCCCAATCTCTTCTCTCTTTCTTGTTCAAAAACCTGAACATCTTCAGACAGTGGATTCCTTTTTCTCTTACCAATAACACCAGAACTGGTAGGGTTAAGAGCCTGAACTAAACCCTGAGATAAACCCAATAAATCACTCCTGTCAAAAGAAACTCAAGACAGGTCATGGTAGTTATCTAGCTTTTTTTTGCTTATTTTTGACTGGAATTTCTAAAGAAGCAGACATACTTTACAGATAAAATGTCCCTAGAGACAGGCACCCATATCTGGGTAGAAAATAATTCTCTACCCATTCTTCCCAAACCAAGAGTGGTTCTGTTTGCCTCCTAAGAGCACTACCACCATCACATAGGAAATGTTTATCCTCTGGTCTATGGTAGCTGTAGGGACTACATCAGAGGGAGTCAGTGAAAGAGATGAATGGTCTGAGGAGCCAAATCTGGCTACATCAGAGTCACCCATATGTGTCTGAGACAATTCAATAGCTTACTGACGTGAGCAAAAGCTGCATGGATTTTTTTGTTTGTTTGTTTTGTGGCTGGAAGAAGGAAGAACCAAGGAACAAATATGTTGTTCCATGGTGAAAACAAAAAAGATACCCGAATCTGAGGGAAGCCAGGCAGCAGTAGTCAGTCAAAGCAGGTAAGTATTAATACAGTGAATGTTTCCTCCACAAAATTCAGTAAAAAGCACATTAAGCACTTAGCATAGCCTCAACACAACTTTTAGATAGGAAAACTAGTTTTAACAAGTTTTTTCCCCTGAAGTAAAATGTTATGCTCCTAGTAAAAAGTGAATAAACCTTGCATGATAATCTATAAAAAGCATGTTTTCCTAGGTTAAAAGTAGTACTTTTACAGAAAAAAAAATATTTTGTCAGAAAATAAGATGTAGAAGTTTTTTTTCCTAAAAGGAAACTTATTGCCCTGCAATGGAGAAGTGTTAGCTGACTGTCAATCCTTAAAAGCTCACAAAAAGAATACTCTTCATTGGCAGGAAAACTCTGAAGGGCTAGGCACCCAAACTGTTTTTTTTTTGTCAGCTTTATTTGTACAGATTATGGTTTTGGCATGAGGATGTTGCTATTAAGCTTTGGAAAGTGTCTGGCTGTTATATCCTGACTGGGATATAAGCCACATAGCTAAGGCAGCTGAAACAGTGATCAAATGATGAACATCAGAAGTTTACTCTTTTTTTTTTCTGGTCTTAAGAAATAGTCTTACCATGAAAGAAAGCCATTTAATAACTACAACATTTTTAACATCTTTATCAAATTATCAATAAAGACATAGACAATGTTTACATTAACATAAAAGAAAACAAATTATATTAATATCTTTCCAGTTACATATGTTATTCATCACATATGTTCTTTTTTATAGCTATCATCAGTCCATTACATAAATTGCTTAATTCTTGCTTACCTTTAAACCTTACTCCTCCTTCAGAACATTATTATGCATGTATTTTCCCACAATTTCTATTTATTTCTATATAAGTTGCTCCTTCCCTCTTCAAAAGATCCCACTTCCAGTTATTTGATCTCTGTTACAATATTCAATACTTCAAATTCAGTTGGTTTACACTTTGATTTCTATTTCTGGGTAATTGCTTTTTTTGGTATCCACCAAAATAGGCAATTCAGATCCTGTGTCCCTGCTCAAAAGAAAAATTTTCTAAGTTTCACCCATTTTCCCACCCAATATTTCTGACAGAGTACTGTTAGGGAATTTTTTAAATCTGCTAACTCATTATAGTCCGAAAACGTATGTTCCCATTTAAAACTTTCTTCCCCATTACAACTCCAACATTTGCCATCTACTTGAGGACATTTTTTTTACAGTTTGCTTGGGGTATAAACACACCTATGTAAATGCTTCCAAGCAAAAAACCTAAACCTTCTAAACTTTGTTGTATACGTGGGAGCCATACATATGTCCTCCCATTGTTCCCTTGCAAGTGGCTTATCCAATCTCTCTCCCCAATCTTTTCTAATGTCCTTTGGTTGACTCATTGTTATAGTGCAATATTTTAAATGCCCTGCTAGTTATTCCTTTTTAACAGCAATTTCTGTTCTAGATTCAACTAAAAACTCTACCAGAACAGGAGTTTCACTTAAGATTCCCCTGTCCCTTTTTCTTTGCCCATACTTTGATATCAATCCCTGGTAAAGAAGGCAGTCTCTGGCCTGCAGTCCAAATTTTTTCTCATCCCATTCTAGTACCTTTTCCTGTCTAGTTATTTGCTTCAAATACCTTGGTTCTTTTGCCAGTTTTCTCCAGTAAATTCCATCCCCCTCTTGCCTATTCTCTGTACTCCTACTTGCAGTCACCCCTATCGGTCCAGTCTCCTTTCTCCATTCTTGTGTTGGCTT
Organism: Protopterus annectens; assembly: GCF_019279795.1. Taxonomy (NCBI): domain Eukaryota; kingdom Metazoa; phylum Chordata; order Ceratodontiformes; family Protopteridae; genus Protopterus; species Protopterus annectens. The sequence continues at coordinate 772,810,130 of NC_056735.1, forward strand.
AGTTCTTAAAATAGTTTCTGTCACTGTAGGAATATAATATTTTTTTTAATTTCTCCAAATCTTTTGGGTTTCTAATACCATGACAGGAATGGACCCCATTCCTAAGTCAAAGTATGATTAAAGTTCTTGAAATTAGTGTTGTTTCAATCTTTGATGTCAGCCAAAAGTGCTTTTCACAGCACCCGTAGTGTGCCCAGTAATGACTCCTTCTGCCATTCGCATAGAGTTACATGGATTGGTAACAACTCTAAATACGACTGTAGATTCTTTTTTATAACACCTGTTGCTCGTACTACTATTGGAACTGTCTGGGTATCTTTCTTCCACATTGCTCTCATTTCTGCCTGCAGATTCTGATATTTTATGACTTTGTGTCTCTCTGTATGTAAGACACTGTAGTCACTGGGTGTGGCAATTTCAATGATCAATGCTACTTTCGTCTTCTTTTCTTGGACCACTGTATCTGGTTTTCTAGCATCTAGCTTTTGAACTGTTAGTAATGGGTGATCCCATGTTATATAAACTTTAGCATGTTCTATGATGCTTTGTGGCTCATGTTTCCAGTGTTTTTCAACCACTTCAGTGTCATAATGTTTGCACAATCCTCAGTGCAAGAATCTTGCGCACATTATTATGCCTTTCACAGTCCTTCTGCCATTAGTATGTCACAACCAGCAACAAGATGTGCAACTGTTTCCAATTCGGTTTTGCAAAACCTACATTTGCCTGTTTCTCCCACATGTTCAATGGACTTTGTAAACCAGTGTGTAAGTAGCCCACTATCTTGGGCTGCCAATATTAACCTTTCATCTCTTGGTTTGAATTCACCTCTCCTTAACAATTCCTGCATTTCTTCCTGATCAACATGAGGTTCTTTCAGAAGTTTTCTATACTTGCAACTATATTTATGTTTTTTCCACATTTCCTGCCTTTCATCTGGTCCTTCATCTTATATTCTTTCTTTTGTTTTTTTTGGCACACTCAGTTGCTGCCTGATTTTTATCTACTTCTGGTTTGACTTCCATTTATGCTTGACGTCGATATGCTTCTGCTAAATTAAGCAGAAAAGTCATCTTAGATTTATTCTCCTCTTGTTTTAAAACTTTCACTACATTTGGGTCTTATGAGGTCAGCAGATATGTGTGAAGTCCCACAATTGCAGATCTATACATGTAATCAATTTCAAGGAGGCCCATCCCGCCTTCAGAATGGGGAATATAAAATCTTTGTATACAGTGATTTTTATAAATCATTTGGTGAGCATGAAGCATCCTTATTGTTTTCCTATCCAATTTATCCAACATGTTTTGGGGCCAGTCAATCACTCCACAACTGTAAATTAAGACAGGAACAGCAAATTGGTTTATAGCTTGGATTTTGTTCCTAGATGTCAATGCTGTTTTCAGGATTAATTTAAGTCTTCTAAAGTATTCCTTACTAAGTTTTATTCACATTTGTTCATGTTTTATTTTTGATCCTTCATCATTTCCCAAGTATTTATACACTCCCTCTTGCTCAAGTTCTTTTATATCACATTCTTGTCCCAAACTGATGTTTTCCTGGTGCTGCAGTTTTCCTGCTTTAAAGGTTGGTTTTGCACACTTATCAAGACCAAATGACATTCTTATATCATCTAAAAAAGTTTTGACAACCTGCAGCTGTGCTTTCAGTTCCTCATCTGATGAAGCTATACAGTTTTAAATCATCGACAAAGAGAAGATGAGAAGTCCTTATCTTTGTTGTTTTTTTAGGAGCCAAATTGTAGCCATGGCCTAAGTTGTTAAGTAAACAGCTTAATGGGTTAATGGCAAGGCAGAATAGCAATAGTGACAGAGTCACCCTGGAATATCCCGCTTTGAATTTTTATCCCTGGGATAATACTCTCTCATTTATCATGGCTTAACTGCAGAGCGGTCTGCCACACTTTCATGGTCACTGTAATGTAGTCAATCAGTGTAGGGTGTATCTTATACATTTTTAAACACTCTTTTATCTATGAATGTAGGATACTATCAGATGCTTTTTTATAGTCATTCCATGCCATACTTAAATTATTTCCCTTCTTACAGATCTGAGTATGGCTTTAATATTCTGGCTGTTGTTGTTCTCCTTAAGGATCTGCATCCAAAATCCCACTATCTCCTTATTTATTGGATTCTCCCTGTTTCATTGTCACCTCTTTCCACATTCAATTATAACTTTCTGATTGTGTTAGGTACGTGAGCTTTATATGTGTAGCTCCAAAATATCCCTTCAAATCAGGTAATACTAAACCACCTTGTTCTATTGGAAGGATGAACTTATCCCACTTAACCCTTGCTTTCTTCCTCAACAAGATAAATTCCTTCAACTCTTTATTATTTATTGTCCACAACTTCTCATCTGGTTGATAAAAATATACCTGACCTGTATATAAAACTAAAGGGACTAAAAACACTTTCACTGCTTATATCTCACTATCCATATCTATAGACAAGAGCTTACAGTTTCTCAATTCATGTATTAGCTTTTGTTTAGTCTCTTCCCACATATCTTTAACTTTTATAAGGCTTTTCAAGCCATACTCCTAAATACTTCATCTTATTGTGCCCCATAAATATGGGTATTGCTGAACAAATTCATGTGTGGCTACATAATTTAAGACTATAGTCTTTATTTTATCTTCATTAATTTTATATCCCAAAAAGAGTTGAAACTGTCTCAGAATGTTCAACAACACTTTGATGTCCTTTTCAGTATTTATCAGGTATAAAATAATATTGTCTGCAAATAAAGCTAACCTTTCTTTATTAGTATACCAATTATATCCTTGAATTTCTAAGTCTCTTATTTTCTTTGCCTATGGCTCTAAATATAAAGCAAATAAAAGGGAAAGAGGACACCCCTCTGTGGTTCCTCTATTCAGAAACCCTCCCACTTTACTTCTTGCCTTTGTTGCTTCATATATCCTCTTAATTAACCTTATTATTGTATCAGGGAATGCAAAGCTTCCGCTGCCCTACTCATAAAATCCCAATTTACTCTTTCAGATGTTTTCTCTGCATCAAGATCCACCAACAAGAGCACCATTTGTTTATATTCTGTTTCCCTCTGGATCATAATTGTTCTATTGATGTTGTCAGATGTTTTTGTTTCACCTCTACAAAACCACATTGATCCATACCTATCAATTTTGGCAACACCTTTACAATTCTTTTAGCAGGTATAGACATAAACACTTTATAATCATGGTTTAAAATTGAAATGAGTGCCTATAAAGCTGGTTTTGGTGAATCTTTATCAGTTTAGGTATTACAGCCACCACAGCTTTCTTCCAGGATGTTGGTGTTTCTTGAGAAATCTACCCTTTTTTGTTATAAATTTCCCTTCTACATCCCTCAGATATACCCCACTGTTGCAAATCAAATTCTAGTCACCACCTGTAAGTAATATTCCCTGCTGAAAACTGATTATTTCACCCAAAGTTTTTTTAAGCCGCATAATAGCAGTTTTGGTGAAATATAAATACATGCCAGTGTAATCTTCCTCCCTTGCCAGTAGCCCCTTACTACTACGAAACTGCCCTTATTGTCTTTTTTTCCCTTTTGTATCACTATTGTAGCTGCTGTAGCAATTAATATAATTACTCCCCTTTTTCCTTTGTCCCTAATATTCTACTGAATCTTCATACTGAAATCAGTGTGTAATGTGTGGAAGGTAGTAAGAAGAACCTTCTGTGTTCTCAGCTTATAAGCAAGGGCATGGCATCTAGGTCCAGAGAGGTCATCATACCACTGGGCTTGGCTCTTATCAGACCCATTATATACAGTATAGTCCCCTTTCAATATGTACCTGGCCAGACACATACAACAACTGGAACGCCCACAAAGGTTCCTCACAAAAAGAATACAGGAAGTAAACACAGTTCCTATGCTGATTGCCTCAAAAACATGTCTCTTTACTCAGTGTCATAAAGACTTCTGAAAAATGATCTTTTGCCTGGCATGCAAGGCATCTCAACTACCTCTCTATAGACTGGAAATCCTACACCACTTCTAATATGGAAGCCCAGTGATTCTTAAACTTTGTTAATGCCAACATCCTGGAACAGTTGGTCCATTCTGCTACCAGGAGTACAGACATCCTTGAGCTTGGACTTATGAACATGGGGGGAGGATCAGTGTTCCTCAATCAATGTAATGTCTTTGCTTGTCAGATCTGACCATAAGGCACTATTTCATGAAATAAAAATTAAATCTTGGGATCCATTAATATCAAAAACCTTTAGGAACTATTGCAAGGCTAATCTGTCTCTACTAAGTAACACCTTTGCTAAATTCCAAGCACCCCCAAAACCCATTAAACACCATATCGTATGCTGAGCTATTTACAAAATCTCTGTACAGCCATACTGATAGCTGTATAGAGTGATCTATGCCCACTTGTATTAAAAAATAAGGCAAATCCAGAAGGCAAGCCAACCTTGTGGAATCCGAATATCAATTGGTTATACAACAAAAGAAAAAAATACTTGGCCAAACGTAAGAGAATAAAGCCATACATACTAAAAGTCCCTCGACCAATGTAATTAATACTTCAAAGGCTAAATTTTAAGAAACAATAGCTTCTCAGGCAAGGACAAGCAGAAAGCTTTCTACAGCTATGTCCGCAACCTCAGGGGAACTACACAACTTTGTGCAGAACTTATTGTAAATGGTATGACCCACACTGAACCAGAGGCCATTGCCTACCTTTTGGCTGACAGGTTCAGCTCAAATTTCTCCCCCCACTTCCCCCTGATACTCCAAAGGAAATATCGCCAACCATTACTAGGAAACAGGTCAGCAGTGCACTTTCTAAGGTCAAAAACACTGCAGAAGTCATCCCCTATAACATGCAGGGATACTTAATAAATAGCAGGAAACATGACTTCTCTGGTCCACTTGAATCACTTTTCAACTGAATTCTTCAGTCAGGTTTTGTACACAAGGGGTAAGATGGCTACAGTCATTCTTCCCCTGCACAAAGGCGGTACAACCACTGATCTGAGTAACTACAGACCCGTAAGTCTTACCAAGCTCATATGTAAGGCCCCAGAAAGAATCATCATGAACATGATAAACGAGGACATACAGTAAGTAACTTGCAAACATTGGACCCATCACAATTTGAATTTGTTAAAGGAAGGTCATGCCTATTAAATCTGGTGAACTTTTTTGAGAGGGTCACCAAAGCATTGGATTAAGTTAAGAGTCTGCACACAGCTTACCTCGACCTGGCCAAATCTTGTGATAAAATACTCTATTCAGCCATTATAGACAAGCTTACTAATTAAGGTATAAACCCTTTTATCAACCACTGGATAGCCAGCTGGCTCAATGATAGGAGCCTGTAGGTCAAAATAGGTGAGGTCACCTCCACCAAGAGGCCACTCACTAAAGAACTCAAACATCAAAGCTCAGTTTATCTTTCCGGCAAAAATCAATATTTTTCTTTCGAAAGGTCAGTCATTATTCAATACACTTGATGATGCCATGGAGTTTGTTCAGAAAAATAATCCTTTGGACAAACCAGAACAAATAGATTGGTCCTTAGCAAGTTTAAAAAGGCAAGCAGTTAAAATCATTGGAGGGGGGAGCTCACTTCCTTTCTTTCAACCCATTTCTACTTATCTGATCTGACCTTCGGGTTCGGAGTACTCAGATCCGAGGTTGACTTTGGACAGGGGGTCAGCGCCAACAGTACCTGCTTCCTCAACGCCGACAGCTACCTGGAGCGTTTCAGGTCCGACCAGCTCGGATCTGAGCTGCTCTCAGAGCCAGAGCTTGGGTGTCAGATCTGAGGGAGTGTAACCTTTTTCATCAGCTCTGACTTTGTTGGGCCAGGTTCTCTTCCTTGGAGCTCCGTCCACCTTGGACCCACCTCTGATTCTTGTGTCGGACCTGGGGAGACCGACCTCCTTATTGGTTTTTCATAAGGTTTGCTCTCCTTTGGAATTCGATGTGGTAGAAAGGGTTCTCTTCATCAGATCGAGACCCCCGACAATCCCTTCAGATTCCTCCCAGACCCCCTTGGCTCTATCTATGGTTCCCATCATTTTACCAGAGGGACAGCCCATGCTCGAAGAGCCCCAGATGGTTCCCCCTGAGGAACAAATGGCATGTGAGCACTCCCTGGAGAGCCCCACTGGAGATGTGCCTCACAAGCATACATGCAAGAGGAGGCACTTGGACTCCCCTGAGTCCCTCACTGAGGACACGGACTTAGATGATGGAGAGGGTTCCCCAAGGTCAACTCCTGAGGATGTCTACTTTGGAGGCATCATGGAGATCCTGCACCAGTGGGGAGGTTGGTCTGCCCTCAAACCTTCTTCTGATGAGTCTGTGTTCCTGGAGGCTTTCAGCACAGGCCCATCTATTTCCTGGGTGCCCCCTCCCATGGATCCTTTGGTGGATCTGGTCACCTTGTGGGCATGGAAGGAACTGGACACCATGGAGCCTATTCCAAAGTGACCTCACAAAATACTAAGCCCCCCATAGATAGGCCATCTTGGAATAAGGGCTCCCCCGTGGATGCCATGGTGGTAGCAGCAGCCTCTAAGAAGGAACTCGCCCAGGAGAGTTCCTCGGTCCACCCTCCTGACCGAGAGTCGCAGATGATGGACCACCTAGGGAAGTGGGTGTACACTTCAGCTACCTTTTTGATTAGGGTGCTGAACTACTTGGCCCATGTCACCAGACTCCGACGCGACCTAGTAAAGGAGCTGGAGGAGTCTCCCCCAAGTTCATGTCGCAGGAGGACAAGGCTTCATTCTCCGTGAGAATGGCCACTTTAAAAGCAGTATCTAATATGTCCATGTGACTCCTCTCCCATGCTATGGAAGGAAGTGGCTAAGGCAGCTGGGTCCGGCGTGTCCATGAGGCATAACCCCTGGCTCAGGTTATGTCAATTTTTCAAACCCTTCAAGGCATGTTTGTCAATGCTCCTTATGATGGCTCTACACTCTTCAGCTACACCATCAAGGAGACATTAGTCCAGAGTGAGAAGGAAGGGAAGACACTGTCTGCCATCAGGATCCACTTATCTAACCCTCAAAGGTCCTTTTTCCGGAACCAGAAAGGGCAAAAGAAGATGTGTTTCTGGAAGTCACAGTATTCTCGGGACACTCAGGGCTCTTCTTCCCCCAGAGGCAGATGGAGACAGAATGGACGCCAGCCCAGAGGCAGAGGGGGTCCGCAGAACTTAGGGTCTTGAGAACCATTCTCGGACAGACCCAGGCAGCAACCCTGAGGGGTTGCCCGACTGCTCTACTCTGGAGGCAGTCGGGGGAGGATTGTCCTTGCACCCAGCGGCATGGGAATCCATAACAATGGACTGCTGGGTGCTTCAAATCATATCTAGAGGGTACTCTATACCCTTCATGGGTCCCTTCATGGGTTCCTCCATATCTCCCAGACACCTACTGGATGTACCACCCATGCAAAGGGAAGTAGCAGCACAGGAAATTTCCAAGCTGCTAGAAAAATGAGCCATCAAACCCCCCCCCCCCCCCTCCGATCAGTCCGGATTGGGCTTCTACTCCAGGATCTTTTTGGTGCAAAAGAAAATGGGGGACTTAAGACCCATTCTGGACCTCTCTACCCTGAACCTGTCAGTTGCCAAAGAGAATCTTTGGATGGTCATGTTACAGTCCATCATGTTTTACCTGCAAGAGAGCAACTGGATGTGCTCATTAAACCTCCAGGATGCTTACTATCACATAAAAATGCACAGAAGCTCCAGGAGGTTCCTCCGCTTCCATCTAGGAGTCAATAATTACCAATTTCGAGCCCTACCCTTTGGTCTCACCACAGCCCCCAGTGAGTTTACCAAAGTGATGGCGGTGGTAGCGGCTCACCTGAGGCTTCAGGGGATTCAAGTCTATCCATACCTGGATGATTGGCTCCTCACTGCTCCCACCAAGTGTCTACTTTCCCAAACCAGGGATTATTTCCTGACTCTTGCCCTGTGTTTGGGTATCACAGTCAACGCATCCAAATCACTCCTAGATCCTGTACAGGTGATAGACTACATTGGTGCCAGGATAGATACTCTCCAGTGCAAAATATTCCTGACCTTGGAGAGAGTTCAAAACCTGAGGATGCATGTATCCCCGATCTACTGTTCTCATCTTACAACTGCAGAATCAGTGTTGTGGGTCCTAGGCTCGATGGTGGCGACCATAACTCTTCTCCCATGTGCTTGATTACACATGAGAATTCTACAGTGGACTCTAGCTGTACAATGGTCCCTGTTGGAACTGCCATTGACATATCCAATTCAAATCAGTCGAGTATGTCGGCCGTCCCTCATATGGTGGATGAGCTCTCTGGACATTTTGGAGGGACGACCCTTTGTTCCAGCCCCAGCCCAAACCACAGTGACCACGAATGCCTCCCAACTCGAGTGGGGGGGGCATTGTTCGGGCAGGACATTCCAAGGCCTGTGGTCCTCCATAGAGACCAGCTTGCATATAAATGTCCTAGAGATGAGGGCGGTCCTTCTAGCGTTGCAGGCCCTTCATGCCTTTCTTCCTCTGGGGATGATTGCTATTTAGTCAGGCAACATGTCAGTGGTCTGGTATATTAACATACAGGGAGAGACCAGATCTTACCCCTTTTGTTGCAAGGCCATGAGAGTGTGGGAATGGGCGATCTCCACTGGTCGATTTCTCATCTCAACGCACATTCCGGGACAGTCCAACATTCTAGCGGTCAGGCCATTCTGATGCCTTACAACTGGTCTCTGAATCTGTCAATAGCGGAACAGATCTTCAGCGAGTGGGGTCAATCTTGCTTCAATCTCTTTGCATCTCCTTCCAATGCGAAGTGCAGCAAGTGTTTCACTCTGAACCCCCAGACGGGAGAGTCCCCCAGAGATGCTCTAGTTCATGCTTGGCCTCCAGGTCTTCTGTATGCTTACCCGCCAGTACCTCTCATTCCGAGGTTTCTACAGAAAGCTCATCGTCTGGGGAGCAAAGTGATCCTCATTGCCCCATTCTGGCCTCACCAGGTATGGTTTCCCTTCCTTTGGTCTCACCTTCTGGCACCACCTTGGATCCTAGATCCCATTCAGGATTTAATTTCACACCCTTTGGGGGTGTCTCATCCGAGTCTGGACAGCCTGCTGCTCCAGTTCCCATGATTGCTAGGACTTCTGGACTATCCTCCTCAGTTAGATCTATTTTGGTAGCTGCTCATAAGTCTTTGACCAGGAAGGTTTATCGCAGCAAGCGGAAATGTTTTTCTCTCTGGGTCTCTCAAAGGAGTTTAGATCCTTTCACGGCTCCTATTTCCACCATTCTTGATTTTCTAGCTGATATTTTTAAACACGGAGCTAGTTCGTCTACTGTCAAACTTCACTTGGCTGCCATTTTTCATTTTCATGTGGGTGGGAATTCTTCCTCTTTAGCCTCTTCCAGACTGTGTAAAGCCTTTATCAAAGGCACCTTTTTGTTACCCCCCCGGTCAAAGATCCTGTTCCCCCGTGGGACCTTACTATGGTTCTTCAAGCTTTGGTCGCTCTGCCTTTTGAGCCTGCCGCAACTGCAGAGCTGGAATTTTTATCTTGGAAAACAGCTTTTCTGGTGGCTATTACCTCTACAAAAAGGGTTTCAGAGTTACAGGCCTTGTCCATCAAAATTCCTTACATGATTTTTCACAAAGATAGGGTTTCCCTTCGAACCAATCTATCCTTTTTTCCTAAGGTAGCATCACCAGCCAATATCAATCAGACCATCAATTTGCCTATGTTTTTTCCTAATTTTACTAACAACATGGAATACAAACTCCACATGTTGGATGTTCATAGTTATGATTCTATTTACACAGGACAAAAAATTTCCGTAAATCTGACCAATTGTTTGTATCCTTCTATAAACCCTTTTTGGGAAAACCTAAGGTCACTATAGCTAGATGGATTTCTTCATGCATCCTGCAGGTCTTTAAGGACAGAGGCATGTCTCCTCCAGGTCAGGTGAAAGCTCATTCCACTAGGTCCATGGCTATGTCTGCAGCCTTTTGGTCTAGAGTGTCTTTGGGTGATATTTGTTCTGCAGCTACTTGGTCCTCATCTCATACATTTATTTCTCATTACAAATTGGATTTGACTTCCAGAAGGAGAGCATCCTTTGGTTCCATGGTGCTCCTTTATATCCTTCCATGAGGGCCTCCCAGGATTTTTAGTACCTGGGGACTCTGTCCCACAGATTGAAGACCAAATGAAGTAAACTACTTCAGATAAAGAAGTTATGTACTCACCATAACATTCCATCTGAGTAGTTATACTTCATTTGTCTTCAACCATTCCTCCTCCTTCCCCCGGACCTTGGCGCATGGTCAGCCTACGGTCTGCAGTATAGGTCACAAGTAAATCTTTCAGGTCGGGTTCTCAGTATAAGTTCAGCAAACTCAATCTGGGGTTGGAAGGCAGTGGAGGTGTATTATGGGTAAGGGGAGGAGTTTGGAGCTCGGAGCTGATGCTAGTAAAAGTTGCCGGCTCGGATCCGATACGGATCTGTAACCCACAGGTTGAAGACAAATGAAGTACAACTACTCAGATGGAACGTTATGGTGAGTACATAACTTCTTATAAAAAGTGTAAAGAAAAGTGATATTTTTTTACTCTTCTTTTGCATGTGTTTTATGTTGTAATATGATATTTAAAATGGTACCTCAATAATTACAAGAGGAGCAGCACTTCTCTAAGGTAACCCTGTTATGTCTTTTGAATGCATGAAATAACAGCATAAAAGTATAATATAAAACTACAGGTAGTAATATAAATAGTAACTCATTACTCTTATGTATAGTTTAATGGAATACTGTCAGGTTCTGTTAGTAATCATAAGCAAATTAATATAAATTATATTGCTTTTTTCACATCTTAATGCTAATAAGATTGGTACTTTATTATTGTACTACTGTACTGCTGTGTCTTTGATTAATAGAAAGTGTTAGTATTGACAAAGGATCTTTTTATTACTTTTAAAATGGATGTTCAGCTGATATATTTTGTGTAATGGTATTGTGCATTATGCACACACTTGCTGCATTTTTTACTCTCCTTTTTCCATTTAGGTGACTAGTTAACTTGAATTGTTTTTTTCATGTTTATGCTGGGTGAGGTTACATGATGGGATTTATTTCACATGTAATTTGTTTGCAAATCTGAATGCTTATCTGTGGTGTCAGTTAATTCTGTTTGCTGTTTTAAAAGAAGTTCAGATTGCCTGTGTTAGTCGGGAGCTTTTAATGGTTAAGGACAATTTTTAAACTAATTCCTGGTCAAATGTTGTTTTTTTTTAAGTTTCCTCTCTCCTACCTTATACTGACATCCTGGAGAAAGTCATGAGTTATATTCTAAAAGAGAAGGTTCATTGAAGCTGTAAGAATGTGCAAAATGAAACAGGAAGTCTGCCTTGAATTTTGAACCTTTTAGGATAAGCATCAATTAGAATGTTGAAACGGAGATGAGAGAAAGTGTAAATGAACTGCAGTGACATTGTAGGCATTAGTTAAGAGTTACCAGTGGATGCTTGTACTACTTGAATAACTGTTGTTTTAGCACATGGCAAGGGATAGTACTATATTAATTTGTTCACTTTCTTTATACAGAAAGGGGTAAGTGCTGGTTTTTAATATGGTTCCTTGTTTGCCAAAAGCTGATATTGTAACTGTTTTCTAATAAGGGCTTAAATAAGTATGCTTGAAGCAAGAATAGGCATGCCTCTCAGCTGTCTGGATTTCTGCAGAATGTCCAGGTTTTTGCCTTGTGTTTGTGGTTTCTTCCTCATAGATTTTTTTGACAAATTAATTTAAGTCACTGAACGATGATAGACATTTGAGCTTTGGACTTCATGTTCTTCAGAAAATGCATGTTAACACAACAACGTTTATTCTAGCAACCTTCTAGGTTCATAAAAGCAATTTTTGAGATTTGTCCTTGTTTTTGGCCCTTTGTCCCCCGTTGGTTTTGGCTTTCTCTAGATTTCTTGTTCTAAGAGGCTGGGAGATATGGTACTGGAAAAAAGAATTAGCATAGGCAGTGTACGGCAACTCATTACATCTGAGTGACGCCTCCAGGTACATTTGCAGTTACCTTCTACTGATGCCTCTAGGTGTCAAATATTGCTTGTTCATATTTGCATCAATAATTCCAAAACCATGCTATGTGCAAGGTTTTAAAAGATTTCATCTTAAAGCTTAGACAATGGCAAACTCAACTGTATTAATATTTGACCTGTGTCTAGTGCAAGTAAAGTCATATTGATTGTTGTTTTTATATTAAATTATATAGATATTATTTTCACATTTTTCTAAATATCTAACAACAAAGTAACACATTCAGAACTCCTTAGCCTCATATGTGCTATTGATAGTATGTATGTTACTTGAGTGGTTACAGAGATATTGTAAGTCATTTGCAAAATATTACAAACATAATAGTTACTGTGTTTACTGTGACTTATAAAATTCAATTTAAGACCTAGGACCTAAAGAATAATACCACTATAAAATAGTTTATGTTGAAGGGTTTGCCATTTATACTTCTTTCATAACTCCTATGATTCCAGAGATATGAACATTTGTTTGAAATGTGAGGACATGATTTGATTCTGTCAAAAGACTTAGGCTCCACCCATTGGAAGTTACAGTGTAAACTTCTGGAGCTCCATTGGAGTGAATGAGTTAAAGACATTATGGGATGTGTGACATTCTCAAGTCAGAGATACACATTTAAGGGAAGTGTTGGGTTGCAAATTGCAAAAGTGCTGAGATGCTGTTAGAGGCAACAAACTTGTAACAGACCTTGCTCCAATCCTTCATACATTTATAAAACCACAGGCATCATTTCACTTCTAGATGAAGTGTAGATCTCCTATCATTCCAGTCATAAGTAGAGTAGAGTAAAAGGGATACAATTCTAATAAGATACTGTACATTACTAGAAAGATAATAAGGCATAGGAGTAATGCATTGTAATAGTTATGGGATAGCTGTCATCAGGGGAACCTTGAGAATTTATGATGTCATTTTATTTGCAAGTGACTATATAATTTTAGAAGTGCAAGTTGAAATCCTTTCTTCTCTAAGAAAGAAGGTGTCCCCTACATTTTCAAATGTTTTATAGTACAAATGCTTCAATTATGGCAGTATTAGGGAGGGGAAGGTTAGTAGAAAGCAGCTATAGTCCTCATTCATTTCCTTTGCTAGAAGATCATTGGTCCTCAGAAGTAGTAGTTATAGAAGAGGTTTTGAAATATGATGGAATCTCCTAAATGAAATTCATAAGAGAATACCACAAGACCTTGTAACTGAAGGTTTCTATGATGGTTCCTATGGTGGGAGGCAAGTGAGTATGTTGTGAATTTTACACTGAAGACCCACAGTAAGAATAATTGGTATTATACCATAGATAATTTATGGAGCCTCATGCATGGGATAAATCATTTAGGTGCTGCCTCTGTCCATTGGTAGGACAGAGGAAGTTCTGGGGTAAGTTTTCATTAAGATGATAATATAATACTCAGGATTCATCAAGCTCTGTGCAAGAATAGTGTTATTCTTGCACAGAGCATTTCGTGGCCATCTAGGACAGCAGAGTGCCCTGCATATTCATGAGGGCACACTGCTGACTACACTAGATGGCCATGAAACAAGAACGAGTGCAGGGGGCATGTCTGAGCAGTGCTCACACACTACAGACGCCCCCTGTAATGTGAAAACAGCACTAAAAGTATATTTTGTTATCAACAGGTAGTGAATAATATACAGCTGTAAACCAGTGTAGTATAGCAGGCCCAAATGTGAGATGTCAGTGTAGTACAGATGTGAAACCCCCATATAAACACGTGTCCCATACAGTATACCTACAAAAGAATGTAATGTAATGAAAGCAAGTAGGGGGTGTTATGAAAGGTAAATATACATATCATAATATGTCATTTATGAGGAATCAACCTCACAATGCTGATAGTCTGTAAAAGGAAAGCTGAACAATGCTAACATGTGCTCAGCTATGCTTAACCGGTAGAACCATTGCTTAAATGTAAATTCTAAGCATAGCTAAGTGGATTTGCACACTGGTGAGCAGTGCTTATCATCTACCCCTTTAAGCAATGCTTCTATGTGCTAAGTAGGTTTGCCCATCACTTAGGGTAGCTCAGCATATTCAAAACTGTCCAATCATGGCAAAGGGTGGGTAATCAGCCCTATTTAAACCTCACAGGTGGGTATACAGCTCATAACCAGTTGTAGTTCTCCACTGTAGGCATTATGGCTGGTGTTGGTGAAGGTGTGTACTTTCGGGTGCAGCACGGGGCATTCAGGAGACCAGGGTCATGGTTGGACTCCTTGTAGAAAACCATGACATGAGACTGCTGTAGGAGCAGTACCAGGGCTCCCAATACAAAGGGGAGGCCTGGGACCATCTTGCCCTTGATCTCACCAGTGCCACTGGCATCCCTCGGACTGGTGAGCAGGTCCGGCACCACTTTGCTGACTTGAAGTGGAGGAAGAGGGAGCTCTTGGACCAGTGGGTCCAAGATGCCCGACCCGGGAATGCTCCAGGGGTGTGCAAGTATCAGTCACAATAAGTGTTTTCCAAATCCAGCCTGAGATGGATAGGTATGCATAAATGTTTTTCCTTATCTCCTGTTCAGCTGCAGGTGAGAGGGCCACGAACTTGGACGCCCATGCCAGCAGGCTGCTAAGGGCTGTGGTGCGAGGCAGGTGAGTAACAATCTAGCTTGTAGTATACAGGGAAAATAAATAAAAATGAGTAGAATGTCACCTTGCAGTATTTAAAAAATGGGTAGGGTTTGTACTGAATAAACAAGTCAGTAGGAGAGTAATAGTGACATACAGGATATATATCAATAAAAGTGTAAGTACTTGTCAATAAAAGTCAAAACCCCAGACTGGTAGTGTTTACCTTGGTATTGCATGAATCGAAATGTGTACAGTTTATGCATAGTAACTATAGCTCTGAAAGCATTAAACAATCACGGCTGATCTGGCAAAGATTGTGGAGTTATAAAACAGAAGCTTAACTAAATGAAATGCTGCATACACCAAGATCTGATATCTGAATAGTAATGTTGTGTTAACCAATGTTTTCTACACTGTGCTATACAAGGCATATGTGCTATGCATGGTTGTCAGAATTACACTGTCAGTGTACAACCAAGAGAGTATTAGACAGAAAACAGTCAAACAACAGCAGTTTCTCAATAGCTCATTCTGATGAAACATAAACGTGTTGTATTTTTTGCACAAACAGGCATGGTTTCAATCCCGAGGGTGGTTGTAAGCTGTATGAATAATTTCACCCAGGATTTTGTGAATATGTGTAGAAACAGTCAGGTAGTGTTAACAGAAATTTCCTTCACAGGTCTGCCAGGTAAGAAAAGGTATAAAGCAGCTATAAGAAGGCTGTAATTATACACTGTGTACAAACATACCACTACCCAACCCGAGGGCATAGGTTGTTGTAAAGTGAGGTAATACCTGTAGAGTAATGATTAGAGCAATGATCATTAAAGTTGTGAGCACTTCAAGCATATACAGTTGTTAATTGACATCTCTCTCTCCCCCACCTTATCTGCAACAATAATCTAAACACATAATGGGTATGTTTTTCACCAAGCCTACTGTTGGGACATGTGTCCTATTGTTCTACAAATATTGAAATGTTTTTCTATTAATTTTCCCTGTTCAAATACTATCATTGGTGGCCTGTTGCTATCAGTGTAACTTGCATGCCATTCTAATGCCCAGTGTGGTTCCATATATGCATGTGTTCTGTTTGTTATGAAACTGTTCAAAATCTGTTGTTTTGCGTTAATGGGAATACCTATGCATGCTGTTATAACTAATCTTGGAATGTTTTTTTACATGACTAACCAACATATGTTGTAAAACTGCAACACCATAGCACATCTGGGAAGGCCGATCCCAGCAGATCCACCTGTCCTGCCTCAACTTCGCTGTGGCATTGGGCCCCAGTACATCTGGGACCTACCCCGGGACCTCCTTGTCTAGTGGTTCTGCACTACCTTTGGGTGGAACTGCCTCAGGGGATGGGGATTGTCCCCCCACCGGGTGCAGGTGCGGACAGGATCATGTTACCTGATGCCAGGTCTGGGGATTGGTGCATAGTGAGCTTTAAAAGGAATTTGGAGATCTTCTACGCCAGCTTGCGGGCCACATGGCACATCTAGAGGGTCAGCCTGCCCCTCCTGCTCAGCCCCCAGCACAGCCACCTTCACGGCCATGAATGTGCAGTGGTGACTGCCCATGGTTGGAAACCTCAGTCACACTGTATCCATTTGGGGGCTCATGCGTGTCTGATTCTCAACCACCCCTCCCCATCAAAGGTGTTTACCCCCCACATGTGTCATATACTGCCCCTGCCTGCTGTCTTGTCTGTCTTCCTACCCAACCTACCTCCCCAAATATACCTACTATCCTTCCCCAACATTTCATTCTCACCTTAAAAAAAAAGGGGTAATCTGTTCCCACAAAAAAAGTAATCCCATACATAGCTGTCCATTTCGCACGTGTCCACTGGACATATGTAATCTGGTCTAACTGGCTTCACAACACATTATTGTTGTCCTCACCCCTCTCTCAGGGATTTTGGTGCCTAAATTTACCTCCAAATTCTGTATATATATATGCACAGTTCTTGCTGTAGAGGACCTGGACAGCTATGGACCTTCCCTACACCTGTCCTGCATGTCCATTGCTATCTTTCATATTGTTTTTCCCTCTGCTTGCCTCATTTTTCACCCGTTTCCTATCATCCCTTTTTTCTTTTCTTTTAAAGAAATTAGTGCGGGATAAGTAGGTGTAAGCAGTAATAAGTGGGAGTAAGTATGTTTGCGCAGTGCTAAGTGAAGCTAACTCAGATTAAGCACTTTTAGGGCTGTGTGTAAGCATAGTTAACCATAACATGCAAACCAATGCAAACCCACTTACAACTGCTTAAAAGTGCCTAATTCACTCTGTATCCAACAGCCCTTGTTCTTCCCAGCAACAAAATAATCAGCCCTTGAACCCAGGACCCTGCACACCATATCCACTGCAATTTACCACTAAGGCATTTAAGCTGTAGAATTGTCTGATGCTTTTTCAAACATATCACTCAGTAGAGTCATTCAACAGTAGGAAAAGATTCTGTAGAATTAGTCAAGTTGTGTGTGTGTGTGTGTGTGTGTGTGTGTGTGTGTGTGTGTGTGTGTGTGTGTGTGTATGCATATATAGGCCTTACAAACCTAGAAGGGTGATACAATAACAGATGTTGCATTAGCATGCGTTTTCTATAGTGTGAGGTCTGAGACACTACAATCCGTCATTATTTTCTGACTTTAGACTTATGTGGTTTGCCAATTGCTTGCCACACAACACCACTATTTCATAACAGGGACACCACAAATATGATGCAAAGCTCTGTACATTCAGCAAAATGTCTGTACAGTTGGGAGTTATGGTAGGCACTGTGTAGGTTACTCCCACCTGTGTACTGTTTATATGTGTGGCCCCTGTCCTTGACATGTCCAGTTTACCAGCAGTAATGGATATTGACATCTGGATAGTGTGTACAATTCCCACCATTGGTGTGGCTGACATGCAAAATAGTTGGCACTGCGATTCTTGAAACATGGCCCTGTCTACCACAGTACTGTACCTAGGGCACTAAGACACAACAGCCGGGAGTAAGTGCTGGCCACATCCTGACAGTATTTCCCACGCATATACATAGATCATTTACCCCTGCATATTGTGGACATGAAACAAGTTATCATGTTGATTGGGACAGCCCTGGCAATGTGAGCTCGGCTGCTATTACCTGACAAACCTACATGTTACTGCCTTTCTATGGGAATATGGGTGTGTGGGGGGGGCACATCTGTCAATGGTACACATTTGCACATACTGTGCTGATATTGGCTTTGCATTTTGGTTCCATGTAGCATAGTATTGTGCCCTGTCTTTGAGAACAGAGGCATATTACTAGAGGCCACAGGTTAGATTGTAATGGCATACAATTGAGTGTCAGACTTCTTACCCTTCAGAGCCTTACTGCAACTTGAAGGCCTGCTGTGATATCACTGTGTAAATCTGTAGGGGGGTATTCCATGATTGTTGCCATTTGTGGACCTTTGCCAGTCATTCCCTTATGGTTTTCTACAGCTGACTTGCTGGGTGAGTCTGAGGGGTGAGTATGGGATCCACACATTGATATCCATGCATATCCCCTTAGTTGGCCTTCTGCATATACTGCAGTGGGATTTGTCACCTTGGATAATACTGCATAGTGTGGGGAAGCCAGTATTGGGTAGACATTTCCTGGTGTCCCACATAGCTGTCAGTTGCCTGCTGCTACCCCAGTAGGTCACCCCATTCCCTTGCATGCATGCAGTGATACCCTAGATATGCTACCAGAGCATACTACTCCATTAATTTATTGTTTAGAAGACTGACTTACCTTGTGCCTAGGGCAGTTGTGGGGACAGTGGGTGAGGGCTGACTCTGTCAGATGCATGCAGTACACTGCCTATACAGGGTAAGCTAGAGATAGTGTGATGTGCGGGTCATCCATTTTACTGTGTTTGCGAGTCAGATAGAGGTGTCAGTCCCTGGGTCCCTACAGTGTCAGTGTGTGTGCTATGTGTTGCCTCTTTGCCAAGAGCTGGGCATACTGGGCACATCTCCGTCTGCCTGCAGGAGCAGGCTCAGGGGCATCATCCTCCGAGTCCCTCTGTGCCTGTGGGGACCTTGGCAATGGTGGGGGGCTGTGTTGCCCTTCCTCATGCTTTTCCTGCTGCAGCTGTTTCCACAGGATCATATTGTGTAGCATGGCACATACTATGAAAATGTGTGCACATGTGGCTGGACAGTACTGCAAGGCTCCACCAGATATGGCAAGGCAGCAGAACCGTGACTTGAGCATCCCAAACACACACTCTATAATGATTCTGGTTTGAGAGTGTAACTCATTATTGTATTCTTGAGTGGGTGTGTGTGCATTTCTTATGGGTGTCATCATCCACGGCTCTGGTGCATAGCCAGCATTCCCCATTAAATGGCCATATGAGATGTCCCCACTGGCAAATACCTGGTATAGCTGTGATGAATGCCAGATGTGGGAGTTGTGATAGCTTCCAGGGCTACTAGCACACACATTCATGATAATGCCCTGGGCATTGCACATGACCTGGCAGTTGATGGAGGGGAAGCCCTTGTGGTTTATGTAGACCCTGCCCTGTTCACCGGCTGGTGCTTTGATGTGGATGTGCGTACAGTCTATCGCACCCAGTACCTCTGGGTATTCTGCTACATGGTGGAAGAGATACATATTGCTGGTCCTCTCCTCATGGGTGTTGGGGAAGTAAATGTGCTCACCAGCATGTGGTAACATGCCATCCAGGAACTGGTGAAGTACCCTGGATGCAGATGCCTGTGAGACCCCCATCATGTCCCCAGAAGGTCTTTGGAAAATACATGTAGCTAGTATTCTTAAGGCTACACATACCTTGGTATCCACTGGGATTAGTTCCCCTCTCTTGGCTCTGGGTCTGAGTTGAGGCTGGCACAGCTCGATGATTTGCTGAAGTATGTCTCTGGCCACCGTGTAGCAGTCTACTATCTCCAGATCATGTAGCCCCTGGTAGGTTACCCTGGGTCTGAACACTCTTCTCCTACTCCTCAGCCTGGGGCGGTTGTCAACATTATTCTCCTCACTGCCCTCAGCCTCTAGCACATACTGATAGATCAAAGCAACGGTAGCCCCTAACATGTTTTTGGTTAAAATTCCCCCACATGTGTACACCAATGGTGCAAGGTTTGTGGGAAAACCAGACTGAAAGGTGTTTGCACAGTTTATACTGTTGTGCTGCAGATGCTGCCTGTATGATTGGCTGGCTATGATACATTCCACCTGCTTGCTATTTTATTAGTACTTGATTGCTTTTATTCTGCTATTTGCCTTTTTTTATTTTTTCCCTTCCCATTTCCTCCCCTTTTAAGCCTCAAGGCATGCCGAGCAAACCTGGTGCCCAAATGTAAACAGTCCTGCTATTTCATTTCTTTTTTGTTTTTTGCTTTGTTTTACACCCAGTGCACACCCCACAAACCCATTTAGCTAAAATAAACACTTTTAAGCAGAAATGGCCCTCCCCTGGACATGAACATGCTCTTCATTTCATGGAATAATTCAGTATAGCCTGAGACACACCCCCTTGCTTAGCTGTGCTTAGCTGAGCTCAGCTGGGAGCCGTGAAGCTCCAATGTGCTTACACCAAGCATGACACACCCCCTTTTCATGTAAGCTGCTTCTACTGCTTACACCACTGCCTTATAGCTCCTACACGGTAAGGTGCAGTTTGGCACTTGTCTCCTTTTTGTGATGCAGTAAATTTCCCTCATTAGCATACCCCACTGCCTTAGTCCCTTATTACAGCATTACACCAGAGCCTACACCCTTAGCAACCACTGTTATCTGCTATTGTTTTGATTCTGCATGCCATAGACTATAATGGCAAAATGCAGATTTCACTTAAAATTTCCTTTTCACTTTTTTTTTTATTTTCGGCACGATCCTGTTTGTGTGCCACTGCCTTATGCTTAAACGGCCGAGATCAGCCAAAAAAAATTAACTTTTATTTTTATAATTTTGCAACACTTTTCCATGCCAATGGCCATATATTTGGCCATTGGCATGCCTAAGGGTTATAATATATGCTTTACTTTGAGCTGTCATGCCTCTGTTTTGACTTTTGCAGAAATGTATTCGGCTAATAGCCAAATACATTTCTGCAAGCAAAATTATTCTACCACGGATGCCTGCCTGCTTACTGGATTGCTAATTGACCTCATTTGCATGGTTTTCACCAGCAAATGAGGTCATTAGTATAATCCAGTTATGTATGTGACAGAATAGTGTTAGCAGGCTCATGCACGTCCTCAGACTTGTTTATTGGATTGCTCGGCGGCCATATTCCATGCAGGAGCTGCTACACTATTCCTGCTCAGAGTAAAAGCTTTATGGAATCCTGGGTAAAGTCTTTATATCTAATGGACTATACACTAAAAATGAAGAAGTATCAATAATTTCATGTCCTCTGCCTGATCATAATGGTATCACAGTTACTCTTAATCTAAGGTCTAATTATTTAGTTTTTTGGCAAATAATTCCAGCTTATGTAATAAAAATTAAAAGTTTTAAAGAATGTTTTTTAAAAGAATTTGCATTATTTGTAGATTTTAATAACAATGGTGAAGTTACTGATATTATTCTATGGGATACATTAAAAGCCTATGTGTATGATAAGATCAAGAGTTCATTCATATATTTTAAAAAGGAAGGAATGGGACAATAAGCTAGTTGTTTTACAGTCAAACATTGATGAATTAAAGTTAAATTTAAAACCCACTGATGGGAATACAAATTCTGAATTGAAGGCATTGAATCAAAAATACATTGAGATATTAAATCATAAGGTTTCAGTATGGAAAAACTTAAATTACAAATGTATTCAGTTAATCCTAAAAACTTACATAGGTTAGCCATTAGATCTAAAGCATTAAATAATGCAAATGACATTAATGAGATTACATATAAAATAGATGATATGTTTATAAAAGGAATAGATTTAAAGGATATATTAGAAGTCTTTAGAAAACATTATGAAGCATTCAATAATAGAAATCCAACTTTAGATAACAGTGACCTAACTGATAGTTTTTAAAGGAAAATATAAAGTATAAATTAACAAAAGAGCAAAACACTAAACTGGATAAACCAATTTCTTTAGGGAATTGAAAGAGGAAATTAAGAATCTGAAAAATAATAAAGCATCTGGCTTAGATGGTTTATTTCCAGAGATATATAAAATAATTCCAGAAAATATTCTATAGATATTAATAAATACATTTGATGAGTTTAAAATACATGAAATACCCCTCCTCCTTGGAAATATTCATTGATATCCCCTATTTTGAAACAAGAAAAGGATCCACATTTACATACATCTTACCACCCCATATCTCTTTTGAATGTTGATTATACAATATTAATGTCTATTTTGGCAAAAAGATTAAATCATATGATGTCAGGCCTAGTTGAAGAAGATCATACTGATTTTATTTTAAAGAGGAAGGTTCAAAATAACATAATTAGACTTTTATCTTTGATAGATGTTGCTAATAAAAGCAAAAAAGAACTTTCAGTTATAAGCTTATATGTTGATAAAGCTTTTCACTTGGTCACCTGGGTACATTTGCAGAAAGTACTTAAAGAATATAACTTTTCTCCAGATTTTATAGAGTTAATAATGAAATGATATAATAAAACTTGTTTACTTTTGTTAAAATTGGATCATTTCTATCTAGTTCCTTTAAAATATTAAAAGGGACAAAGCAAGGATGCCCATTATCAACTTTATTGTTTGCCTATCAGTAGATGACTTTGCCAATTATATCAAAACTAATATAAAAATCCAAGGTTTTTCCATAAATAATAATTATAACTTTAAAATTCAACTGTACATGGATGATATATTATTAGCCAGTAGCAACACTGAGTTGTCATTAGAACACATTATTGATTCGATAAAATATTTTGAAAAGATTTCATGTTTTAAATTTAATCATAACAAAGCAGAAACATTATTGATAAAAAAAGTAATTATCTTTTTGAGAAAAATGTAATGAATTCAACTGAGAAAATAATCAACTTAAGTATTTGGGAATTATTATAAAACATACTTTAAAATAATTGGTATTATTAAATTATAAAATCCTAACTAATAAGATATTAAAACTAATTGATAATTGGATATTTTTTTATTCAATGGAAGACAGACTCACACTGGTAAAAATTATAGTGTTGCCAAAAATCTTATATTTTGTTCAGTCATTACTTCTACCTCCAGCTAAAAATCGATAAAGTGCTAAATTCTATTTTGCTGAATTTTTGGTACCTCCAAAAACCAAGAATAGCCTTTGATTGGCATATAAAAAGTTGGGAGGAAAATGGGATTGCATTCCCAATATTGAATTATATACAAAATTGGCTATTATAAATATAGTGAGTCAATGGGTAAATTCTTCATATACTTCAAATTAGAAACTATTACATGAAACAATTTTAATCTCAAATACTATTCTGAAATAAAGTTAAATGTTCCTTCAGACATTAATAAAATATATTGGATTTTAAAAATTATTGTATGAACACCAGAGATATATCTGTTAATACCCCTTTGTATTAGCTACATTTTAAATATGTTTAAGAAGGTGGTGGATAGTAATTACTTGGTCAAGCAGTTAATATGTTTGATGTTTCCTGTTGCTTGCACTAATGTATGTTTGGATTCATTCAATATAAATAAAATGATTGATCTTGGAGAAAATGACTTAAAATTTTGTTTTCAGTTTCTAGATAGGAATAAAGTATATACTGCTAATCAGTTATTGGCCAGTTATAAATAAAAGTAGCTGGTTAAGCATATAAATTTTAGGGAGTTTAGTAATAATAATATACAATTTCTATTAAATATAAACACTAAGCCCATACCAAAAATATTGAAATTTTCTTCAAGATTAATAGTGATGTGTTTAAGAATAAATCTTATCTATCAATAATTTATAGGATTTTAAGAACTGAATTTATAAGTTTTGATTCATCGCACTGGGAATAGTCAACAAAAATTAATAATGAGATCTTCTCAGAAATTAAAATAAGTTATATTTGAAATCTATAAGTAACTCCACTTCACATTTCTGTTAGAGAATTTTTACTTGGAAGTTTTTACATAGAAGTTTTTTAACACTGCATAGAATAGCCCTGAAATGTAAAATGTTGGAGATGTAGAGGCAAATTGGATTCATATGATTCTAGAGTGTGAAATGGTTATTCCATTTTGGACAGCTTTTGAAAACTTTGCTAAAGCATTATGGTCAGACAAGTGTATTATTACAGATTCCTTGATATTATTCAATATTCCAATTCCAGATCACATACCTAAAACGTGAGTGTCTCTTTTGTGGTCCATTTTGGCCATTGCTAGAAAAATTATCACTATAAATTGGAAAAGTAATAATATCCTCTCTTTTTCAGAATGTATTCACCTTGCTAAAAGTGTATGTAATAAGGAATTATGAACTATTTGTAATAGAACTTCAAATATCACATACAAACAGTTTTCTTGACAAAAACTTACAGACTTGTTAGAAAAGTTTTGATGGTTTTGTTTAATGTATTTTTTGCTATGGATTATGTATATAGTTTTTTTTCTAGGTGTTAAGGTGATGGTTTTGTTTTGTATCTATGTTTTAGATTTGTTTAAAATGCAATACCATTTTTTAATGAAAAGTTAGCTTTATTTACAGATAATATTATTTTGTGCCTGATGAAACCAGAAAAGGACAACTCAGTGTTATAGAATATTCTGAGACAGTTCTGTTTTTTTGAGGGGGGATATAAAATTAATGATGATAACACAAAGGCTGTAACTATGAACCCATACATGAATTGCTAAAAGGAAGCATTTTTGAGTATGGATTAAAAATGATTCAGTTATGGCAGTGAAGGATATGTGGGAAGAGATTAAGTAAAAAAATAATTCAAAAACGGAGAATCTGGAAGCTCTTATCTATGAATATGGATAGCAAGATGCAAGCAGCAAAAATGTTTTTAGTTTCTTTAGTTTTATACACAGATCATGCATATTTTTATCAACCAGAGGAGAGGTTGTGAACAGCAATTAATAATCAGTTGAAGGATTATATTTGGGAGGGGAAGAGGGCAAGAGTCAAGTGGGATAAGATGATCTTCCCAATAGAACAAAGAGATTTAGGGTTGCCTGATTTGAAGAGATATTTTAGAGCTACACAGTTAAGGCTTTTGTACATAACACAATCAAAACGCTACAATTCAAAGGGGAAAGGATGATGATGAAACAGGGAGGTAATTCAAGAAATAAGGAAATTATTGGATTTTGAAAGCATATCCTTAAGGAGAAAAACAACAGTCATACAGAATATTATATTCATAAAGTAGCAGTAAGTATACTTAGAACTAAGCCAACATGGGAATGGAGGAAAGAGATTCTGCCAATAGAAATGACTGCAATAAGGGGTACAGGGAATAGACAAGAGGGGGCTGGAATTTATAGAAGGAAGCTGGCAAAGGAACAAAGGTATTGGGAACAAATAATTAGAGAAGGAAAGGTAATAGAATGGGAAGAGGCCAAGAAGACATTTGGATTGCAGGCAAGTGATTGCCTTCCATATCAGGCATTGATATTAGAGTACAGACTATGAGAAAGGCATAGGGGAATGCTAAATGAATGACCTGCACTGGCTGAGTTTTTAATTGAATCTAGAGCAGAAGCTGCTGTTAAAAAGGGATAATTAGTCAAGCATAAAAATCACACAATATCTATAGGAATCAGAAGAGGTTACAAAAGATGGGAAGGGAGATTAGCTATGCAGTTCACAAAGAAATAATGGGAGGAGATATATATGCCTCCCAAATATGCAACAAAGTCTACAGATTTAGGATTTATGCCTGGAAGTGTTTGCATGGGTACTTTTATAACCCAAATAGCCTCCAAAGAATTTTTCCTCAGGTAGATGGCAGATGTTGGAGGTGTAATTGGGAAGAAAGTCGTAACTAGGAACAAATATTTTGGGAGTGTAATGAGTCAGGAGACTTTAAAAATTCCCTGCAGAGTATTCTGTTTGGAATACTGGGCAAATGAGTGCAACTAAGGAAATTGTTTTAGAGTTAGAATATAGGATCTGAATTGCCTACAGACTGTAAGGCCTTGCTAAGTTTAATTCTGGTTGATGTCAAAAAAGCAATTACTAGAAAATGGACATCAAAATTTACAATGCTTCAAGTAGTAAATATTGTAACAGAGATAAAAGAACAGGAGGTGGATCTTTAGAAAATGTTAGGAGTAAATTACATATAGTAAAAATGGAAATTGTAAGAGCAATACATGCAGAAAAATGTTTTGGTGGGGCAATGAGGTTTAAGAGATGGCAGCCATTGAATAATTTATGTAATGTTGCCTAGATTATAAGATATATGACAATATATGTGATGTATAATGTTTGTAAATGTAAACATGTTAATATTGTTTGATTACTTTTATATAACTAAGTTTGCCTATGTCACAAATAATTGAATAAAGCTGTTAAAAATTAATTGCTTGTACCTGGAGAGGTCTACCTGACATTATCTAAATCTCACTTTACCCAACTTTACAAGCACAAGACTATGCTGAAAAGTTACTTTATTGAATCATCATATCACTAGAATTTTACTCTGGGAAATGAGGCAATTGGCCAATGTGGGGAACTTTGCCCTTTTCCCCACTATAGTGTGATCTCAGAGTTGGTGTATTTAGTTTGGGGGGGGTTTGGGGGCAAAGCCCCCCACTTGGTTTGGTTTGATATGCTTTGGTGTGTTAGTTTTTAGTTTGGCCCAACTGCCTCGTTTTCTGAAGTAAAATTCCAGTGATGTGATGGTTTGATAAAGTGAGTGTTCGGTATAGTCATTTTGTCCTTGTAATATTTGGCGAAGTGGGATTTTGATGATGTAAAGTCAACCCACCTGGAGACATCCTGTCTCCACTGAAACATAAAAACAGAATGTACAACTGCCTTCAGCTGCTGACTTCTCAAATCCTACCAAACATTTGTTAAAGGAAAAAAAAAACAAGCTAATATCATTGCATATTAAAGAAACTTAGTACTTCCCATGGCATTCATTATTCTGTCTTATTTATCAAGCCTACTTACTTACAGAAAACACTTTTTTAAATTAAGCCAGGGGCATCCAAAAATTCACCTTTGCAAAAATAAGAGAAGCACCTCAATTCCACAGATAATGTAATCACTGCACTATCCCTCACTCATGCAGTTCAAGATGACAGCATATTAATTTAAACTTGCTTTTGCCCAGACTTTCTTCTCGTTACATTGCAATTCCTATATTTCTTAAAACAAAAAATAGTTGTTTGCTTTAATATCTTTATCACATGCAACAATCACTGAAAAGATTCACCATTACCCCATATTTATGATACCCTTGACTACATACTACACAAATCTGCTTTACTATATAACATGCAGTTTATATCATGAAATGTTTTATACAAATACTGTTAAGAACAAAATTGTTTACTTATAATTATTTTTTTCTTTTTATCATCCTTTTAAACATTAATGATATAAAGTCCACCCACAAGTTTCACAAAGTCAGTGAAAGTCCATTCTTTCTTAGCCCCTTTTTTATGCAAAGTCATATTTTACAAATGTGATTGATGCTTTATAATCCCATACTTATTCACTAATTTCAGTGTTATTGATCTTCTTCCTGTTCATCTCTATCTCCCAACACCAGACTCTAGTTCAAGTCAAGGGTGCTCCCAGTTCTTCCAGCTAACTCCTGTGCTTTTTTCTGACTCATGCATTTTACTTTGGAGCATTGTTAAAAGTTTCACTGGCAAAGTCTCTCTATGAGCTTTATTGTCAGAATAATGAGAAGCAGAGTCTCCTTCTGTTTGATGGCTCACTTTTTGTGAGATAAACTTTTGTATTTCCTCTTTATCCCTTCTACCAGATGTTTTCATAATTAAATTTTTCTTCTGGTATGATTGCATCTTTACTAATTCAGGTCTTGGCTGTTTTCTTTTAGCCATGTTTGTAGCTTACACATGATTTGACCTTTCAATTAACAAATCCTGCTGTGGCATACCAGTTCAGTTGCTTATTTGCTCTTTCATAAAATTAATACAGTTTGTTCCTTCCAGTTTCTCTGGTACAGCAGAAAATCTCATGTTTTCTCTGCGTGCCCTTTCCTCTAATGCTACCATGTTTTGAAACAGCTCTTCTTGAGAACTCTCATACTCAGGCTACTCAGCCTGCCTTTTCTTTATTTCATCCTGTGAGTTTTGCAATTTTAATAGTTTATCTGAATAGCTTAAGTGTCTGTTTTTTCCAGGCTTTTATTTGAGTTGATATACTCCTTTAACATTTGATTTATTTTAATTAACTGTGAGAACATTTGATTTATTTTTCTTCTACATTACTGGAACCAGCTCTTGTACCAAAACTGAATACTGAACTGCTTTTTGCTGAATAGCTGCAGGATTCTTCCCAGTCAGTGTTTTCTCTTCACCTTTTCTAGTTTATTTTCTTTCAGGTTCTCTAAATTTCTTTCTTGCTGGCATCCAGGCATTGTACTTACAAGCCAGTAACTGAATTTTACTAAAGTTGGCAGAATTATTATTTCTCAGTTTCTTCTTTTTTATACTGGGAGAGCTGAAATTAACTATTGATCAGTATGCAGCCATCTTCGAAGTCCTTAATACTTAGAACATTGAGAGCAAAATGGGTGATAAGCAGAGATCAAATACTTCCCTCAACAACCCATGGCAGGATCTAGATCAGGTTATAGCATGGCTAGGACTTATTTCATATACACTGTTTTTATTCAGTCTCAAAGTATCTTCATGTTTAATTGTTTTTCATTCAATGATGATGATCTACAGAATGAGATTTCCTGATATTTCCACCAACCAGTCCTTATCTTATACCCTAAATGTACTGGAATCCATATCCTCCTCTCCGACAGTTTGTGTGGCAAGATTTTATAAGAGAAACAGTGGTATATAAAACATTTGTGAAACAAGAAAGAGCAACCATTAGAGTTAAGCTTTCTTTTTGTAATACCCTTGATTAGTGGTGGATTCAGCAACTCTTCCTGAATCTGTGTCTCCCCTACTTTCCTTCTTTCTGATATCAGGAGTTAATTTGGCATGACTCTAATTTTGCTTGGAAGACACACTCATGAATTTCATGTGTAGAGAGTTTGGTCCCCGTCCCAAAGAGAGAAGCATGTAAACATGAAAGAGATGTTAAATATTTTTCTGGCACTAAGGTCCTTCCAGTAAGATTATCAGCCTGGTAGCCAGTAGATAGTTGCTGACTATACTATGGTGATGTGGTAATAAACAAGTGAGGTGGGGTATACTCACTATTGCAGGTTTCGTAGGTTAGCAGTCAGAGTGGAACAGGCAGTTCTGTGAGAATATGTCTGTATATAATTTACATCCCAAGCCAACTGAACAAAATAGTGGATGTCCTAAGCAGAAAAAAATATAGTTTTTGACAGTTGGGTACTGGAAATTTTAAAGATGTAAGGTTGTCCAGAAATAAACCTTTATTTCTTCATACCAGAATAACCAACTCTCATTGTTTTCCCTCGGTTTGACTTATCCTGTAATGACGGCAGTGAATCTTTTTAGTTCCATAACAGCAAGATCATTTCCATGCTTTCTCCAACTTTCTCTAGTATCAAACATTTTAAAAGTAAAAAGAAAAAAAATTAATTCTATTTACATACATCGTGGGCAAAACAACACTTGACAATACCTTTCAGCAGCTACTTTCTCTCTCTTCAAGGGGGAAGCATTATCAACATCAACCATAGAACTTTCTAAGAGCATAGAGTTTCTCCAGTTAATTCCTAGAAGTCATTCTTTGTGTAAAGGTGTTGCCTGTTTTGAAGCAAGGTAATACACACCTAATAGCATATAAAATCATATCTCACTAAATAGACTTGAGTTTTGCTTTGATGTTAAAGCATTTTCATCAATATATATATATATATATATATATATATATATATGCCGTCATATTCTCAGGTATTACAATATCTGGAATCTGGTATGTAAGGCTGACTATGAAAAGCCTGAATTTTCAAATAATCAACATTTGTTTATTATTAGTAACTCTGAGGTCACACACTCTTGGAGAAGGGGCATGCCTCTTTTACAAGGATGTGCACCTTTGCAGTTACAATATGCTGTGAGATGGTTCTAACTGTCAAGCAATGGAATTTGACTACTTGAGCGAGCAGCTGGCCATTCGACAATTGATCCCCCAAAATGAATACCAGTATTAGGTGCCTGTCTTTAGTACAGCACTGCCTTACTCCTGAATTAAATTGCACCTTTCAAATGTTTCTATCTCTTTGATTGTGAAGCCTTCTTTAGCCAGTCATTGTTGTTAAACCGTTCCTAAAGGTTATCTGGAATTTAGCACTCTTCTGGACATCTGTTGGCTCTGGCTAGGGGTCTACATTTTGTTCCACAGAAACTGACTTTACCTCACTTTGAAGCAGTCAGTTCCATCAAAAAGAGGTATTTGCTTCGGTAACTCTTCCTAGTGATACTTCTACTAGAAGGTTATCTAAGGTACAAACCCTAATATGTAATGAGTCTAATGAAGTCTTCCAAAAGAAAATAGTATCTTTAAGAAAAAATGCATTTCATGCCTGTCAAAAACATGTTAACATGGGAATGCACAGAATAGGGAGGATCCATAGGCCGACATGCTGAAATGGCCAACAAATGAACCTTGGCAGAGGAGTAAAAAGGCCACTGGATAATAACTCACCCAAGTATTACAGAACCATGGAAAATTTACCACAAATCATTCTATTCAGCTTATAGTTTTCTATCCCACATAGGAAAATGAATTAAATAATCTGACATTAGACAGAGTAGTCAATTGTTTTTCTTTCACAAAAAGGAAACATATCGATCCAGCAACAAAACAGCTCTTATATAAGTAGATAGCTAATTGAAAATTGTTTTTTAGAATGATAAATGCAATAAAGCATTGGAGTGGGTAAGGCTTCTGCTACCTGGTCAACATCTACAGACTTCTTCAGGAATATTTCTGCTAAGAGTATTGGGGAAACAGCCACATGGCCATCTATCCATTGGATGTCCAGTCCATAGACAGGGTAGACTTTGCTACTGCCAACCAATATTATACAACCTATAATTGTATTGCATCATACTTTCACATTCATTTTTATGACTCTTGTAGCAATGACAATTGTGGTATACATAATACAGTTATGTAATGACTTACCATGACTGTAGATGTATGAATTATAGGATCATTGCTGCAGAATGGGCTTTGTTCCTCTTACTGTTTGATAACATGAATATTGTCTCTGGTAACCCCTTCACCTTTTGTTGGTAGTCGTGATAACCTGTCTTCTGAGTCTTTTTTAGGTAGATTATTAGTTATGTATATAGTTTGTATTTGACATTCTGTACATAAGAAGTAGCTGCATATTGTGTGTTCCATCATATTGTTGGCAAACTTTTATATCTGCATTATTTTGAATTATCTGCAGCTTGCCACAAAGACATTTGCTGTACAATAGATAACAAAAAGGAATAGGAGTGAACTATATATGTGTGAATTATAGGCATGTTGTATGTTGACTAACACATCTCAAGAATCCAATCCCATGCACTAGGAAACAAAGGAATACTGAAAAATCTGTCTGAGGACTAATGCTAAGGTTGCCACCCATCCCATTGTCAGTGGAACACTCACGTGTTGAGCTGCCTCATCCCGTTGCCCGCTGTGGAAAGTAGTGGGACTTGAAAAGTCCCGCTTTTCAATCGCACTGAATTGCCGTGGAAAAGCCACAATTACTTCTGGCTTTTCCACAGCAATTCAGTTACGTCACCAACCCAGACCTGCAGGCAAAACTTCTGCCTGTTAGGTCTGGGTGCTGTAATTCGTGCAGCAATTGGCTGCAATTCATGAAAAGGGTGGGGATTGGGGCAGGAAGAGCCCTGCAAAGATCGCGGCTGTAGGAGCGCTTTGTTTTAAGCGCTTCTACATCTGCTAAAAAAAAAAAAAAAGACAAGATTTTTTTTTCTAACGAGCCAGTCAGTCAGCCATCCATCCATTCATACAGCCATCCATTCTTCCAACCAGCCAGCCAGCCATCCATCTATTCATCCAGCCAGCCATCCATCCATTCATTCAACCTGCCAACCATCCATTCATTCAACCAGTCAGCCATCCATTCATTCAAACCAGCCAGCCATCCATTTATTCAACCAGCCAACCATTCATGCAGCCAACCAGTCAGCCACCCATCCATTCAGCCAGCCAGCCAGCCAGCCAGCCATTCTTCCAACCAGCCAGCCAGCCAGCCATCCATTCATGCAGCCAGCCAGTCAGCCATGCATCCCTTCATGCAGCCAGCTAGCCATTCTTCCAGCCAGCCACCCATCCATTCATTCAGCCAGCCAGCCATCCATTCATGCAGCCAGCCAGCCAGCCATCCATTCAGCCAGCCATCCATCCATCCATTCATCCAGCCATCCAGCCATCCATCCATCCATCCATCCATCCATCCATCCATCCATCCATCCATCTATCCATTCATCCAGCCAGCCATCCATCCAGTCATTCATCCATCCAGCTGCTACTCCCACCAACCAGCTAGCCACTCCAGCAAGTCAGCCAGTCAGCTAGCCACTCCATCAGCCGGCCAGCTAGCCACTTCAGCAGCCAGCCAACCAGCCACTCCAGCAGCCAGCTAGCCAGCTAGCTAGCCACTCCAGCAGCCATCTGTCATACCCATAACAGCATCTCCTTCTCCGCTCCTGTGGTGATGTCATGGTAGAGGGTGTGGCCAGTGTCATATTGGCCACACCCCCATGTCCCACTTTGGCCTGCTGAAAAGGTGGCAACCCTTGGCCTATCTGATGAATAAAACAGCAGCTATGATCCTCTTATTTAAACATCTTTTGCTATAGTGAACTATGAAACTACTGTACTTTTGTTTTTCAATAGCATTTGGCATTCAGACAGATCAAGAGCATATCTTCATACATACCACATGTAATGCCATTTTAATACATACAATCACAGATATTTCAGGTCTGTGCAGTAAATTGATATTTTCTGGAAACTGCTAATAATAACATCATTTATTTAATTGTTTGTTTATTCATTTTGTTTCCTACTAGAAACCTGAAACATTTAATTTTGAAGAGCACAGGGAATTAATGACAGTCATCCTCATGTATTTTTAAATTTTAATTTTACACTGTTTTCAAGACACTGTCTCAGGACGAAGACTACTTTTCCTATACTTTCACTGGCAGATGTCAACTATCTTCACGGGATAACTGTTTCAGTATTCCTATGTCTCCTAGTGCATGGGATTGGATTCTTGAGATGTTCTACATGAACTACAGAATGAACTGACACCCCACCTAAGTACCATGTTCAGTCATAGCCTCACCTCAGGCTATGTGCCCACTGAATGGCGCACAGCAACGGTTATCCCACTCCACAAAGGGGGAGCCATCACGGACCCCAGAAACTACCGCCTCATTAGCCTGACGAGCCTGGTCTGCAACGCTATGGAACGTATCATCATGGAACTTATAAACAATGACATTGGTAATTTCCAAACTCAGGACCCCACCCAGTTCAGGTTTGTAAAAGGCAGATTATGTCTCCTAAACCTGATAGACTTTTTTGAAGCTGTCACCAAAGCCGTAGATGAGGGTAAGGTGGTTCACACAGCTTATCTAGATCTCGCCAAGGCTTTCAACACCATCCCCCACTCTGGAATTATAGATAAACTCATTAAACTAGGTGTAAATCCCTATGTCACAAGATGGGTTGCCAACTGGCTCACTGACAGAACCCACACTGTGAAAGTAGCAGACTCCAAATCCAACTTCAGACCAGTGACAAGTGGAGTACCACAGGTTGCAGTGCTGGGTCCTCTCCTGTTTGGTATCTACTTCTCTGAAGTACAGGCTAACACAGAAGGTCTTTGGTTAATGAAGTTCACAGATGACTGCAAACTAGAAGCCATAATCAAAACTCCAAAAGATGTGGACATCCTATAAAATGGCCTCACTGAGACAGACGCCTGGTGTCAAAGCCATGGCCTCAAGCTCAATGCCAAAAGTGCATTGTCATCCCTTTTGGTAAAAACTCTGTACCCATGAACTACCACATAGGTGGTAATCTACTTAACATCGAAAGTGTGATAAGAGACCTTAGGACACAGGTGGACAGTAGTCTCTCCTTTGATAATCACATCGCCACAGTAGTCAGGAAATCCTTCTATGTGGCACACCTCATCACAAAAGATTTCTCATCCAGAAAAAAAAGGTCATTGTTGCCCTCTACTTGTCACTCATTAGGCCCATTATAGAGTACAATGCCCCTTTTGGTATGTACCTCACAAGACATCTACAACAACTGGAAAGGCCACAGAAATACCTCACAAAGAGGATTACCAGCCTGAAACAGATGCCCTACGCAGACCGTCTCAAAAAACTGCAGCTTTACTCCGTCGCATATTGCCTACTCAGAAGCGATCTCTGCCTAACACACAAAGCTATGTCAAACCCAAAGCTTTTGGACATGCTCCACTTAAAGAAATCCCAATCCCTCCGAGCTACATGCTCTAGGGATGTATACCTTGTCACCTCAATAAACAGAACATGCTGGAGGGATAGATTCCTGTCCCAGAGACTTCCCATACTCTGGAACAAACTACGTATCTGTATCAAGCAAAGCTCCTTATTAGCACTCTTCAAGAAAAATCTTGATGATTTGATGGGAGATAGGAAATTCACCCCAGGGATCACTTCTCTGGCTCTGTTCGACAGTGGCACAGGAAAATAATTTTCTTGGGTGGCGAAAGCCAGGGTACCTTTTGACTATGCTATATAGGCCCCAGGGCCAATAGCCTAGTATCTACCTATGAGCCTATGAAATGCAGGTGCTATAAAATTACTGAAAGCAGAAATGTGAAATATGAACCATTCTGCATTTTGCAACATAACCTTAAATATGGAAAGAATCATTATCAAAACCAGAATAAGGAGCTTTCATTTTAACTTAAAAACACCCAAAAATCAAACAAATGATCAGAAAGCCTGTTTCCCAAAGCAAATTAGTATAAACATTGTTACTGAAACTACCAAACTACCTCACATTTGAATGTTTAAAAATATGCATGTGAGCTGTTGATGGGATCAAAATTTTATGAAATATTCTCAAAAGTTAAACCATAAAAAAAGTTACTTACATATTTGTTGGTGATGTGTCATAACAAATAATTCCCTTTAATTTTAATCATTATATATGTATATTGCAAACATCAGTATTCTGTCAGTCAGTGTGCCCAGCCAACAAAAGCTGGGCACACTCACTGACTGAATTTTTTTAACCTCACTCCATGTCTCCCATAGGTGTCGAATTTGTACCAGCTAGGGTAATCAGATTCTCGGCGGCACTGATTTTCGTTAAACGTCTGTGTTCTGCTAGTCTTAGGGCAGCCTTTCATAAATACTAATTGTCTTGTTTGAGTGTAAACTGACACCATTATTAAAGAGCAGAAAATAGTCTCATAATGGAGATGAAGATAAACACCACCTAAGGAAGAGCAATCTATAATACTTATTGTTTAAGCAAAGAAAGGAAATCAGTCATACAATCAAAACTGGAAAAAGACAGTAAACATGGATATATCTTAATATGCACATTTGTTTATGTTTGTTTAAACATAAATAAATACATTACACACACACAACACACACACACACACACACACACACACACACACACACACACACACACATATATATATATATATATATATATATATATGGGTCTACTTCAAAGTATCGAAAGGTGACATCATCAAAGACCACTTTATCGAGATGACATCGCTGAAACCACAAAATATTGGACACTCAGAACAGTGAATAGTAACCCCAGGAAGGGCAACAAAGCAAACAATGCAGCAAATAAACCCTACCAAGTTGGGGGGCTCTGCCCCCACCCCCACCCCCAACTAAATATACCAAGTCTGAGATCATACTACAGTGGGGAAAGGACAAGGTTCACCATGGTGGCCAAGGTTTCTCTTCCTGGGGAGAGTTTTTACTGTTTTATATACATATATGTATATATATATATATATATGTATATATATATATATATATATATATATATATATATATATATATATATATAAAATATATGTATGTGTATATATAGATATGTATACATATATATATGTGTGTATGTGTGTGTGTGTGTGTGTGTGTGTGTGTGTGTGTGTGTGTATATATATATATATATATATATATATATATCTTTTTATGGAAAATGTAATTCAACATTTGTAATTGCAAACTTTTTTGCTGCATCAAAAGTGATTTAAACTCATTTGCTCACTTCTGGCAGTGTTAAGTCTATGTCAGATTGTGTCATCGAAACTCCTAATGATGTGGACATCCTACAAAAGGACCTCACTGAGACAGATGCCTGGTGTCAAAGCCATGGCCTCAAGCTCAATGCCAAAAAGTGCATTGTCACCCCCTTTGGTAAAAACTCTGTACCCATGAACTACAATATAGGCGGTAGTATACTTAATACCGAAAGTGTGATAAGAGACCTTGGGACACAGGTGGACAGTAGTCTCTACTTTGATAATCACATTGCCACAGTAGTCAGGAAATTCTTCTACGTGGCACACCTCATCACAAAAGGTTTCTCATCCAGAAAAAAAGAGGTCATTGTTCCCCTCTACTCATCAGAAATTAGAACCATTATAGAGTACAACACCCCTTTTGGTATGTACCAGATGCTCAGGTAAGAGCCGCCCTCTCCAAAGCAAAAAAGACAGCATTAATGGGACCAGAGGGTGTCCCGGGCTGCATCCTACATGAACTCCAAGAAGAGCTAAACTCAAACATAAAACTACTGTTCAATCTCAGCCTTACTACAGGATATGTGCCCAAAGAGTGGCGTACAGCAACAGTGGTCCCTCTCCATAAAGGTGGTGCCTCAACGGATCCTGGAAACTATCGCCCCATAAGCCTGACTAGCTTAGTCTGCAATGCTATGGAAAGGATCATCATGGACCTCATAAATAAAGATATTGGGGAACTACAGACACTGGATCCTACCCAGTTCGGCTTTGTTAAGGGCAGATCCTGCCTCTTAAACCTGGTTGATTTCTTTGAAACAGTCACCAAGGCCATTGACGAGGGGAAGGTGGTCCACACAACCTACCTGGACCTCGCAAAAGCCTTCGATACAATACCCCACTCAGGCATTATAGATAAGCTCACCAGCTTAAATATAAACCCCTATGTCACTAGATGGATTGCAAACTGGCTCAAGGACAGAACCCACATGGTTAGAATTGCTGGAGCCATGTCAGACTCCAAACCAGTTACAAGTGGTGTCCCACAAGGCTCAGTCCTGGGACCTCTCTTGTTCGGTATATATTTCTCAGAGGTACAGGCCAACACGGAAGGACTGTGGCTGACCAAGTTCGCAGATGACTGCAAACTGGGCGCCATAATCGACTCTCCAGCTGACACAAGCATCCTCCAAAAGGGCCTCATAGAAACAGACAACTGGTGCCAGAGCCATGGCCTCAAGCTAAATGCCAAGAAGTGTGTAGTCATCCCCTTTGGCAAAAACAAAGTGCCCACAAATTACCACATAGGTGGTAATCCATTAAGTACAGAAGAAGTAATTAGGGACCTGGGGACCCAAGTTGATAGCAATCTCTCATTTGACAACCACGTGGCCAAAGTGGTTAGAAAAACATTTTATATAGCCCACCTAATCATGAAGGGATTCACATCTAGATCAGGGGAGGTCATCGTGCCTCTTTACTCATCCCTCATCAGGCCCATAATTGAGTACAATGCCCCTTTTGGGATGTACCTTACCAGACACCTGCAGCAACTGGAAAGACCCCAAAAGTACCTCACCAAGAGGATTAAAGGGCTCAAACAGATGCCATATGCTACCCGGTTAAAGAAACTCCAGCTCTACTCAGTGGCATACCGCCTGTTCAGAGGCGATCTGTGCCTGACGTATAAAGCCATGTCCAACCCGGAATTAATGGACATGCTGCACCTCAGAAAATCCAAATCCCATCGAGCTACGC
The DNA here is from genome assembly GCF_019279795.1 of Protopterus annectens. Classification (NCBI taxonomy): domain Eukaryota; kingdom Metazoa; phylum Chordata; order Ceratodontiformes; family Protopteridae; genus Protopterus; species Protopterus annectens. The sequence continues at coordinate 772,847,999 of NC_056735.1, forward strand.
ACTCGAAAGACCTGAACCTCAGCACTGAAATAAATAGGACATGCTGGAGGGACAGATTCATAACCCAGAGGCTCCCTTCACTCTGGAATAAAATCCCAGTCCAGGTTAGGCAGAGTCCCTCATTGACTCTCTTTAAGAGGAATCTTGATGAGTGGATGGGAGATCGTAGGTTTACCCCGGGTATCACTTCTGTGTCACTGTTAGACAGAGGCACAGTATACTAACCTCGAAAAAGGGCATAGCAAAATAAATTTAAAATGGGTGGCGAAAGCCAAACACATTATTGCTAGGCTTATAAATGCCCTAGGGCAGATAGCCTAGTATGAACCTATGAGCCTATGAACCTCACAAGACACCTACAACAACTGGAAAGGCTGCAGAAATACCTCACAAAGAGGATTACTGGCCTGAAACAGATGCCCTACGCAAACCGTCTAAAAAAACTCCAGCTTTACTCCGTCGCATATTGCCTACTCAGAGGTGATCTCTGCCTAACATACAAAGCTATGTCAAACCCAGAGCTGTTGGACATGCTCCACTTAAAGAAATCCCAATCCCTCCGAGCTACACGCTCTAGGGACCTAAACCTTGCCACCACAATAAACAGAACATGCCGGAGGGATAGATTCCTGTCCCAGAGACTTCCCATACTCTGGAATAAACTACCTATCTATATCAAACAAAGCTCCTCATTAGCACTCTTCAAGAAAAATCTTGATGATTGGATGGGAAATAGGAAATTCACCCTGGGGATCACCTCTGTGGCTCTGCTCGACAGTGGCACGGGAAAATAATTTTCTTGGGTGGCAAAAGCCAGGGTACTTTTTTGGCTGAGCTTGTATAGGCCCCAGGGCCGATAGCCTAGTAACTACCTATGAACCTATAATATCAAGGAGACAATGAGATAGCTTTAAGCTATCGCTGATTACTTTTTTTAAGATAAAAAATATATCTATAGGGACCTTAAACCTAAATAAATATTGCCCAAGACATAGACATTACATCTACACAGGTGAAGGAAGCAATGATCCTTAAATAAAGGAGAAAGTCAAAAGCTTTGAACAGTAACCAAAAGACTTGTACTATTTTATGCCACTGCCCTTTTGGGGTTCACAACCCCAGGAGTTAGCCATGAAGAATCGGAGGACTAAATGAGCATCTTACACCCAGCCGGGAAAGAGCAGGTTGGTTACCTTTTTGTTGACCACTAGTGGCAATTCTCAGACAGGAACTGCAATGTCCCCAGAGATAAAAAAATGTACCGTGACAAATAAGAACATATATAATAATAAGATATGATACGTTTTTTAAGATTCTCTTCAATCAGTTTGTTAGAAAAAGAAGAGCTCTCAAAGGAAATATTCAGAACTTTTCTGAACACCAGAGAGAAGCCCTGAAGTCTGTAAGTCTACTTTCTTAAAAATGGCATAGGGCATTTGCCACAGCCTAGTACTCCAGGCATTGATGCTGTTGTATTTAGAACTTGGAAACAACAGCATTTGGTCCATCATTTACACACTTCTTAAACTGCCATTTCATCTCCTCATGTATTTGACCTGCTAAGGAAGTGTCTGCCTTCTGATGGTTTATTTGAATGTAAACCTTATAAGACAATTTAGATAGTCTAAAACATCAAATCAGCCAGTGTGTCAAGCAGTCAATCAGGAATCAGTTGATCATGTACTCATTTATTTATATGCACATTAACAATATCACTTAAAATAACCTAAACCATAATGCAAACAAATGTGTGTGTGTGTGTGTGTGTGTGTGTGTGTGTGTGTGTGTGTGTGTGTGTGTGTGTGCGTGTGTGCTTGTGTGTGTGTGTGTGTGTGTGTGTGTGTGTGTGTGTGTGTGTGTGTGTGTGTGTGTGTGTATTGGGGCATGCATAGTCTAGGGTAGCAAACTGCATACAGCATTAACATATTAGAACACAATATAAAGATATTTATGATCTTATGGAAATGGCACATTTTTAGAGAGTGCTACCCAAAGAGGTATATTCCCTAAACAGTCAAGGTGGAAAATTCCACAGGAACAGAAAGAAAAGAAACTGCTTTTCTACAGACTAATCAGTATTTCTTGATTTTGCATTCGGAAAAAACTGAGGTAAGAAGTAAGTAATATTACCCTGCTGTAAACCAAAGTTGGACTATCTTCTGTTGATCTCAGAATATAGGGCCATTTAAGGCAGGGGTACAGCCCACAGCAGAGAATGTTTGTGAAGCCTTGTTCAGCAGAACAGCAGACTTCAAGTAAAAGGAATGGATATCAGAGATGGTGATATTATTCACAATATTTTTAACTTTTCTTTGTGTTGTAACTTTCCCCTCCTTGAATTTGAGATCTAAGACATTGATTACTATCTTAGAAATTGGAAAGATGAAGGTGCAAGTCAACACTTTCACAGGTGAACATTTTTTTAACTCATTCTCTTGACCTGAAGTATGCTTATGGCCTTGTTAATCCTTGAAAGTAGAAGCCATCTTTTACAAGCACATCACAAGAAGCACATTAATTCTAAATCTTTGTTTACCAAAAAATAGCCCGCAATGCAAACAAGAAATTAAATGTAATCTGGTAAGCATGGTATGTAAAGATTCATATCCAGCACAACCACATTAAGTTTCTTCTTTATCCACTTTTAAATGGTCTAGTTGTAGTCGAATCAGCTTACATGGGAGACCCTGAAAGACAGGAACAATCTGAGGGTACCTTGCAGTTAAACTTAAGAAAATAAATTAAAACAAGTAGCCCATTCTTAGATCATGTAATATCACCAACTGCTGTTGACATTATTAGTATGGTATCATGCTTCCAGTATGGTGTCCATCTGCACTATGCAGACATCAGATTATATTTTTAAGCTTTGGCTCTGATAATATTATTGCTACTGCTGCTCATACATGTTTGCAGTTCTGACACATATTTCAGCTGTTCTGCTTTATATGTCACAGGGAAAAAACAGTATTTAACAGTATTAAGTAGTTTACATTCACATTCTGATTCTGCAGCTGCTGCAATTAATGCTTGTGCTACAACAGACCTCTGCAGCAAGGATATATTTAACTAAAAGCATACTATTTTGTTATGTGCTTGTATCATACTGTAACTCAGAATTATCGACTGTGGTTACTAAAGTGTCTGTATTGATGAATAAGTAATAGGAATATGCATATTTAGTATCTGTTGGGATACTGGTTGTTAGGTAAAACACATTTTAATGGTGTAACTTCTTGGGCCACTAAATGTATCTAGATGAATCATATTTATGATTTAAAGACATACCAAGCATTAAACATCAGGAATAATAACTTCACTTTCTTAGCCAAAATGCTCTGTTTTTGTGTTATGGAATAGTTATTTTATTTCCTAAATATTGCTAAGTTATAATTAGTGGTATCTGCCATTTCTGCTGTAATCACAGGTTATAGAAATTTAAACACACAATCAGTACCATGAAACAAATAGTTGGGTACACATTTATACACCTTTTTTTACCTCATGTTCTCTAACATTTGTAAATGTACTTTAAATGGAACTGCAGATCAGCTTCCTATTTCAATTATGTTTTTTCTAGGGAAAGCTAGGCATTTGTAGGAAGTACTTTTGCAGAGTCACTATTTAAGTCTTGTCATGCATGCTAGTCTTGCCTTTGTAAATCACAAAGATGAGTGATTTAGAAAAGCTCTAAATTATTTTAAATTCAAGACAACTAAACAAAAAAATGACACAAGTTTGGTTTCTGCTTTAGAAATTAAGGTTCTTAAATTGAGTTAAGTCTGGTAACTCATGCATCCGACAGAGGTCCTAAACATACCTGCAATTGCTGAGGAGTTACTTGTTGCCACTTCCTTCCATCTATCCAGGTACCTGAAGAGATTTAAAACATACATGTGAAATACTTTTTTCAAAGTCTGCTTTATAAATCTGATGCAGCAGTATTTAGGAAACCTGACTACACTATTCCAACCGCTGAAAAATAAGTTAAGTAACTCAACCTGCATTCATTGAAGCTATTATATGTATATAAAACTGTTTCAGTCCCGACCTGGACCAAAGATCAATGTATGTGTTGACTAGACTAATTAATGATTCATAATGCTTAACATTTCTGTACCTATATCTGTACATATTCATATACACAATTCATAACATATATGTAGTGCTTGAAACATGGTGATTAGACTCCAATATCTGGAAAAAGACAAATCAGTTAAACATTTCAATAGTGTGAGACCTGATCCTAACAAATGTTAAGCACATCTTGCTTTCCTTGTTAATATCGGCTATCGCTCTAGGCAATTAATCCTGCCAGTACGGGCCAGCAGACAAAAGGGGCAGAATAAAAAACACATTTGTTTCTGCCTGCTGTCTCTGACAGTAATGTGTCCTTCACTTTTTTGGTCTCTTACATTGTCTTTCTGACAGTACTTGCTAACTGCTTCATAGCTTTGAAAGCCGGCAAAACACTTAGTGATTTTTCTTCTATAGCTAGTTTACATCAGCAGAGAAAGCTCCATGCCCTACAAATAATTATGATCAGGTCTTTGGTCATAACCGTTTATTATGTGTTCTCAACATGGATGCAAAGATTCACCTCTCAGGCTTTGTTCCCGAAGTGAACTTCTTGGCAACCATGTTCCAAACACATTATAAGCTGGTTATGATCAGCAACCCGCTCATAATCCTCTATATTTATCTATGTATATATATATATATATATATATATATATATATATATATATATATATATATAATTACAATGCTTAAGAACTATATCTATATATCTACAAAATTATAATGCATAAGAACTATATTTATTTGTATATCTATATAATATACAAACACATACACACATAAAAATAAATATATGAGCAATTGCTCAAACATTTCTTTAGTTGAAATGGGAGTGTCTATCTTGTTTAGTAGATTCTTGTCACTGTGTGAGCTGTGGTTTTCTGAGAGGTCAGTGAACAGTGTGGTCATGGAGTTTCCCTTTTTCTAGGATACTTTGTGATCTCATAGCTGGTATATTTAAGTAGCAGGCAGTATGGGGTGCAAGTAGGCTTCCAACCCCTGCAAAAACACTTTATTTTGTATTTTTTTACATGTTTTTGACCAAATATTCTATTGATGTAATTTGAGCAACATAATATCAATCAGTAGATTTTCCTTCTGTTTCTGTTATACATATATATGTAGATGTATTGAAGTTAATTGTGTTTCCATTAGACTGATATCTGTTCGGCCAACAAAATTTGATCGACTAAACATATGATCAGCAGGTGTGCAAGATCCCACAGTTCTTGGGGTAAGGAAATGTGCCCTTCCCCAAGACTGCACAATCTCTGAGTCTTCCTCTTTCTGCTTTTCCTGGTTAGGGGTCGCCACAGCGGATCATCTGTCCGTTCATGATTGGCAGTGGAGTTTTATGGTGTCGAGTTGCCAGCCCGGTGCCCAACCTTCCACAGAAGGCACACACATGCACACACTCACATTTAGAGTGTCCAATCCACCTACTGCATGTCTTTGGGATGTGGGAGGAAACCAGAGCACCCGAAGGAAACCCACGCGACCACAGGGAGGGCATGCAGACTCCGCACAGAAGGCACCCCAGCCGAGAATTGAACTGGAGAACCTCTTGCTGTGAGGCAGCAATGCTAACCGCTGCACCGCCACCACGATCTCTGAGTAAGTGTACATAATTAGCAGGAGTGTGGGGGTGCAGGGGGGGCTTGTCCTCTGCAAAAAGCTATGTTTAGGCTATGTTTTTTTTTCACTTTGCAAGTGTTGAGATTTTTGCTCATGGTGGTCAGCTTTGTAAACATTGATCTTTGGGACATTTGTTATTTATCAGTAGACGTATGTATATGTATGTGTGTATATATATATATATATATATATATATATATATATATATATATATATATATATATATATATACACACACACACACACACACACACACACACACACACACACACACACACACACACACACACACACGTTTTTGCAGATTTCTGTTTAAAGAACAGTGAAATGAAAATAAATCATGTGATCTTGCTATTATAGAGATTAGTTTTGTTTCATATCTGAACTTTACGACCCAAAGATGAGGTAGGTGCTTTCTGAAATATACAAGTGGCATGGGAGACAGAAGTATACAGCCATTCCCTGATCTGTCACCCCCACCCTGAACTTTAAATTGAGAGTCAAAAAAGGCCCTCTTATTGAGGACAAAAAAAAAGCAGCTGCACCTTTGCCCTACCCTAGCTATGCCTCTGCGAAAAATAGAATTCTTAGTTCAGCTCATAGCTAAGAAGTAGTGATGGCAGCAGGGAATAGACTGATTAGGAAAATAATGGAGTTGATCTCTTTGCCACAGAGGGGTATACACTAGCACTGGATATTAGGTAGGTCTTAGATCTGGACAGGAACTGCATATCACTTCTGTAATGTATTTAAATTAAGCTGGAAGGGTAGAATGAAGGTCAGAAGATATAATAACTGGAATGAGGAGGGATAGCCCAAATGGTATTAGGAAGAGCAGACAGTAAAGTAGTGTTGTTTAGTGTCAGAAGCCTAGCAAAGAACAAATAAAATGGAAAACTAAGAGCAGCAAACTCCAATACTTGAAAATCAGGTGGATATAGCAAGAACGATTGAAACCTGGGCACATTATAAATGGGACTGGGATATGACCATTGTGATATATCACCTGCCCAGTGTTGATAGGAAGAGTAAAACTTGCACAGCAGCAATCTGTGCCAAGCAAAGCAAAGCATACGTTTAGAGGTTAAAAAAGATAATTGCACAGGAGGTAGCATGAGGAAATAAAGCAACACAACAGTAGGTAAGTGCTCCTCAGGCTACAGGGGAAAAAGGGAAATGGTGGTGATTTCTTACAATGAGCTCAGAAGAGACATGCTGGACTGAAGCAGGAGGAAATAGGTCATGGGAGATGTCAGTGTTACTGGAGAAGAGTGGAGTGTCTGACAGACAGATCTTGAAAAGGAAAATTAAAATTGACTGTTGAATCAATGGAACAAGATTGCTTCAACCAGCTGACAGGAGAAGGAGAAAAAAAGGAGAAGCTCTCAGGATCCTACACATTATACTCCAAAAGAGAAGAAGTGTAAGACATGGAAACAAGCATGCCATTGGCCAGTACTGATCATATAATAATATGCTACAAAATGGTGTCACTGTACACCTGGAAGAACAGTGGACTACAATAAGATAAGTAGACTGTTTAAGGAATGGATGGGCAAGGTGTAGGAGTTGTTAAATGGTCATTTCCTGTGGTCCAGTGGCCCAGGGTTTGATTCCGTAAGTCTCTGTTGGCTAACTGTGTGACTGTGAGCAAGGCACTTAACAAAACAGTGCTCTTAGGCTGAATCTGAAAAAGGTCCATGGAGATCAGTGCTGTACTCCAATAAACAAATAAAAAAGGGAGTTAAGCAATGGAACCACCCCAATGTGAGTGCTAACATTAAGATAAGTATTCTCAATGGGGAAATGGTTCTCAGCCTGAAGAGCAGCATGAGAAGAGAAAACAGCAGAGAATGCAGAAGCTAACGCTCATATACATGTGTGATATGTCTATGTGCATATAGTTGGGGTACACCTTTTTGTATAGGTGAAGAGCAGTAAACAGCTCAAACATTCTGGTGTAGCATGTATTTTATGGTCTTACTTCAGACACAACATGTTAGTGATGAATATGAATCATGAAGTTAGGTCAGTTTTGGACATGACTAGACACAAAACGTGGAAGAAGAGCAGAGAAATTTAAAAAAAGAAACAAAATTTAGAAGCTGTTTGGGAGTTAAAGAAACTTCATGCTTGCAACTATAAAGTATGGGTGCTCTGTATATGTGATGATGGAGCAATTTGAAGTTATGGATTTGGTATAATAAAAGACAGCTTAACAACTTTGTTTGAGGAAACTGATTACGCAACCAAAAATGATGCACCAGTTTTTTTGAGACTGTATGTATGCATGTAAAAGGGGAATGAATGGCACAATAAGGTTGTAATTTATAATGTGCTTGTATGTTTAACAAATTATTAGAAGATATGCCTTTCCACTATTAAGATTAGGTTATGCAAAACTAAACAAAATATGAATTTACCTTTTCACTGAGAAGAGAATATTTATGAACATATAGTTACAATATATAGTAATCCTGACATTACTGAAGTAAAGTATTCAAAGCATCTAAATGTTTTTGTTCCTGTGTTATTATGTGTGTTATATTATTATCATTTGGATGGCACAGTGGTGCAGCGGTAGCATTGTTGCCTCACAGCAAGAGGCTCTCCAGTTCGATTTTCAGCTGGGGTTCCTTCTGCGCAGAGTCTGCATGTCCTCCCTGCAGTTATGTGGGTTTTCTCTGGGTGCTCTGGTTTCCATCCATGTTATAAAGACATGCATCTGGAGCATTTCTGCCCGGGCCTCTGCTGAAAATTGGCTTTGCTCCACGGACTTTCCCAGTAAACAAATGTTAAATGTGTACTTTGAACATGTTATTGTTCACCAAAGAAATGTTGCAGTCTCACTGTCATCTGTTTTATCATATATGCTTTACATTGTTATTTGGAATTATACCTAACACACTGATCATCAGCCAGATACACAAGGATAAGGAGTAAAAATCACCATTCACAATAAAGGTGCAAACTCTGTATGTACTACTGCTCCAGTCACTGTGTCACTGAATGTGGTCTGCTAAATACTCTTGCATTAAACATATGCTATTTACTTAGATTTTTATATGATTACGGCTGTACATAACTTAGATCTGATGAATTTCTGATAAGGATGAAAGCACTCATCTCTTGTTTTAACTTAATAACCATGATTTCAATAAGAAATACCAACTTGAATCCTGTTTTCTTATTTTTAATAAGAATGCAAGTGATCTATAAAAAAGGCTCTTGTATAAGAAGTTTTGACAGTGGTATATTTTAATAATGTATATGCTGATATCAAGAGTAGTTGCTCCTGTACAATTCATTTTCCCTTTTTATGTTTTGCTCCATGTATAATTCAAACTATGATGTTAGCGGTTTGATTATATTATTGAATCACCTATGTCCTGGTTTGGACTGAAAAGAGTCTTACATCCAGAACACCTGCAAGGTTAACAAACAAACTAAATGCTGATGACATGATGAAGTCCAAAAATGTATATAATGCAACATGTCTCAAAATATATCACTTGTTACAGAGTTTGGTGGTACAAGAAAAGCATTATTTGTTCCCTTCAAGACATTGTCTTGAATTCATGGACTCTCATATTTGAGAAGTTCACTGCATGATGCAGCTCATAGCTAATCATTTGTCATTGTAATACACAGTACGCTGGTTGTAGCTCTGAAACCAACTAATAAATCAGCTTGTTCTTGAATGAAAGTCAATTTATTCCAATCCACAAATCTATTTGTCATTGTCTTAGGATCATCCACCTCCTGCAAATGGCTGCTAGACCCCATATTAACACTGTACTGTGCAGTATACTGTGGATATAAATAGTGTACTCAACCCTGTTAAAATGCCAGGTTTTTGTAAAATAAAAGAATGAGACCACAATAAATCATTTCAAAACTTTTCCCACCTTTAATGTGACCTATAACCTGTACAATTCAATTGAAAAACAAATTAATCTGCTAGGGGAAAAAAATATATAAAAAATAAAAAAAAATGTACAATAAGCTGGTTGCATATGTGTGCACACCCTTAAACAAATTCTTTGTTAAAGCACCTTTTGATTTAATTACAGCATTCAGTCTTCATTCTGGTCACCGGCGACTCCATAGTGGGACACACTGATGTTCCTGTCACCAGGTTGAGTAAGGAGAAAGTCATTGTCAGCAGCATGGGCCAAGATCCACCATATTAGGCATGCACTCTGGTCATTGGACCACAAGTACCACTACGGCTCATTCATAGTCCTTGTGACTGTAAATGACCTAAGACATACTGCCTTTGACTATATGAAGAGAGACATCATGAAGTTCTTGGAATGTTTGTCCCAGGCTGGTATAAGCCTAGTATTGAGCGGCATTTTACCTTCTCCATGGATTATGTCTCAATATGAACAAAGGATGACTGACTTTAATAATTGGCTTAGTTTCTGGTGTCATTCTAAGGAGATGCAATATTTGTCAGCTAGTCATTAGCTAAAACATTGTCCTTCCCATATTGCCTTTCTTAGGCAATGCCAAACTGAAAGTACTTCTGACATAGCAAATCAAAACCAAGAAAATCTAAATATGTTACTGCTCAGTGCTAGGAGGGTGCTAGAAGCTGTCTTCACCTTAGAGAATGCTGATGTCTTTGCAGTCATTGAGACATGGTCGAAAGCCATGGAGAGCACACTGACAGGTTATAGTGCCTTCTCAGATTTAGACCAACTACTACACAGACAGAGATGAAAGGTGCAGGTGTCTTGATCTGCATCAGAAATAAATATACCTCAGGGCTGGTCAAACAGGACAATGTAACTGAGCTTGTCCATGTTCAAATCACCATAGGCAATATCCAATACCACTTCCTTGCAAGCAATAGGTCCCCCCTCTATGAGTCAGGAAGCCCAAATCATGTATTTAAACTTATTGGAAACACTCACCATCAAACCCAATACCATATTCATGGACAACTGTAATTACCCCTCTATTAACCGGGAATTACATATGACACCAAAAGTACAGACATGGAGATTCTTGGATTTTGTAAAAAACAAACTTCCTGGACCAGATTGTCAATACACCAACCAGGGGTGCAAGCATACTGGATCTGGTCCTCACTAATATGGGAGAATGCTGAACATCTCCTAGTGTAATGTCTTCTCTGTTATGGTCAGACCACAAAATGGTCTCTTTTAAAGTAAAACTAAAACCTGGAACTCCAGCTAACCATGAAATATTCAGGAACTACTCTAAGGCTAACTTCCTACTATTAAGCGAAATTTTCAAGCCTCCATAAACCTTCAGAACATTGTTGCCTGTGTAGAACTGTTCAGAGAAACCCTACACAAGCATGTTAATATCTGCATAGAGACAGCTGCACCCACCAGAAAGATGTACAGAATTCAAAAAACAAGCCAACCTAGTGGAATCACAATATCACTATGCTGTATAACAGAAGGCAGAAAATCATGGCAAAACTTTGGGGTACAGAACCTAGCATGATAAAAACACTCTCCTCAAACTAAACAAACAGCTCAGAGGACAAATAAAGCATACCAGGCCAAGGACAATCACACATCATTCTTTAGCTATGTCTGCAGCCTCAAAGGCAATACACAATTGTGTGGAGAGCTCATTGTTAATGGAGCCATCTATACTGAGCGAGAAGATGTAACAAACACTGCTGATCCCTGGACCACCTCTCTGTGTGCAAAGAGAAGATGTGGTAGGTATTTGTCCCACTCAATCTTGAATTAGTCTGCAAATACTGTTAAGATAGTGTTCCAGTTTAGAGTTTAACCCCTCTACAAGCGGATTTGTCCTTGGCCGACAAATTTAGCTCCAACTTTACGCCTCTCTCTCAACTTTCCCTCAGGAAATACCATCAAATATAACACCCCCTGCTTTCATTGGAGAACATTTCCTTAATGCTCTCTCTAAGGCCAAGAACACTGCATCAATGGGCCCAGACAATAACCCAAGAAACCTTCTGAATAGCATGAAATATGACCTATCAGGCCCTCTGGAATTGTTATTTAACTGTAGCCTCTAAACAGGCCTCATGCCTCATGCCCCATGAATGGAGAACAGCAACAGCCTTCCCTCTGCACAAAGGTGGTCTGTCTACAGACCCTAGAAACAACAGACCCATAAGTTTTACTAGTCTCATATGCAAAGCCATGGAAAGAATTATCACAGAGATGGGTAGTAATGACACATAAACCTCCAGACACTGGACCCAACCTGATTTGGTTTCATCAAGAACAGGTCATGCCTACTCAACCTGGTGGACATCTTTGAGAAGGTCACCAAAGTGATGGAAGAGGGCAAGATGATTCATACTGCCTACCTTGACCTGGCCAAAGCATTTGATACAATACCCCACTCGGGCATTGTTGACAAACTTAAGAGGTTAGGTACAAAGCCTTATGCCACCCAGTGGTTAGCCAGCTGATCCATTGACAGGACCCAGGAAGTTATAACTGGGGAGTCCACCTTTACATAGAGGCCAGTCACAAGTGGACTCCCTCAGGGATAGATCCTAGGACTGCTCCTTTTTGGCATTTACTTCTCTAAAGTCAAGGCCAATGTCAATGGCATCTGACTGACTAAATTTGTAGATGATGGCAAATTAGGAGTTGTCACTGAATCACCCACTGACAAAATATTCTCCAGGAAGGGCTGACACAGACAAACAACATGTGTCAGAGCCATGGACTAATCTGAATGCCAAGAAATGCGTAATTGTATCCTTTGGGAAGCCATCCACTGCTGGTAACTATCATATTGGCACCACACCGTTAAGATTTGATTCAGTAGTCAGGGACTTGGAGACACACATAGACAGTAATCTAGCCTTTGCCAATCATGTGTCTACAGTAGTGAGGAAATCATTCTATGTTATGCAGCTTAGAAACAAATGTATGGCAAATAGGTCCAAGGAAGTCATTGTTCCACTGTATTCAGCATTCATTAGATTTATCATTGAGTACAATGCCTCCTTTGGTATGTACCTAACAGGTTTGTTCAACAACTGGTATGTCTACAGAGGTTCCTCACTAAAGAGAATACAGGACATAAGTAATATGTCCTATACAGATCACCTCAAGGATCTATCCCTGTGTTCTATCTCCTACAGGCTATTGAGAGGACATCTATGTCTGGCATACAAGGCATTGTCAGACCCCCACTTTGATGGAGCTCCTGCATATCCACAAAACAAACATCATCAGAATTATCCATTATAAAGACTTAAACCTTGCCTGTGATATAAATAGGACCTGCTGGAGAGACAGGTATATATCCCAGAGACTACCCCTTCTCTGGAACAGGCTCCCCATCCATGTGAAACAGAGTTCCTAATAACCCAATTCAAGTGTAACTTGGACAATTGGATGGGTAACAGGAGATTCATCCCTGGTTTGGCACCTATCTCTATAATGGACACAGGCAATCTGTAAATGGGTAATCTCCCAGGCCCCAGATTGTAAATGTTTCTCTTCCCAAGCCCATGCTTACACTTATCAAGGGTACCATAATTTGTCAGAAATCTGGGATGTGTGGCTAGGCTTAAAAAGGCCCTTATGGTCATTAGCCTAGTAAACATCTATGAACCAATGAACCTATGTGGGTAAGTCTGTGTGTGGATCTTTCCATAGTATTTTCTGAATTTCTGGGCAGTGAATTTTCTGTGTTTCTTTGCAGTGCAATATTTTTTTCTTTCTTAAATACATATCTCTTGGAGTAGTAATTATTCAGAGAAAATATCAGATTTCACAAGCGCGCACAGACACACACACACACACACACACACACACACACACACACACACACACACACACACACACAAAACATGATCTAGCTATCTGTATTTCACGCACGTGCAATACATGCATGTCTACATGAAGATTAGTTGATTGCAATTTCATTCATAGGTTCATAGGTGATTACTAGACCAACAAGCCCAGGGGTCTTGCTTAAGCCCACAACTCATCAAACCCATTTACTTTCTAAGGTGTTTAGTCAACAGGAAAGATTAGAGGAGTTCTAAGTCAGCTGACCTGAGTGATATTTAATACATTTAAAATGCTTACTTGAATGCAACATGTTTATCTCTCTTTCCTGTTTACACACCATGTGGTACATTGGGCAACAAGCACCTTTCAGTGCTCATTGCTTCTGTAGCAGAGCAGAAATGGGTTTTATGGGCTTAGGTTGCCAGCCCAAGGCTCAACCCTCCTCGGAAGGTGCACCACTTACACTCACTCCTAGGGACAATTTAGAGTGTTCAATCCACCTACTGCATGTCTTTGGAATGTGGGAGGAAACCGGAGCACCCGGAGGAAACCCACGAGAATGCAGGGAGGACATGCAGACTCCGCACAGAAGGCACCCCAGATGAGAAGCAAACTGGAGGACCTCTTGCTGTGAGTTGACAATGCTAACTGCTACACCACTGCATCACCCAGCATGTTTATAGCATGAAATTAAGGAACACATGCAATATTTTGTACTAGAATTATTGCTGTAAAGCTGTTTAACTGTATACTAAATAATCTTTCACATAATCTTTGTGTAGGAATCTTTGCTCTTCATTGGACAACTTTCTGGTCCGTATGCAAAAGTAATTTTTCCTGTAGGAACAATAATATTTAAAATTTGTCCCTGACTTTGGGCATTTGTCGCCCATAATTTATTTTGGCTTTGTCTCTGATTAAGCATTCCATGACTTTTGTCTTGTATTTTTTGGTATGTTCTTTGTACAGTATGTGGTTTCTGGCAAACAATCATATTAAGTAATTACATAATTTTGAGGATATGATTTCATACCCTTTGGAAAATACAAGCTACTGTAAAATCTGTTATGACCCCTTGAGTTTCAGACTTCATATCTTTCAGAAAATGCATGTTAGCAACTAAGTATGCAAGAACAATTTTCAAAATCTGTCACTGATTTTTGACCTTTGTCTCCCACAATTTGTTGGCTTTGTCTCTGAATACTGAGTAAAGACATTGAGAGCTACGTGCTTCATATATTTTTTGTCTTCTGCGTAAGATTTTCTGTTTTTCTACCAAACTGCTGAGGATTGCAGTCACTAAATGACAGATGTTTGGGTTTCAGACTTGATATTCAAAAATGCAAGCTAATGTAAAACATGCCATTCTAACAACTTTGTAAGTATACAAGCACATATGTAAGAAGTTCTACATCTATCAGCAGCTATTATTTTGTGAAGTATGCTCAGCAAATATTTTATGATGTATGGTCGCAATATTGTTTTGTGATTTTTTTTTAATTGCACTAAGCCTGGATTATTGCACTGTTCTTGTAATGAGTGTATAAGTGCACCAACTGTTTTCATTATAAAGGTTTTTAATGTATATTTTTCTGTTTGCATCTTTTTCATAGCATTTACTGTTCCCAAGATTTACATTTGTTTTGAGCTGAGAAAATGCTCAGTAAACAAGTAATGTGTGTAGGTTGCTTGCTAAAGGTGTTACATCCCACATCTGCTAGTAGTAGGTGTGAAAATCTGTCAGAAGATAGTGCTTAATAATAATGTTTTGTTGAAGCAAGTAGCTGCTTGCAGCAAAGTCCTTAACCCATTTTCCACTTTTTTCTTCCACCTGAAGCATAGTTCATTAATTGCCCCCCAGTACAGAGGTCTTAGATGTGTCTGTGACTGTTAAGGAGCTTAAGTTTGAAATCTGTTTAAGAAAGCACAAATGTGTTCTGGTCAAAAGAAGTGTTTATGTGCTTCTCAAGTGGAACTTTTTGCAGTTGACTTTCACAGTTTTCTGCAAGTGCATTTCTAATCTTTGGCACTACTTGGTGTTCTGAACATAAGCCTGCACAAATGCTGTGCTCTGCAAGTGCATTTGCTATGTCCTATGGCTGGATGATTCATCATGGTATTTTTGAAGGAGTGGGTGGGTAAACTTTTATTTATTTATTTATTTTACTCTTGATCTAAGATGGTAACATGGAATATGGGTGTTTTGAACTTACACTGATGTAGATGTCTGCAAAAAAGCAAATTATGCTGTCATCCCTTCTTACTTCTAGTTAAGAGGACACTATACACTAAGGTTGGTCTGGAGGCCTGACAAGTGTCATAGTACAGGCACACAGAGGCACAGGAAGTCACATACCTGTTTCACCACAAGTCTAAGCTGACGAGGCTTAGACATCACCATGGGAGCCTTCATTGTGAGCACAAGTGTCAGAGAACAGCAGGAGGAGATGGAACAGAGGCAACAATTATCCAGTGCTGTAGGTGTGTTCTAGGGGTTATTGTGCCTCTAACTAGTTTATGCTTCAATAAGATCAGGTTTAAAATTGCCATTTGTGTATGTCATTGTCTGTTCATTATGGCCGTATGACTACATACAGTGTTGTCATGTGTAATGAACTGCTACATAGCTGCAGATTTCGGTTTCCTTTTCCTTGCATCTGAATGGAAGGAATTAATCTGCAGATGTAGTCCAGATGCAGCACACTGCTATGGTTCTGCAGTGGCTTTTGCTCATAGCTTTTACTGTGATCATCCATTCTAGGCAGTATTTGTTCTAAAATCCATTTTCATAAAATACATTATTATGGTTATCATGTAATTTTCTATACTTATTGGGATCAATCATTAACAAACTTTTTCTACTATACTGCCAGATACGGGCTACCTGGATCAAGATGATAATGACACAGAGGCTGATAAGACACCAAAGTAAAAGCCCATACCAAAGAGACTGACTAAGTTTGCAGTTGTAAGCTAGGAGCAGTCATCCTGCAGAAAGGTTTGTCTCAAATAAATAGCTGGTGTCAAAATCATGGTCTGAAACCAAATGCCAAAAAATGCATTATTGTACCTTTTGAGAAGTCACCTACCCCAGACAACTGCCACATTGACAATACTCCCCTATGAGTTGAGCCAGTTGTTCGGGATTTGGGAATTTATGTGGACAGTAACCTAACTTTTGATCAGCATTTGTCTGTTCTTATAAGAAAGTCATTCTATATTGCACAGCTTATAAACAAAGGGATTGTGTCTATATCTAGGGACATCATTGTCCCCCCTGCCCCCTTTACTCAGCTCTCATTAGGCCAGTCATTGAATATAATGCTCCCATTGGCATGTATCTGTTTGAATACAGCAACTGGAATGCCCACAGGAATACCTAAACAAAAGGATACAAGGTCTAAACAACATGTCCTGCATTGACCAACTCAAAGCCCTGTCACTATAGTCGGTATTCTACAGACTGCTAAGAGGTGATCTGTGTCTGGCATACAAGGCATCCTCCAACACATTACTAATGGATTTACTGCACATCAACAAGTCAGATGGCATCAGAAATATTTGGTCTAAGGATCTAAACCGCTTCTGCAACATCAACACCATGCTTTGGAGGGACATGTATAGTTCACAGAGGATACCACTGCTGTGGAACAGAGTCCCCATCCACAAAAAACAAAGTTCATCCCTGTCCATTTTCAAGTGCAACTTAGATCTATGGATGGAAAACAGAAAATTTGCCTCAGGATTGCCCCTTTTACTGCTAATGGACAAAGGCACTTCCTAAATGCTTTATTCTATGCACGGGTCCCCTCAAGTTTTCTATAGTATGATCCCTCAAAACAGGACTGAAGAAAAAGAACGCTGAGATCCACGGATGCCAAAACACCCGCACTATCCACACACACAACTCCAGTTTCCTAGAATAGTGTGACAATAGAAGGACGACACTCCAAACAATAATGTTAAAAATATCCAAACAATAGTATGGACAAAAATCTTCACTTGTTAAACCATACATTTGGATAAAAAAATCTTCCTTTTATAGTACAATAGGTTAAGCACTTTCACTCACACAATCGTGAGCTTCATCAGATATCAGGTATGATCCCAGTTATTCTTATAAGGGGTAATATATAATTATTGACCATTGGATGGGTAAGGCCAATCTATAACCAAAAGGAGGTAGATTATTTTGAGCACAAAAAGGGAAACTGGCTAGGCTTAAAATGGCCTCTAAGGGCAGCTAGCCTAGTATTTACCTATGAACATGTGAACCACCTATAAAGAAGAAAAGGAGGTACACAATTTATCAGGCAAGCTGGGCAAGTAACTTTGAGTGGCCATTAGCAAGTAGGCATGGAATGAAGAATGCATTGTGTAAGACCTGTGGCTTCACAATTCGTCATGGCAGATGATATGATTTGCAACAGTATGCAAACTCTGAGAAACATCGACAGAATTTTTAATTTTAAATACAGAGTTGGATAAACAATGACTGATTTCTTTGGACCTCACAGCTTGACAGACTCAAAAGTGATAGAGACAGAGGTTGCTTTTGTGTCCCTCCTTGCAGAACATAACTTCATTAACAGCAGGTAAACACATTCTGAAATTCATGAAAAAATATGGGGAGGAACAAGACATTCTCAGAAAAATGTCATGTGGAGCTGCAAAAGCATCCTGTATGGCAAAAGATGCTCTGGGTCCTCCCTATTAGAATAATACTGTTTATTGTCAAAAATCATTATTATATGTCTATATGGACCTGTACCAACGCACCAGTTTGGGTGATGTTGAAAAACTTTTGGTGATCCCTGTCGGTTATCTAGATGAAATGGATGGCAAAAATGTAAATCATTTTCTTGATATGCCAGAATGTGTATCAGCAGTTGGGGAGCTTTATTTCATATCTTAATGTCAACAATGACAAAGTTTAAAATCCCAGTCTCAAATATTTCTGTCTTTTCTTCAGACAATACTGCCTCAATGATTGCAAAGGACAATTCTGTCCTGTCTCGTTTAAAAGAGATAAAGCCCACAATTATTAATATGGGATGTCTCTGCCAATTTTTCAGCAAAGCTGTAGTCAAAGCTTTGTGCTCTCTAGTAGGAGAACTAATATCTGATGTGTACTGCCGCTTTAATTTCAGGGCACAAAGACAGCAGAAATTGAAAGACTGTTTTATTCACAGAATTTAATCCTCTCAAGATTATTAGACATGCACTTACTAGATGGCTGAGCCTGGGGAACTCATTAGTGGAACTCTGGACATCTGGCCAACTCTTAATTTATATTTTCTGTCTGAAGAACCAAGATCTTTAAAAATTAGTGTAATATGTGATCATCTGCAAAGTTATGAGCTGCATATGATTGTTTATGCTTTTAAAATATTTTACAGTTCAACATACAGCTTCATAGCTGTGAAACCAGCTGCTGCCCTGCATATTACTGTACATAAATTACTACAGCAGTGTGCTAACACCTCTCAGCATCTTACAGCAAGAAATCTGGACAAAAAGATAAATAAAAGGGGGACAAAGTGATTTATTTATTTTTTTTTTATTTAGATTTCCAAGTTTCAAAACTTTGATCTTATGGTCTTGACCATAAGAAATTAGAAGTTTAAAACTTCAAAATGTATATATATATATATATATATATATATATATATATATATATATATATATATAATTATAATTATGGTTAAAAATGCAGACACTTAAGAAGTATACACCAAGCTTCCAACAGTTCATGAAGTAGACACCTCAAAATACTGATAATCAAAATGCTGGAAAAAAAAAACACTCAGACCCACAGGAAATAAACCACAAACAAGAAAACAAACACTACTTCTCTGATCATTTTACTCTAAAATATACAATAAAATAAAACAAACAAAAGACCCTAAACTATACCAATACCATGGGGCATGGTTTGTTTGAATAGTAGTAGCGTTACAGAAAATTTTTTTTCTTAGGTAAGATGCAAGGTTGGATTTAACATGCATTTGTAAGGTATGCAAGGGTGCACAAGACAGGCTCAGGCTCGCAAACATGCACCAAAAAAAAAAAACCCATGCACAACATAAAAGCTATGCTTTTGCTTAACCCTAACCCAGCAACACTCACAAACAAACTTCCACCCTTTAGACTAACCCACTTTCCTCTGTCCTCATTCTGAATTGTCAACATTCTGATACTACAGTTCACATTGTCAACATTCTGAGCTATAAATATTTTTAAATACACACACGCACACAAGTGTGTATGTATGTATATATATATATATATATATATATATATATATATATATATATATATATATGTGTGTGTGTGTGTGTATGTGTGTGTGTGTGTGTGTGTGTTTGTGTGTGCATTTATTTACAGCAATTAAACGTATTTATATATATATATATATATATATATATATATATATATATATATATATATGAAAAAAGAAATGAAAAGTGCAAAAAAATGCAGTTTACACACAAAGTTCAGTTTGCAATAGTCAGTTACTTTCATTTAAACTCCTTTTCCTGTAAATTTATGGATTTATAGATTCATGAGTAGTTACTAGGCATCTGGTCAAGGAGACCACTGAGGACCCTAGCCCAATTTCCCAGTTGTCCTAGAGCACTGTCTGGTTAAGTGACTTGCTCAGAATCACAGAGTAGGTAAATGGAAGCTGAGGGAATCAAACCCTGGACAACAGAGACATAACAAGACAGAGCTAAGCTTCAGCAGGCTTCTCCATATAGTTCCTCACAGGCAGATATACATCCAAGTGGCTTCTCCTTCTGGTTCATAGGTAATTACTAGGCAATAGGTCTGCAGACCCTTATAAGCATAGCTAATAACCTATAGGAAGAAGACAAAATTGACATAAGGAGAATTTGAGGCTACACCTCCAGCTATCTAGGCCTACCTTGATGGTGGCAAGGATGTTACTATGCTTAACATTTAGTGGAAGTTTGTTCCAGAGGTAGTGGATATATTGGAATATGAATCAATCTCTGGACTACAGATAATCTTCCACAGGAAACCATCCTACTAGGTGACCTAAATACTGACTGATTAGCATGTAACTCTAACAGCCTCCACTGACCACATCGATCTCTTTGGTTTTTCCCAATTCATACAAGAACTCACTAGAATAGATAAAAGAAAACAAAAAACAATCTATACTAGACTGGACAATAGTCAATTTCCCCAAACAAAACTACCAGACAGGATGCCTACCAGACACTTTAAGTGACCATCTTCCCACAGTCCTTCATAAATGCACCAACTTAGCTAAGCCCATAGCTTTTAGACAAGTTAGAGATGACCACAAACTAAATATACAGGATCTTAACTCCATTCTAAAACAATGTAACTGGGAACCACTTAAAACCCTAAGTTTAGACCAGGCCGTTGACTTCTTTAATAGCGCTTTCATTAATATCCTAAATTTGGTCGCACCCATTAGGAAAGTTAGAGTTAAGACAAACTACGCACCATGGCTAAGTAGGGATACAAGAGCCCTACTGAAGTCAAGAGACAAGTCTTGGAAAATGTGGAAAAGAGAAAACACTAGCCTATTCAAACAAAACTACCAATAACTCAGCAATCAGGCCAAGAAACAAACCAAATTGGATAAACAGAATTATTTCCTTGCTGCCCAAAATAATCACTCAAAAGGCCCTCAAAAGTTTTGGCATACTATCAACTCACTGTTAAAACCAGGTAAAACCTCCACTCCAACTCCCACCTCCACCAACAATACTAAAGAGATAGCCTCCCAATTTAATCAACGTTGTTGTTGTTGTTGTGTCTTTCGGCTTTTCCCAGTTAGGGGTCGCCACAGCGGAAGTCCGATGTGCTAATGACTGGCAGTAGATTTTTACGTGCCGAGTTGCCAGCTCTGATGCACAACCTTCAATGAAGGTACGCCCATTCACACATGTCTCCACACAGAAGACGCTCTAGCTGAGAATCAAACAGGATGTCTTACTGTGAGGCGACAACGCTACCGCAGCACCACCACCGCAGTTCCTCCCAATTTAATCAACACTTTACAGAATCTATCCTGACTTTATTCTCCCAACTATCCAAAAACAAACTTTCAGATATCTCAACAAAATACCCTAATAACATCCCCTCCTTTACTCTCTCATCTGTTCCTACCTCTACTATTAAATAAACTCCTCCTAAAACTGAAGCCTACCACCCTTGCTGCAGACAATCTACCTGCTAACTTCCTAAAAGTAGCTTCTGAGTCCATAACTTACCCTGTATCCATCCTTATCAATCGCTCCATACAGGAAGCCTACATCCCTCAACTATAGAAAGTTTCATATATCATTCCACTTCACAAAGGCGGTAATTCCTATGATTTCTCTAATTATTGTCCAGTTGCAGTTTTATCCCCTCTATCTAAACTAATCAAAAAGTGTATCTACTCTCAAGTAATGAATGTTCTAAACTCACACAATTTTCTCTCCTCCGCACAACATGGCTTTTGGCAACACCATAGCACACAAACTGCTCTTCTCTCTTTTACTAACCTGGTATACCAATACAGAAACAACTTTGTATCTGCTATATTTTTAGACCTCTCGAAAGCATTTGACATGGTCTCACACTCCCTACTTCTAGACACCCTTGCCTCTCTAGCCTTTGCACCTCCAACTATGGCCTGGTTTAAAAATTATCTGTCAGATAGGCAGCAGTCTGTCCAATTGCAAGGTATACTATCTCCTCTACTCCCAACAGCCATAGGTGTACCACAAGGCTCTATATTAGGTTCTCTTCTTTTCTCGATTTGACTTGCTGAGATACAGTAAATTAATCAGTAATAGGTTGGAGGATGACTTGTATGTCGGACACAGGTCACCGCTTCGCAGTCTATAGGATACGGAGTCTAGTGAAGGGCTTTGAGTCAGTCCTTGTTAGACAAGTTGTTTAGGCCTTACCCCCTTTAGTAAGTTATCTCTGGGGGCATTCCAGATGTTGCATGTGTCTGGACAGATACATGCCAAAGGGGGTATTATATTTAATAACTGGCCTAAAGAGGGCTGAGTAAAGGAGGACAATGACATCCCTAGATCTAGACATAATCCCTTTGTTTATAAATTGTGCAATATGGGACTTTCTTCAAACAATAGACACCTGTTGGTCAAAGGTTGGGTCACTGTCCACATAAGTTCTCAAATCCCAAACAAGTGGGTCAACACTTATGGATGTATTGTCAATGTGGCAGTTCCCTGGGGCAGACGACTTCCCAAATTAAACAATAATGCATTTTTGATATTTAGGTTCAGTCCATGATTTTGGCACTAGTTATTTATTTTAGGCAAACCTTCCTGCAGGATGTCTAAATCATTTGGGATTCAATGACTGCTCCTAGCTTGTAGTCATCTGCAAACTTAGTCAGCCAAAGCCCTTTGGTATTTGCTTTACTTCAGAAAAGTAGATGAATGACAAACAGGAGAGGTCCCAGCACAGATCTCTGGGAAACTCCACTAGTGACTGGTCTCTTTGCGAAGGTAACTTCCCCCATTTTGATTATCTGCGTCCTATCTGTGAGCCAGTTGGCAATACAGTGGGAGACATGGGAGGTTATTCCCACTTTATTTAACTTATCTACTATGTTTGAGTCAGGAATTATGTCAACAGTTTTGGCCAGGTTGAGGTATGCGGTGTGTATCGTTTTGCTTTCATCCATTGCTTTGATGACCTTATCAAAAAATCAGTTGAGTTTAAAGAGCCAGTGTTTCTAAAGTATAGTCAAACAGTCCACTTATGCTATGTTGATGAAGTCATAAGAAGGCTGAAAAATGCATGTCCACAGCTAGTGGGATTTGGCTTTATTGGCCTGAATGAATCTATAAAGACTTAAAAAGAAAGAGTAAAAAATCATGAACATTCAGAAGCCATATAACTGAAACACTTGATGTCCTTAAGGGGTCATTTGCATATATCCCATGGGCCTCTCTTACCAGAGGTTTAAGGTATCACACATTGAAAATTCTAGCTTGACTAGGGTTTTCTTGTAGTTTTTACCACTTGGTTTGTATGTGTGACCTTTTTACTCTTCAGTTGGTTTATGTGTGTGTGTGTGTGTGTGTGTGTGTGTGTGTGTGTGTGTGTGTGTGTGTGTGTGTGTACGTATTTCAGGTTAACTTTCCCTTAGTTTTTCTCTATATATTTTAAACCTAGAGAGTCCTCATCTCCTACCTGTATGCTCTGGCTGTTTTTTTGCTTTTTGTCTCCAGACAACCTACCCTTGGCATTCTGTCATTTCCATTTGCTGGCTTCCCTACTTTTTGTTCCCCACCTTGCCTCTGTGGACATCTATATGCTACATGGCCCCAATGGTTAGATTTATAACATTTAACCCTTGATCCTGGCTGTTTACCTGAGCAAATAGCTTTTCTTTTACTGGCAAACTCTGTTGGGGTGGTTTAGGCTGCCCACCATGGGTTCCCTTAGACCCATGTGCAGCACTGGGTATCCCTTTCCTTTGTAGTGATCCGCTGCTTGCTAGGAACAGGTCTCCTTTTTTCTTCAGGTCATCCTTAGTGTTACATTCTCTATCTGCCAACCAGATTCTCTTGTCCGCAGGCAAAGTGCTAAGGGTGTTTTCCCTCACCAAAAGGTCTGCCAATCCTTCAAAAGTGGTGGCCCGACACCCACTCACCCACCTATGAAAATAAATGCTTAACTCAGCAATATAGTCACACATGCTTTCATCTGTCTTGCATCTATGCTCACAAAACTTTTTTTCTATAAGCTTCAGGTGATAACTTAAACCACTCTAATAAACAATTTTTAACTGTTTTATAATTTAAGCAATCAGTATCAGACAATTTAAAAACAGCAGTTATAGCTTTACCATGGAGTAAGGGGGGGTCAGGCACTGTACCTAGTGCCCTTGGTCAACATTATACTGTTTACATATCTTTTCAAACAAATTAATAAAACTATCAAAATTATCACCATCTGTAAATTGTGGAAGAAATTTGCTAACCTTTATTGCTTCTGGGTTTCAGTTACTCCCTTCCCTGTTACCTCCATGACCCTGGTAAAGAGTCAGCATTTCCTTTTCATGTTGCCTCTGCTTCTCATTTTGTTTGGCTTCCAAATGTCTCAGTCTATCTGCTGATTCTAATTCCATTTGTTTCTGTTTCTCCTTTTCTTCAGCCTCCAAACACTACAGTTTCTCATTTTATTCAGCCTCTAAATACCACAGTCTCTCTGCTGATTTTATTTTCAAACATTTGGACTCCAGTTCAAGTCTCTTTAACTGCAGATGGATTTTTAAGGTCTCTGAGACAAAGTTGAACTATCCATTTTCTGAGAGTTGTACATCCCCAAGGCCAGTCTTGCTGCCGTCCTAATTGCTGCTCTGTGATGCAATTGTGACTAAGGTTGCAATCATTTCCACTTTAGTCATATCGGCATGCACCAGTCCTTTGGCTTGGCACATATCATCTAACTGGGTCCTTGTCAGCTTGCCATAATCCTCTGCTGACATCCTTGCCTGCTCTCCCTGACTAAGCTAACAAAAATAAAACTATTGTGATATGAAACTCTGAAACTCTGAATGTCTACCATGTGGCTGCTTGAGAGTACAGATACCTTCTTTAGTGACCAGTGCTTACAGGCTACAGGAGTTCAATATCCACACCACTGAATCCCAATGTGTGATGTGGTGATCCCACCACTGCCAGTCAAATATGATGACCCTCCACTCGACCAGTGATCAAGGAGCCTCAGTCCTCTCCACTGGCAACAGTGGGGGATGTTCACTGGGAGGATAACAAGTACACACAGTATATCCAGATGCAGCTCTCAGTATCAAGTGCAATTTCCCCTAAGAGCACATAGAGACCACAGTCAGTCCAGGGCAGGTTTCTCCCTCTTATTCCATATCCCTAGTAAGATTCCCCACTGGCACAGCTATAGAGTTCAGATCTCTGCTGAGTGACCAAGCCAAGACCTCCAGCACCGTCTCTGTCCAACTAGGGCTTCATGTCTCTCCCCAAGTAGCTGACACACACACACACACTGTTTGAGGTCTCTCTCACACACACACACACACACACACACACACACACACACACACACACACACACACACACACACACACACTTAGGAGAGGCTGTCACAGGTTTAGTAGCTATGCCCCCTTCTGCCCAGACTATAAGGTAGTTATCACTGCTACCAGTCACTCCTTATCAGCTACTTTAAGGCCCTTGACAAAGGGTGTCCAATCTTACTTCTGTAACATTAATATTAACACAAATGGTAGTTTGACCAAGACTAAGGCTATTAGGAATGGCCCACACAGTGTCACCTAATAAATATGCACTTTAAGGCCCTTAACAAAGGGTGTCCAATCTTACTTCTGTAATATTAATATTAACACAAATGGTAGTTTGACCAAGACTAAGGCTATTAGGAATGGCCCACACAGTGTCACCTAATAAATATCTCTACAAAGATCAGCCACAATGAAAGGTTTAAATATATTTAATAATAAATAATAAAAGAACAAGACAATACTGAATATATATTCACAGTGACATTAGAGTTCAAACCGACAAGAAATATTTAAACCAACATTGCAGGACAGTCTTAAATAAATAAAGAAAAATATCTAAACTAAGCTTTACTATATTTCTGACTGAATCTAAGAGAATTATACTATAACCTAAGGACTGACTAACAGACCAAGGCAGATGTGGTGAATGGTTCTTATTGTTGTTGTTAGGTCCAAGACAGAATGCAGACTGTCTCCCTAAAATATTTCTCAAATTAATATCTAAGATGTTACTGCTGGGATAGCTTGGAAAATGAAATAATTTCTGGTCATCTGCCTTCTAGTTCCCAGGCCAAAATCCCCATTGCTAGAAGCTGGCAGCATTTAGCATCTACCTGTAAAAATATACAGACAAGAGTTTTCCTCAGATCTTTGGCAGATGCTGGAAGTCATAAAACAGTTGATTTCCTTCATGCTTCAAAAGTAGCAATTAGTTCACTCCAAGGACAATAGACAAAGATTCCTAGTACAGACCTTGTGTCTGTTGCTGCATTGAAAACTTGAGAGATAGTCTCTTTATTGTGTCCTATAAAGTAAATTAATTTCAGATATTTTTCTAAAGTTTGCTGGACTGAGGTTAACCCCCCAGTTTTGTCTGTTAAGCATATACATTTAAACAGTTACAATAGTGCAGGTACATTTCTGTTCTCTTCCAGTAGGGCACACTGTGGTTACATTTCAAACACAGCACATTGCAAATACCTTTTCAACACACATGTCTGTACAAGCAGTTTGATATACACATGACATACACTTCTAATACATTTGTAACACAAGCATCTTGTATAAATCATTTCGATATTCATCTATGACATATAACTATTTACAAAATTCCAGCTAGCTGTGCTGGCAGTATCTCCTTTCATCACACTCCTCATTCTTCCAGGCCTGGCCCAGCTGACAAAAGATTGTTTACATTCACTATGAGCTAGTGCTGTAGGTGTCTTTATTTGTAAGGATTTTAGCTGTCTAAAGAATCCAGTCAAGTTATAATGTAATTTACCCTTCTGGCTAGACTTGGGCATTTCATGCAAAGCAGAAACCCAGCAAAAGTCTCCTGCTAACATATTTCTCACTTCCATTATGCTTGTATTAATCCTAGCCAAATTAATCAACTCCCCTGCATATTTCTCATTTTCAGTGTGACTGTATTAGTTCCAGCAAACCTGAAGAAATCCCCTGCCTAATTTCAGTATTTTAATATTTTAATTTTCAATTTACCTTTTGTTTTCAGTGTTAACTTGCATATGAAGCACAAGTACACTAATTGGTGTCTGACATGCCCTTCTTTGTGGCTCCTGATTATTTTGCATGAAGAAACTGAAGCTCTACCCTCCTTCCCCCGACACACCTGCTCTTTGTGCTCATATTTGCTAGCTTAACACTCCACTCAGCTGTATAAGCTGGAACAATACTGTAACAAAATAGCTAAATTTGCTACCAGTTTCCATCGGACAACCCATCACTGTCTGGCACTCAGAGAAGTGAATTGGCTTGAACTACCCCACTACCTTACATACTCACAATTTCTCACCATTCACCACCTCATCAATAAACTTCAAAACTGGCCTGCCCTTAGCAATATCATCTGCTTCTACAATCCTACATTCTACAGTAAAGTCTTAAAAGTCTAACAATTCTGCAGGTGACTGTCTACTAAAACTATGTTTCTAAAACACCTGGAACACCATCCCAATCTTTAAAATATTTCAAAATACATGTAAAGTCTTTCCTAATTAACTCATGGTTCTGCATTTGCTCCTCCCCAGGATAAGTCACCATATAATTAAACTTTACTCAAGCCCCCCCTTTCTTACCTTTTGCTTCTCCACCTTTCAAAGTTAGTCACTGTTACTTTTTTCATCTTACTTCTCTTATTTACACTGCCTGTCTCTTAGTCTCTTTCTTTCTGCTTCTTGATTTTCTGCTGCACCACTTCAGGTTTATTCAAACTTGACTACTCTCCTATAAACCTTTCCTGCTTAGTACTACACAGTATTCTGATTCTTCACCACTGTGACTACTGCCCTGTGTTCCCTGACAGTCTCAGTTGCTCAGATGTTGCTATAGTCTATTTGCATCTAACTAAATTTGTACATTTCTGTTCAGCTGTTTTTCTTCATTACTTGTTTGCATTCAATGTACTTTTTAATGTACATTTAAATGCTGTTTTACCTTTTGCGTATTTTTATTGTACCTCATTATGTCCTTACATTCCCTTCTGCAGTATTCATTATTGTTGGATTCCCTGTCTAGGAAGCCTTGACGTTAGCCAGTATACCAAAGCCTACTGTTGCTTTAAAGTATGCCGAATGTCACCCTTATGCTCCTTGCATAGTGTAGGGCATAAAGGTGATGCTCAGATGTACCATCCTCAGAACTTCTTTGCCACCAGTCAGAACACATCTCCAGATCATTGGTCTGAATGCCTAATGTAATTTTCCTCCAGTTTGAATGCAATTTTTGTTCTCTGGTAACACTTACTACTTCCTGCTGGTTCCGAGCTGTTGCAGATAAGTACCTTACTGGGGTTTTGTTTTTTCTTAGCTTTTTGTTGCTCTGAGGATTAATGTCATCCTGGAAGGGTAAATGCTAGTGCTGGTGACAGATTCTCCCAAAAAAACACCACCATAAGTGTCTTTTTTGCCTAGAAGCTTCTCACAACCATACGACCTGTCCTATTTGTCAGGCTTTCATTCTGAAAATTCTTCTTAGTAGGCTTCTTTCCTTTCCTTGTATCTTGAGAACCAGTGTCTTAAGTTTCTCGCTCAAGATACAATGGAAAGAACTTCCTGCCACAAGGGTCAGCCATTAGGGAAGAAGAAGGTGAAAAAGGTAAGACTGGAATCTTCCACTGTCAAGCCTTTGGCGGGTATTTCTCCTAAGGTCGGTGAGAACCCGGAGACTTGCCCAGCTTTGTTGTTGGATTCCTCTGCCATGATTGGGTTGGAGGTCAGTGAGGATCTGGCTGTCAGGACATCCGATGATGCTTTGCAGGCATTCATTTCAGACATTCAGGGGAACCACGGTTGATTATTTCCAGAGGGCATAGGGGGGTTCCACAGATTCTAGTTAGGGAAGAAGTTCCTTCTACGGTTATTGGCTGTCATCCTGAGTCAGAGTCTTCTAAATTTTATAGGGCAGATGTTTCCTTAAAGAATAAACAAAAAACTAAACATGTTTCTTCTGCTCCTAGGGATCCTGAAAGTGAGTGGCAGGCCTTTACTCAAGAGTTGTTTAATGCTTTAATGTCATTAAAACCTCCCTAGGGGAGTTCTGTTCCTGTTCCTCGATGGTCTTCTACTCTCCTTAAAAGACCTAAAGAACAGGATTCTTCTGAGGAAGAATCAGATTCTGATGAAGAATCTCTGTCTTATTCTACTCAAATTCCTTGTTTTTTGGACTATGGGTCAAAGGAGGAGGAATCTAATAGTCCTGATACTCCTTGTGATGACCGTGCCCTGGCCCAGCAATCAAGGAACCTCAGTCCTCACCACTAACACCAGGGAGGTCGTCTCCTAGAAGAGGAAAGGATAACTAATACACACAGTAAAGTACAATTTCCCTTAAGTGCACACAGAGATCACATTCAGTCTGGGGCTGGTTGCTCCCTTGCTCACCAGGTCCCCAATAAGACTCCCCACTAGCACAGCTATAGGTTTCAGGTCTCAGCCTAACTGGGCAAGCTAAAACCTCCAGTACCCTCTCTGTCCAACCAGTGCTTCGTGTCCCTGCCAAGTAGCTGACACAACACACACACACTTTAATATAAGTATTTATACAACTTCACAGACACTCCTGGGAAAGGCTGACACAGATTCTCCAACTGTGCCCCTTTACCCAGACTATACAGTAGTAATTACTGCCACCACCCAGTTAATAATATCAGCTACTAAAAGGCCCATAAAAGGGTGTCCAATTATTACTGTGCAATATTAATATCCAATGGTAGTATGACTAACAGTCAAGGCTTACTTTAGAGTGGCCTATTACAATAACCTCTA
Organism: Protopterus annectens; assembly: GCF_019279795.1. Lineage (NCBI taxonomy): Eukaryota > Metazoa > Chordata > Ceratodontiformes > Protopteridae > Protopterus > Protopterus annectens. Next base: position 772,878,085 of record NC_056735.1, read on the forward strand.
TAAATATGCAATGTATTCTAGAGCTTATTACTACACAAACCAGCCACAGGTAGAAGGTTTTAAAAATATTTAATAATAAATAATTAAAACACAAGACAAAACTACTACACCACAGAGATATCTAAGAATTCAGAGATCACACAGAAACTTAAAATAATACAGTAGGACAGGTCTGATTTCAAAGAAAAATACCTAATTAATCTTTACTAGCTTTAACTATTCCTATAAGAAATCACAGTGCTAAACCTTACATGTGAGCATAAGGCTGTGCTGGTAAGTTAGATGTCCAAAGTCAAAATGCATCCAGGTCTCTTGTGAGAAATAGTATTTAAACATTACTAACAAACATGTCTCTAAGGCCCTCCCAAAATGACATCATTTTTGACACTTAGGTTTTCCCAGTATTCATATTGCATCATCTTAACACCTGGTCTGAGTTCCCAGGCCACAAGCTGCATTATTTAGCAATCTAACACCTCCTCAGAAACTTACAACAATACAAGACATTTCACATGTATATGCTAGCAGAAACCAGAGCAATAAAGCACCTTCCACATCTAAATTATAGTCATAAACTTTAGCCTTAAAACAATGGGCATGAAATCTTCATCCAGCCACCCTGGAGCCACCTTGTAAAACATTAAAGAGATTCATAAGAGCTTTTCAACTTAAAAAGACACATTTGAAATACTTGGCTTGGTTTTCCTTACAGCAGATGGCAATGTTGCAACAATCTTGAAGTTCACATTTTACAGTGTTTTCCTACATTTAAAAACACAAGCCTGTATTTTACATTTATTTATACAGTTGATAGAATTATGTATCAAATTCTATTTGACTAGGCTGGCAGCATTCACCCATCTCTCCCCAATCGTCACACTCCTTTTGAAGAAATTTCCTTTGGGGATACATTCTCTAGAATGATGGAATTTTTTAAGTGGGATTGTGCTCAGGTCTCTGATATCCATAAGAGGTACTATGAGTTGCTGTAGATGGAATCTGCTAAACCTACTACTATTCCTCCAGTTTTGGCTGCTTTGTTTGATGCTTTTTCCAATGCCTCAAAAGCACCTGAGTCTCTGCCCCTTACTCCCAAAAAGCCTGATAGGTTTTATAGGGTGCCTGAGGATTGTAACTTTTTATACATATGTCCTGCTGCTGACCCCTATGTGGTGTCTGTAGCTTCTGACAAGCCATCTCATTTGTTTAAATTGCCCAAGTTACTGCCTTTGGACAAGGATAGCAGAACTATGAAAAGACTGGGTAAGAAGTTTTACACTTCTGCTACCAAAACTTTTAGGGCTACAACAGCCTTTTTTAGGCAAGGCTCAAATTCTAAACCTACCACCCTAGAAAACAAAAATGGGAAGAAACTGAGGGTAATGCTGCTCAATGCCAGAAGTCTAAATCTCAAAATGCACGCACTCGAGGCCCTTCTCAGTATGGAGAACATCGATGTCTGTGCTGTAACTGAAACCTGGTTCAAGGCTCCTGAGAGCACCCCGGCACTATTAGGTTTTACCTCATATCATGCGTTCCGGCCCCAAAACCCGGACCACACCACAAAAGGAGGGGGTGTATCCATATTCATAAAGGATACCCACACCTCCAGGTTGGTGGCAACGCAAGCTCGGAAACCATCCAGGTGCAACTAACCATAGGCAAAACTGCTCTACAAATTGTAGCATGCTACAGGCCACCCTCTCAAACTCAGGAACCCCACACAGCCTTCCTGAAGACACTGGAGGGTATAAATGTATCTCCAAACACCATCATATTGGGTGACTTCAACTACCCAAATATAGACTGGGAACATTACTCAAGCCCTAACATTCTAGCCCAACGGTTCCTGGAGTTCATAAATTCAAATGCCATGGAACAGCTAGTCACTGTTCCCACGAGAGGAGAAAATATACTAGATCTCATTGTCACAAACATGGGGACAAAATGCTCCACACGAAGTATATCCCTCATTGGTGAGATCTGATCATAAACTAATCTCACTGGAAATCCACATCCGCCCCACCCCAAACAAAAAGACCATAGTGAAGAACTTCTCTAAAGCAAACTTCACACTACTCAAGACTGGTGTGGTATCCTTCAAGGCCCCTGAGCCAGAGGAAACCACAACCCAAGCTGCGGAAGCCCTTACAAATGCCTTCTATGAACACCTCCAGGACTGCATGGATCAGGCAATCCCAAATAAAACCAAGACTCTTTCCACAAAGGGCAAACGTCCAGTCTGGTGGACCCCAGCCATTAACAAACTTTACAATAAGAGGAGAAAGCTATTACATGATAGAACAAAATCCATAAAAGGGAAGTCACCCTGATCATTATTAGTAAAAAATACGAGCACTCATAAAATCAACTAAGGCCAATTTTGAGAGAAAAATTGCCATGGATTCAAAGGACAATCATAAGGCCTTTTTCAGCTATGTTAGGAACCTGGGTGGAAACTCCCAGATATGCTCAGAATTAGTCCAAAATGATACAAAAATCACTGAACCCACAGACATTGCCAACATACTGGCAGACAGGTTCAGTGCAAAGTGCACCCCCTGTCCCCTAAAGGAGAGATAACTATCCCAGCCGAGTGTAGCCTCCCGGACATCTCAAATGCGCAGGTGAAAGCTGCTCTCTCTAAAGCTAAAAACACAGCATCAATGGGACCAGATGGTGTCCCTGGCTGTGTGCTACACGAGCTAAATGAGGAATTAAACCTGCACATAAGGCAGCTGTTTAATCTCAGCCTTACCACAGGATACATGCCCAAGGAGTGGCGACGGCAACTGTGGTCCCACTCCACAAAGGCGCCTCTACGGATCCTGGTAATTACCGCCCCATAAGCTTAACAAGTCTAGTCTGCAAAGCTATGGAGAGGATCATAATGGAGCTCATAAACAAAGATATAGGGGACTTGCAGACATTGGACCCGACCCAGTTTGGCTTTGTCAAGGGAAGATCATGCCTTTTGAACTTGGTCGACTTCTTCAAAACAGTCACCAAGGCCATTGATGAGGGAAAGGCAGTCCATACAGCCTACCTTGACCTTGCAAAGGCTTTCGACACAATACCCCACTCGGGTATTGTAGAAAAACTTACCAGCTTAAATGTAAACCCATATGTCACAAGATGGGTTGCAAACTGGCTTAAGGACAGAACCCACAGGGTTAGAGTTGCTGGTTCCTCCTCCCTGGGATCCGACTCCAAGCCGGTCACAAGTGGTGTTCCACAGGGCTCGGTCCTTGGCCCCCTATTGTTTGGCATCTACTTCTCAGAAGTACAGGCCAACATGGGAGGACTTTGGCTGACAAAGTTTGCAGACGACTGCAAACTGGGCGCCATAGTGGAAAGTGCATCGGACACGGATATCCTTCAGAAGGGACTCACGGAAACAGATAGCTGGTGCCAGAGCCATGGCCTGAAGTTAAATGCCAAAAAATGTATAGTCATACCCTTCGGGAAAAACAAGGTAACCCCAAGCTACCATATAGGTGGCAATCCACTAAGCACAGAAGAGGTTATCAGGGACCTGGGGACCCAGGTTGACAGTGGCCTTTCTTTGACACTCACGTTGCTAAAGTGGTTAGAAAGACCTTCTACATTGCCCACCTGATCATGAAGGGATTCACATCCAGATCTAGTGAGGTCATTGTTCCCCTGTACTCTTCACTTATCAGACCAATGATCGAGTACAATGCCCCATTCGGGATGTATCTCACCCGACATCTGCAGCAATTGGAGAGACCCCAAAAGTTCCTCACCAAAAGGATAAAGGGACTTCAAAATCTGTCATATGCTGCCAGATTGAAGAAACTCCAGCTCTATTCAGTCGCATACCGTCTGCTCAGAGGTGACATGTGCCTGACATACAAGGCCATGTCCAACCCGGAATTAATGGACATGCTCCACCTCAAAAATCCAAATCCACCAAAACCACTAGAGCAAGCGACTTAAACCTTAGCACGGATATAAATAGGACGTGCTGGAGGGATAGATTTATCACTCAGAGACTCCCTATGCTGTGGAATAAAATCCCGGTCCATGTGAGGCAGAGCACCTCGCTGACTCTGTTCAAGAGAAATCTAGACCTGTGGATGGGAGATCGTAGGTTTACCCCGGGAATCATCTCTGTGTCACTGCTGGACAGAGGCACAACAAACTAATGGGCACAGTATTTTTTCATATAAGGGGTGGCGTAAGCCACAAAAATTTGGGCTAGGCTTATAAATGCCTTAGGGCAGATAGCCTAGTATAAACCTATGAACCTATGAACCTATGAACCTAACAAGGAATAGAAGTTCTAGGAGCCATGAATAACAGGAATAGACTTTATTGTGTCCGACAACCACTAAAAACACTAACATCCACAGTGTTTTTAGTGGTTGTTGGATACAATAAAGTCTATTCCGGTTACTCGTGGCTCCTAGTGCTTCTATTCCTTGTTGTAGTGAAGTAAAATTTTTGAGGCACTGTGTTTTCCAGCCATTGGTTTGGTCAAATATCTTTTAGGGCTATTAATTATCAGGCCCATTATGTCTAGGTATGTGTTATCTCTCCTTTCTCAGGCCTGTCAGCTTATTTCTGATCTTCCAGACTCTGAGGGTAACACATCTGCTCCTTCCTTGCTAGGGACTTCCTCTCAAGTGGTTCATCATTCTATCAAATGTAGTTATGATACAGCAGATGCTACTTCTAGGACTGCTGCTTTTGGTCCAGTGATGAGGGTTTTTTTCTTGGCTTAGATTTCAACTTTTACCTCATGATATTAAGGCTAAGTTGATGGGTGCTCCTCTGGATAATAAACTTTTGTCTGGGGAAGCAGCTATTGGTTTGTTTAAGTCCCCTTCGGGATAACTGGAAGGCCTTACAGGAGCTTAAAAAAGAAGTTATGTACTCACCATAATGTTCCATGTTTGTAGTCCATCTCACCCTTCATTCTTACATATGAGTTCGGAGCCAATCCTCGGCACTGACTCAGCTGATTACAAAGCTCAGAGTCTCTTAGTTGGCTTGTGGCAAGATAGGTATCCCATAGTGCACTAGTAAGAATCCCCAGATCTTGTTTGCTGCTGACTATAAAAGTGATAGAAAAGTAATCCACAAGGAACAACAAAGATGAAAGGTCTCCACCCTACCAAAGGCAATACTATCCTGTCTACAGATCCTGCAAGGATACATGGACGGGGGTAGGTGGGTGGGTTCGTAAGAATGAAGGGCAAGATGGACTACAAACATGGAACGTTATGGTGAGTACATAACTTCTTTATGTTCTGTAGTTCTATCTCACCTTCATTCTTACATATGGGACAGCGTCCCTAGCACCATTTTCTCTGGTGGCTCACAGGAATATACTCCTAAGAACCGTGGAACCAAAGGAGGCTCTACCCTTGAGGTCAAATCCAATTTGTAATGGGTAATAAAGGCATGAGGGATAGCACAACTTGCTGCTGCACAAATACTGTCAATTGGGACTCTGGCTTGAAAGGCAGTAGATGTGGATAGGGATCTGGTAGAATGAGCCTTAATTTTAAACAGAAGTTCTTTTCCATTGGAAGATTAGATAAAAGAGATACAGTTGGAAATCCAATTAGATAGAGTTACCTTGGAGACTGGCAGACCTATCCTAGTTTCAGAGAAGGATGCGAACAATTGGTCTGATTTTCTAAGTTCCTTGGTTCTATGTAGGTAGAACTGTAACTGTCTGTGAACATCAAGTTGATGAAATTTATATTCTGCACTGTTTGAATGATTAGGAAAAAATACAGGCAGTTCGATAGTTTGGTTCAAATTAGACTGAGAGCAAACTTTGGGGATGAAGGAAGGGTTTGTATGAAGGGAAACTCTGTCTCAATGAAAAATCAAGTAAGGTAGATTGACTGATAGTACTTGCAACTCTGACACCCTTCTAGTGGATGTAATAGCTACTAGAACAATGGTCTTCCAAGACAGAAACTTCAGTTCACAAGAATGCGCTGGTTCAAAAGGCAAGGAAGTAAGTTTGGACAGAATGAAATTTAGATCCCAAGGAGATACAGGTTCCCGAAAGGGAGGTCTTAGCAAGGTAGTGCCTTTAAGGAAAGTTTTACACAATCTGTGAGCCAACAGATTAGGCTCATGTTGTCCCAAATGAAAATTGGATATCACTGCCAGTTGAACTTTAATTATAGCAGCAGCTGATCCCTGATGGAAAAGTTTGGTTAGGAATTCTAACATCAAGGGGATGTGTGCTGTGTAAGGATCTACATTTTTCTTTTGCCCAGATAGAAAATCTTCTCCATTTGCTAGTGTATAATTTTCTCATGGAAGGTTTGTGGGAAGACATGAGGATATGAGTCACTGTAGGTGAAATATCATGAAGCCTGACCTAGGGATGGAAGTGGAGCAGCCACACTGTCAAGTTGAGGGTGTGGAGGCAAGGGTGAAGGGAACCTGACGTGTATCAAGAGGTCTGGAACTGGGTCCAGAGTCCATGGATCTTCTAGGAGATGAGGCCCGAGAAAGGGGAACCAAATCTGACGAGGCCAGTAAGGAGTGATCACAATAATTTTGCTTCCCAAGGACTTTTCTTTCTGGATCACTTTCAATATGAGCAGAAAGGGGGGAAAATGCATAAAGAAGTCCCGGAGACCAATTGTGAACAAGTGTGTCTCTCTGTGACTCCCCCGGAAGGGGGATAAGGGAGAAGTAGCTGCTGCATTTGTATTTGATTGGACTGACAAACAGATCACAACACGGCTGTTCCCATTTACAGAAAATCTGTTCCATGACTTTCTGATTTAGAGACCACTCGTGCGGCATCAAGATTGCCCTGCTGAGCTTGTCGACTATTACATTGGTTGTCCGCGGGATATGTATTGCTACTAGAAAGTGCTGGGAAGATATCGTCCACTGCCAAACACAAAGAGCCTCTTGACATAGGGGGTAAGATCTGGTTCCTCCTTGCTTGTTTAGATACCATACCACTGACATATTGCCCGACTGGAAGAAAGTTGTGAAGTGCTTGCAACGCTAGTAGCACTGCTCTCATCTCTAGGACATTGATATGCAAGTGAGCCTCGTGATCTTGCCATGTGCCTTGGACAGTCCTGCCTAGATAATGCCCCCCCAATCTAGGAGGCATCCATGGTCACAGTAGCAATGGGTTGGCGAGGAAGGAAGGGTGTTCCTCGTCAGTTGATCGGGCTGAATCCACCAATGAAGGTTTTTTTTGCAAAATTCCTTTATAAGAATATGATGAGACAGAAGTAGTTGTTGAAGAGACCACTGGGAAAAAAGTAGCCATTGAAGGATTCGCATATGCAATCTGACTAGTGGAACTAGAGTTATGGTAGAAGCCATGGTCCCTAAAAGTTTCAGCACTGTCTTGGCCTTGACTTTTTGTTGAGAAAGTAAGCTGTATATCTGTTGTCTGAGATTTTAAATTCTGTCTGCAGGAAGATGAGCCATCATGGCGACTGTGCCTAATTCTGCACCTATAAATGTCACAAATTGAGAGGGCAAAAAGGTTGACTTTTCCCAATTTATCATAATTCCTAGCTGGGTGCAGAGCTGGATGGTTGAATCCCTGGCTTGTAGGAGTAGGTGCCTGGTGGTGGTGGTCAGGAGCCAGTCATCCAGGTACAGAAACACTTGGAATTCACGACGTCTCAAGTGAGCTGTCACTACTGCCATGCATTTGGTGAACTCCCTGGTGGCTGTGGTGAGACCAAAGGGCAGAGCATGAAATTGGTAATGACTGGCTCCCAACCGGTAGCATAGATGACTCCTGGATGCTCTTTCCATTTTGATGTGGTAGTACGCATCCTGGAGATCTATGGAATACATCAAAATGGGCAGAGCATGAAATTGGTAATGACTGGCTCCCAGCCGGGAGCATAGATGACTCCTGGATGCTCTGTCCATTTTGATGTGGTAGTATGCATCCTGGAGATCTATGGAGCACATCCAATTGTCTCTCCCTAACAGAGGGAGTATAGACTGCAGAGTTACCATTTGGAACTTGGATTTTTTTATTGATTCGTTTAATTTGCTGAGGTCCAAAATGGGCATCCAGTCCCCTGTTCATTTTGGCACTAAAAAGAATATGGAGTAAGTTCCAAATCCTAGCTGGTCTGCAGGGAATGTTTGGATGACTCTCTTTGAAAGCAACTTTTGAACTTCTATGATTGCTTGATCCCTGTGATTGGGTGGAACATCTGGGATCTTCTTGGGAGTGTGAGGTGGAAGAAAGAAGGGTATGGAGTATCCTCTGGTGATTATTCTTTGTACCCACTTGTCTTGGGTGATGCTGAGCCAGGCTTCTGGATACAAAGATAAGCAACCCCCAACTGGCTCCAGAGAAGTACAGCTGGGCCCCACATCAGGACCGCTGATAGGGACAGCCACGAAAAGAATCACGGCCACCCTGGTTTTGCAGACCCACCCTGCCTCTAGGGTGACGTCTACCATTAGCTCCTCCTCCCCTGCCTCTGAAGGAGGAATCACCCTGTGCATCTCAGAAAAGTCTCTGGGAATTCTTGAACCACATTTTCCCACCTCTCTGACCCTTGGGGTATGGTCTAGAAGGGACGGTAAAACGTACTCCTACAGCAGAGAGAGTTTTCCCTCCCTGTTCACACCTGGTGAGTGTATCTTTTACCTTAGGTCCAAACAAAGAGGAACCGTCGAAGGGGGCATTGGAAAAAGTAGATTTGAAGGGCTCTGCAAAATTACATACGCGCATCCGGGAGTGTCTCCTAAGGAAAACCCCTGAACCCACTGTCCTACTCGCTCCATCTGCTGCATAGGAAATCAGCCTCATGGAGGATTTAGCAATGGAGTTTAAGGTGGACAACCGAGAAGTCACTTTCTCAGGACTCCTTCAGTTGATGTATCTTGGAGAGTATTTCCTAGTTCCTTTAGGAGATCTCTTTGAAGCCTAGTAAAATGTGTGAGGTAATTCTGTGATCTGAGAGTAAAAGCCACTGAAGAAAAGATACGCTTCCCATATCTATCCATCGTTCGAGACTCCTTGTTTAGTGGATGGACAGATATGGAAGTCTCCGCTAGTTCCTTCTTTGTGGCTGCTGCCACCACCATGGCATCTACAGGCACACCTTTGGTCAAGAACTCTTTCTCTTTGGGGGCTGAGATCAATTTGTTGGGTCTTCTGGGGACTGGTTCCATGGCATCAGGAGTTTCCCACACCTTCTGACTAACTAGGTCCAGGAGCTCATCAAAAGGTAGAGACACCCAAGAGGCTGAAGGTTGAGACCCAAAAGCCTTCAGGTACACTGTCTCCTCATCAGATGGGGTGACAGTGGGCCAGTCACCTCTATGCTTCAGGATCTCTATCTACAAAGGAGATATCATCAGAGGATGACCTAGGGGATCCTTCTGACTCCTCAAGGTCAGTGTCCGAGGTGATGGACTCATCTGGGGAATCTACATGCTTCCTCTTGCATGTTCGTTTCTGAGAGGGCTCCTCAGAAGGGTATTCTGGGGAGGTCTTGGAAGACTGAAGACCACCCAGTGGGGGCTCCTGAGGCTGCGGGTCTCTGCTGCCAAGAGAGAGTGAGATGGTGCTGAGACAGAGGTTGGTGCTTGAGTGGGAAGAGTATCGGTACGTTTGTGTGGAGCTGACAACTGAGACAGCATGCTCCTCATCATCTCGAATGCAGATCTCTCTGGCTCCGAGAACAGCCCCAGTTCTGAGGAAACGGAGGTAGACCTTGGCTCCAAAGCGATCAGCTCTGAGATGGATGTTGGGTCTGAGCTCAACCTAGCCAATGCACCGAGAGGTAAGCTTGGCACCAAGGAAGTTCGGGTCCAAGCATCCCTGTTGGGGCCGACTGGTGATCTTTGGCTCCTAGACACCAAGGACAGTGCCGAAGGTGTTGGAGCAGAACTCGGCTCCGAGACAGACACAAGGGGTGCTGGAACCGAGGGTTCCAAAACAAGTGGCACTGAAATCTCTGGCTCCGAAGGACCAACACGGCTCAGAGGAGGAACAGCAACAGGGAGAATGGTTTTAGATGGTGGGTCAGAGCAAGCAACAATTTTAGTAAAGCAGACGACTTCAGAAGTCTACGCACTACTCTCTCTACATCCTCTTCTGAAAGGCTCTTGCAGGATCTTGTTTGGCATCTACTTCTATGAAGTACAGGCCAACACTAAGGGACTCTGGCTAACAAAGTTCGCAGATGACTGCAAACTGGGAGCCATTATTGAATCCCCAAATGATGTGGATACTCTATAAAAGGGCCTTACAGAAACAGATGCTTGATGCCAGAGCCATGGGCTCATGCTCAATGCCAAGAAATGTATAGTTATCCCCTTTGGGAAAAAACATGTACCCGTGAGTTATCACATAGGTGGCAGTACACTAAACACTGAAAGTGTGATAAGAGACTTAGGGACACAGATGGACAGTAGTCTCACCTTCAATAACCACATTGCCACAACAGTTAGGAAATCCTTCTATGTGGCACACCTCATTACTAAGGGCTTTTCATCCAGAAAAAAGGAGGTCATTGTCCCACTGTACTCATCCCTCATTAAACCCATTATAGAATACAACGCCCCATTTGGTATGTACCTCTCAAGACATCTGCAACAACTGGAAAGGCCACAGAAATACCTCACTAAAAGAATCACAGGCCTAAAGCAGATGCCCTATGCTGACCACCTTAAAAAACATCAGCTATACTCTGTCACATATCGTCTACTCTGAGGCGATCTCTGCTTAACATACAAGGTCATGTCAAACCCAAAGGTGTTGGACATGCTACACTTAAAGAAATCCCAATCCCTCAGAGCCACATGCTCCAGGGATCGAAATCTTGTCATCACAATAAGCAAAACATGCTGGAGGGATAGGTTCCTGACCCAGAGGCTCCCCAGAATCTGGAATAGACTGCCCATACATGTCAAACAGAGCTCCTCTTTGGCCGTCTTCAAAAGGAACCTTGATGATTGGATGGGAGAAAGGAAATTCACCCTGGGGATTACGTCAGTCACCGTGCTAGACAGGGGTCCAGGGAAGTAAATAGTGTGGGAAGAAATAGCCAGGGAATTGTTATAGCTAGGCTTGTATAGGCCCTAAGGCCGATAGTCTAGTACCAACGTATGAACCTATGAACAGGGTAGGCGACCTAGATCTCTGTAATATAGGAGATCATAAAGTTGGGGAGACTGGCAAAAGCTCTCTAGACCAGCTCCGATGCAATTTCTCAGTGGTCAGCTCCGAAAGACTTGGGGCCGACACTGCAGTGTCAACATTGATAACCTCAACCGGCTCTGAGGACAGTGAAGCTGAAGTGGTAGAAGGCTTATCCAATTTTAATACTTTCTGAGGAGGTCCAGACAAAATAGTTGGTGCAGGAGAATGCCTTTTTGCTGACTTGACCTTCTCTTTCTTTGAACAGGGAGACTTGGAGGATGATGAAAAGCTGGCTAAATCCACTTCGAAGGAAGGCTTAAGGACACCTTTCAGTATTAATTTGTTCTTCCTTTCTTGGAGAACTCTGGAGCTGAAGGAGTGACAGAAAGAACAAGTTTCCTGTAGATGAATGGCTCAGAGGCAGTAAACGCAGTTACTATGACCGTCTGTGATTGACGATTTTTAGGAGCACTTAAGGCACTTTTTAAAACCCGAAGGTTTATGATCTTTGAACTCCTTAGACATGCTTAGTACAAACAGAACTCTATAAAGACAGAAGAGAGGACAAGGTCCTCTAACTTAAATTGGCCTCGCCCTGTAAGAAGACTACACACAAAAAGACAACAGAGGACTAGGTCCTCTAACTTAAACGGGCCTAACCCCGCTAAGATAAACTCACACACAGACGAGCAAAAAACAGAGGACTAGATCCTCTAACTTAAACGGGCCTAGCCCTGTAGAGAAAACAACACCAGAAAGTTTAATAAAGGACTAGGTCCTCTAACTTAAATGGACCTAGCTGCTAGGAAACAGGAAAGAAGCTAAGTCAGAAAAGTAGCACAAAATGTAAAATTTAAACAACAGGCTAAAAACTAGCCAATGATAGTAAACGACACTGCACACAAAATACTAGTCTATTGAAATACAAGAAAACAAGGTCCTAACACAAATGCTGACCTACACTAATAGGAAACTATCTAAAAAAAAACTAGCACACAGAAGGGATACCACTCGGAGAACAAAAAAATGGGCCTAGAGACTACCAACAAGTTCTCAGCAATAACTACAGAAGATTTAGCAAAAACACACCACCATTTGCTACCTATGATAACTATTACTAAAACTATGTAAACTAAGCTATTTTATAAGCAGAAATATCAATAAGAACTATAATAGTAATGAAAAATATCCAACTTAGCCATGGCCAACCAAGAAGCACTTCTGAACTTGTAGACGCAGCAAACGAGATTCTTACTAGTGCACTATGGGATACTTACCTTACCACGAGCCAACTAAGAGACTTTGAGCATTGTAATTGGCCAAGTCAGAGCCAAGGATCGACTCCAAACCCATATGTAAGAATGAAGGCAAGATAGGACTATAGAACATCGTGTGTTTGTTTCTCCTGTGCTTAAATTTCAGAGAAACTATCCCATTAAGAAAGCCTTCTACAAAAGGTAAGAAGCATGGCAAATGATCTCCTCCTGCTAAGGTCACTTAGACTTCAGGGATTCAGAAGCCTTCCTTACCTGACTAATCAGGTGCTGTATGACTTTCTGTCTCTTCCCAGCTACATTTTTCTTTCTCTTTGCCTTTTTCTTTCTCTTCCTGTTTGGCTTCAGATCACTCAGGATTCTTGGGTTCTGTCCATCATTTGTCAGGGTTACTTCATGATGTAGAATCCCATCTTCCCTTTTATGGGTATTCCTCAGCCTCCTTGGGAACAGCTTCTTCTTTGAAATCTTTTGGCTCTGGGTGCTATTCAAGAGGTACCTGTTTGCCAAAGGGGGAAGGGGTTTTAATCAAGAATGTTTCTAGTGCCCAGAAAAGAGGGTACTTGGAGACCAGTTCTAGACCTCTCTCATCTAAACACTTTTCTGAAGGTGCTCTCCTTTTGGTTGTTGTCCTTTAAAACTCTTGTTTCTACTTTTGCTTCCTCAGGCTTATATGGTGTCTCTGGATCTCAAGGATGCTTATCTCCATATTCTGATCCATCCTCTTTTCAGGAAATTTTTGCATTTCTCTGTTGCTTCCTGTCATTTTCAGTTCTGTGCTTTGCCCTTTGGCCTTTCTAATGCCCCAAGGGTGTTCACCAAATGCCTCTCTCGTGTGACTGCTTTTTGCAGGCTTCAAGGGATCCAAATATTTCCTTACTTGAATGACCTGCTGATTCAGGCATCCTCTACAGAGATTCTTTTGCAAAATCTTCATTTTTTCATTTCCCTTCTTCAGAGCCTGGGATTTACAGTAAACTTCAAAAAGTCTTCTCTGATTCCTTCTCAGGGTCATGTTTTTTTGGGTTGCAGGATTCAGACTGTGCCAATGCTGGCATCCCTGCCTCCTCCAAAGGCCTTAACTCTCATTTCTTTCTTTCAAACTCTTTTTCCTCTGGCCTCCAATACAGCAAGGGGGTTTCTGAGAGTTCTGGGTTTCATGGCATCCACCATTCCAATGCTCCCTGTGGCCAAACTCCACATGAAAAAAATTCAGTGGTTTCTGAAAACAGTATGGCTCCAACATGCACATCTTCTAGACTTTGTAGTCCCTCTTCTTCCTTGTCTCAAGAAGAAACTTCACTGGTGGATCCATCAGTTGTCTCTGAATCCAGGGCTCCCTTTTCATCCCCCTCTTCCTTCTCAGGAACTATTCACAGATGCTTCAGACATGGGATGGGAGCAACTTATGGCTCCCTAAAGGTATAGGGGGCATGGTCACCTCTTCAGCAGAAGGAACAAATCAATGTCATGAGAGCTCTTATGCTGGCTTTTCAGGTCTTTCATCCTCTTTTCTCTCCTGGGCCTCTCAAGGTATTCACAGACAATTCCATAGCGATGTGGTATATAAACAAATGGGGAGGAACAAGATCTTATCTTCTTTGCCAGTTGGCACTGCTGGTATTGGATCTTGCTGTCCAGTATTAGTGACTCTTCAGGCAGTTTAAATCCCTTCAGATCAGAACATTGTGGCAGACACTTTGAGCAGGTCCTTAATTCAATCCCATGAAAGGATGCTTCACAGGGATGTGTTTCTGGACATTGTCTACCAATGGGGTACTCAAGTAGATCTCTTTGCCTCCCATCTGATCAGTCAACTTCCTTAGTTTTGTGCCAGAGTCCTAGGTCCTCTGGTTTGGAAGGTGGATGCCTTCTCTTTTTCTTGGAAGGGGATGTTCCTTTATGCATTTCCTTCCCTTCCTCTCATTCCAAAAGTCCTGTTCAAGATTCAACAGGATGCTCCCAAAATCTTGCTGGTGACTCCCTTTTGGTTGGGACAGCACTGTTTCCAGGTCCTTCTGCATCTAGCTAAGGGCAATCATCACAAGTTATCTCACAGGGTAGACATTCTCACACAAGACAAGGGATCTCTCATCTATCCGCACCTATCCATGCTTCACCTGACACTGTGGGTGATAAGATTTTGATTCCTCATAGACACCTTTTTTTCTGAGGATGTGCTGCAGGTCCTGCAGGAGGCCAGGAAACCTACTACTAGGAAATCCTACTTATCCAAATGTAAGAGGTTTTCTATTTGGTGTCTCTCTCATAACCTGCACCCACTTTCTGTGTCTGTTTCTTTTGTTCTCTGTTATTTGTGTGAGTTGTTCAATGCTGGTTTGGCCTGTTATTCTGTTAAGGCCCACTTATCAGCTATTTCTACTTGTCTGCCTTTACCTCCTCCTTTAGCTTCTAGATTTGAGGCTAAGTAATTTCTTAAAGGTGTTCTTAATATTAGACCTCCCAGGAAGCCTGTTCCTCCTCCCTGGGATCTTAATTTTGTTTTGGAGAAGTTGACCCAGGCTCCCTTTGAGCATACTGATTTGGCTTCCTTGTAACATTGTTCTTGGAAGACAGTCATTTTGTTAGCTCTTACTACTGACTTGCAAGCCTTTATGGCTTGTCTCCTTTTTTGATATTCATAAGGACAGTGTGTCCTTGTGTACGAATCCTTCTTTTATACCTAAGGTGGTTAATGAGTTGTCACTGAATCAGTCTATTCATTTGCCTACTTTTTTCAATATGATAGTGAGAGGGTGCTGCATACTTTGGATGTGCATAGACAATTCAGATTTTATTTGGTTAAGACTAAGGCTATTAGAAAATCTGATCAGTTGTTTTTCTTTTCATCCCAAGTCTTTAGGATTAACTGCATCCAAGAAAACTATTTCTTCTTAGATTTCAAAGGCTATTTCTTTGTGTTACACTTTTCAAGGAAATAACCTTAATTCTTCTGTAAAGGCTCATTCTACTAGAGCTGTGGCTTCTTCTTGTGCTTTTTTCAAGGGGTTGGATACGAATTCTATTCTTGAAACAGCTACCTGGACTTCTGTGCATACTTTTACGAAGCATTACAAGCTGGATGGTATCTCCAGAGCTAGAGCTGGTTTTGCTAGGGCCATTCTTCATGGTTTCTTAGAGGGCTGTACTGCTCCTTCCTCCTCCCAAGTTTCTTCCTGAGCTTTGACAGTCTCCCACAAGTAATGAATACTGCAGCAGTGACTTTAAGGACATAGCACAGTTGTGTAAAATGTTACCATAACAGTAGATGTCCTTTGCCTTCACTGCTACAATACTCACTCTCTCCCTCCTTCCCACTAGTCCTTTTCCTTCCTGGATGTACTGGTTATCTCCTGGGTTTCCCCTAGACTGGTGTTCCTACTGGAGCAATCAGGTCTGAGGATGGTACATCTGGATGTCACCTTTATGTCCTATGTGATGTGAGGAGCATACAGGTGACATTTGGTGTACTTTAAAGCAACAGTAGGCTTTGGTATACTGACCAACGTCGGGGGTTCCATGGCAGGCAATCCCACAAGTAATGAATACTGTAGCAGTGAAAGACATCTACTGCTATGGTAAGATTTTACACAACTGTACTTTTTTTTGTTATTGTAACTATGCTCAGTTTCATATTGTATTTGTTTGAAGCTTTTCTCCCTGGAGCTCTGCCAAAAAGGTGTCTTCTACTGAGTCAACTTCCTCAGTAAACAAAAAAGCAATAAATAGATACATACATACATACATACATACAAACATTTCTTCCTCTTATAGGAACTTAAACAATTTGACCTAGGGAGCTGGTAATGAAATCTAGGAAATGCTAGGCGCATATGTGTGTGTGTGTGTGTGTGTTTGTGTGTGTGTATATATATATATATATATATATATATATATATATATATATATATATATATATATATATATGTATATGTATATATATATATATATATATATATATATATATATTTATAAGCCTTCCAGTTGATTGATAGATAATCAAACTTACCCAGAATTAGGGTGTTAGGATTAATAGATATAGAATCCATTTTGTCTAGCTCCATAGTGCCACTCTGAAATGGATATGTAGTTGGCAATGATGTGGTAATTATTGAACTTTGGTAAATGTGAAAAAACTATAAAAGTAATCAAATTCAGAATCTTGAAGAATTTATAGTGAGGAGTTGTGGTTGAACTGAGCTTTTTGGAGTTCTGCTGCATTAACAGCATTCTATTTAAATATTGCCCTTTTTTCACATGGGTTTGGACTTACTGTGCTAATTAGATTTTGTTGCTGTCTGCCCTTGTTTCATATGGGTTTGAGTGACTTGAGGATGACTGCTACTGATTTTGGGTCTAATGGCTGTGGTTGCCATGGTTCTGCCCCTGCCTGGCTGAATTTGCTGCTGAATTTTGTGATTTTTTTCTTGCTAATTGTTTGTCTGTTGTTTCCCTTGTTACTGACAGGTGCTTTTCCCCTTTAGTTGGGTTTTTCCTAGTGTATAACAAGCCTAATTATGAGGGTTGGCACTTTACAGTGCTGAGCTGTGGCTGTACATCCTGCAGCACTAAGTATGTTTTCTTCCTCCACAGTACCAGCCAAATGGCTTCTCTACCTGCAGCAATCTGCCCATTCATTCTGTGGGGCAAGAGCCGGGCTTCCTCAGGCTTGGCAAGAGTCCCATTGCCCATTAATTCCTGTCTGGGTAGCCCATTTGTTCCCCAACAGTGAGAATATGCTAATAGAGAGCTTCCTGGTTCTGTGGATCTGCTAACCCTTTCTTTAGCAGAGCATACTCTCCTTCCACAGTGGCTCACCAAGCTCTGCTACTGCTGCCTGATGCAGAAAGTGTGCCTCCACATGCTCACTTGGCTGTGTGTATGCTCATTGCAGCACGTGCTTATAGGCTCATGTTCCATGGGTGCAATACCCAGAGCTCCCACTCAGTGTCAATCAAGTGGCAATGTACAGCTGTCTCTATTCCTAGCATGGGTAAATCAATAGTAGTTCCGCCCTGGCTACATCAGAATTCCAGGCGACTAGTCAAACTCAGGTTTCCTGGACTGTAGTTAGTCCTTTATTCCTCTATGCCACTGACTCTAGCCCACATTGACTAGATTTTTTCTCTGTATACTGACCTTGTTTCATCTGGGTTTGGACTTGCTGTGCTAATTGGATTTTATTATCTACTCTTATTTCATCTACGTTTGAACCAGACAACAGATGAGTGACTTGGGAATGGCTGTTGCTTATTTTGGGACTGGTGCTTGTTGCTGATGTTCTTGGTGAGAAGAGAAACATTCTGTTCCTGCCTGCCTGCCTTGACTGATGTTTGATCTCAGCTTTTTTCCTGCTTATTGCATTATTCACTTTTGCAGACTGGTGTGTTTCCTTCATAGGGGAGTGTTTGCTTACCTACTGCACTAGTTGTGATTTGTTGTTATCTGGGTTTAAGCCAGAAAGTTGATGAGTCACTTGAGTTGACTGTTGCTGATTTTGGGCATTTTGCTTGTGATTACTGTTCATGATGAGAGGTAGCACAGTGCCACCCCTGTCTACCTGAAATGGCTGCTGTTTGTTCTGAACTTTTTTCTTACTAAATTGTAACTCTGTTGCTCCATTGATGATTTTCCTCTTTAGGTGAGTCTTTGTTTATATATAAGGTGCTTAATAGCACAGGTTAGAACTTTGTGGTGTTGTGTTGTACTAAGCTTGTTGGTGCCATGCTGCATTAACTGGATTTTGTTTGTATATTGCCCTTGTTTCACTCAGGTTTCGATATGTTGATAGTCATGCACCAAGCTATATTTTACCTATAGCACTGTGATAATTCATTTCATATAGCTCACTTGAAATTACTAGGTGTGAATATGGTTTTCTGCATTTCTTGCTGTTTTTCTGAGATCCCTCAAGTCAGAATGGAATCCAGTGATCTAGTTCATGTAACTGTGGGACAGTTGAGGGCTCCTTCTACTTATTCTTTGTGGTAGCTGAACGTTTAGGCAGTCGCTAATAATTTAGTCACATTTTGGACTCTCTTGAGAAGGACTTGAAGTTTGTTCTGTCCCCCTCTGTTGACAGCCTGCTCATTTTAAGAACACTGAGACAGTCTGGCACCTGCTTCATGCTTATTGATAATCACTTTTATCATTTACTCATGACAATAAGCAATAATGACACAGGAAAACTCCAGACACTGGACCTAACCCAATTTGGGTTTGTCAAGGACAGGCCATGCTTACTAAACCTGGTAGTGGTGGAGTTCTTTGAGAAGGTCACCAAAGCAATGATTGAGGGCAAAATGATTCACACTGCCTACCTTGATCTGGCCAAGGCATTTAACACAATACCCCACTTGGACATTGTTTCAAATTCAAGACATTAGGTACAAACCCTCACATCACCAGGTGGAGAGCCAGCTCTCTCACAGACAGTAGCCAGGAAGTTAGAATTGGGGAGTCCACCTCTACAAAGAGGCCAGTCACAAACAGAGTCCATCAGGGATCAGTCCTGGGGCTGCTCTTTTTTGTCATTTACTTCTTTGAAGTCAAGGCCCATGTCAATGCCTCTGGCTGACTAAATTTGAAGCTGATTTCAAATTAGGAGGTGTCATTGAATCCCTTACTGACATAAATGTTCTCCAGGAAGGGCCGACAGACAAATAACTGGTCTCAGAACCATGGACTAAACCTAATGCCAAGAAATGAATAATAGTATCCTTTGGGAAGTCATCCACCCCTGGTAACTATCATATTGACAGCATACCCTTAAGAGTTGTCCCAGTAGTCAGGGACTTGGGGACACACATAGACAGTAATCTAGCCTTTGACCATCATGTGTCTACAGCAGTGAGGAAATCCTTCTATGTTGTGCAACTTATAAACAAAGGTATGCCATCTAGGTCCAAGGAAGTCATTGTTCCACTGTATTTGGCATTCATCAGACTTATCATTGAGTACAATACCATCTTTGGTGTGTACCTTACCAAGCATACCCAACAACTGGAATGTCCATAGAGGTTCTTCACTAAATAATACAGGGCATAAGTAACATGTCCTTTGCAGTCAGTCTCAAGGCCCGATCCTTATAGTCTGTCTCCTACAGGTTGTTGAGGGGAGATCTATGCTTGGTATACAAGGAATTGTCAGACCCCACCCCGATGGACTTCCTGCATAAACACAAAGCAAACAGCCCCAGAATTACCCATTGTAAAGACTTAAAACTTTGCCAGTGATATACATAGGACCTGCTAGAGAGACAGGTATTTATTGCACAGACTATGGCTTCTCTTCCATCCATGTGAAGCAGAGTTCTCCCTAACTCAGTTCAAGTGTAACTTGGACAACTGGATCGGAAACAGGAAATTCATCACTGGTTTGGCACCTATGTCTCTAATGGACACAGGCAGCCTGTAAGTTATTCATTTCCTGGGCCTCTGTTTGTAAATGTTTCATCTTCTAAGCCCCTGCTTACACTTCTCAAGGGCACCAGAACTAGTCAGTGATTTGAGATGCATGGCTAGGCTTAATAAGGCCCTTGTGGTTGTTAGCCTAGTAAACACCTATGAGAGGTGAAAATAAGAAGTTATGTACCTACCATAACGTTCCATGTTAGTTGTCTTCTTCTCGCCTTCTTTCTTGCTGGATGGGTTGACTCAGCCAATACTAAAGCTCGAGAGCTTGTTCCACTGGCTCGAGGCTCCCCTATATCCCACAATGCTAGGCAGTAACTACTCAGATCTCGTTTGATAGCTAAAACCAAGCAGTTCTAGTCTCCATAGAATGGAGAAGAGAGAAAAGGAACCCACCACTATATATAGAATTGTAGGTAAAACTACCACACATAAAAGGGAGAATAGAGGTGGTAGAACATGTGGGAAGGAAAAAATCCCAATGGAAGATCCCAAATATTCCTATCGGTCTGTCCAGGCTAGGGGGAAGGAGGGTGGGATGCAAGAAAGAAGGCAAGAAGAAGACAACTAACATGGAACGTTATGGTAGGTACATAACTTCTTAATGTTAAGTTGTCAATCTCACCTTCATTCTTGCTGGATGGGACCGCGTCAGGGTGGCCTATCAGAACAGACTCTTGAGAACAGTGGAACCAAAGTTGGCACGGTTTCTGGAGGCCATATTCAATTTGTAATGCAAAATAAAGGTATGAGGAGAAGCCCATGTGGCTGCTGCACAAATGGAATCTATTGGCAGCCTGTCCTGAAAAGCTACAGATGTAGCTAATGCCCTAGTTGAATGAGCTCTAGGTCTTGAAGGCAGTTTTTGATGTCTGATTTCATAGATAAAGGTAATTATAGAGGTAAGCCATCTTGAAAGGGATACTTTAGTAACTGGAAGGCCCAATTTCCCTTCCACATAAGCCAGGAAAAGCTGATCAGATTTCCTGAACTGTTTAGTCCTGTCTAAATAATATCTAAGTTGGCGATGAACATCTAGAAAATGTAACTTTTATTCCGACCTGTTGGAATAATCAGGGAAGAAGACGGGGAGATCAATCGTCTGGTTTAGGTTTGCCTCAGAGGAAACCTTAGGCAAGAAGGACGGATTAGTCCGGAGGGACACCCTGTCTTTATGGAAAACTAAGTAAGGAGGACGACTGCAAAGAGCATGAAGTTCAGATACCCTTCTAGCTGATGTTATGGCTACTAGAAAAAGTGTTTTCCATGAGAGTAACTTAAGAGGGCATGAAGCCGCAGGTTCGAAGGGGGGGGGGGATCAAGGACGCTAGGACCAAATTCAAGTCCCACTGAGGTGGGGGATCTTTGATTGGGGGCTTGAGCAGAAAAATACCTCTTAAAAAGGCTTTGCAGAGCTTATGGGACATGATACTGGAGTCCAAGACACCTACATAAAAGTTAGATATAGCAGCTAGTTGTACTCTAATGGTAGATGAGGAAGAGCCTAAATGAAAGAGCTCTGCCAGAAAGTCTAGGATAGACTGGATAGGTGCAGTGAAGGGGTCTATATTTTTTGATGCTGCCCAGAAGGAAAAACGTTTCCATTTACTATTATAAATCTTCCTGGTAGAAGACTTCTGAGAGGCTATCAGGATGTTACGGACCGAATGAGAGATTAAGGGAAGCCTGGCTAGGGCAGGAATCGGAGAAACCATGCTGTGAGGTTGAGAGATTGAAGGGAGTGGTGCAGCTGGCCCGACTGGTGGGTCAAAAGATCTGGCACCGGGTCCAGATGCCAAGGCTGCTCCAACAGGTAATGATGGAGGAATGGAAACCATATCTGTCGAGGCCAGTAAGGGGCAATGAGGATCATGGTGACTCTCAAGGCGATAGCTTTCTGAATTAACTGAGAGATCAGTGGAAAGGGGGGAAAGCATACAGAAGTCCCTGGGGCCAATTGTGGACTAGAGCGTCTCTGGTGGGATGGCCTGGTAACGGGAAGAGAGTGAAGAAGTCATGACACTTGCTGTTTTGGGGAGTAGCAAAAAGATCGCAGCAAGGCTGGCCCCATCTTTGGAAGACTTCTTCCAGCACTGATTTCTTTTAGAGACCACTCGTGAGGCATGAGAATGGCCCTGCTCAACTTGTTCGCAATCACGTTGAACTTCCCGGGAATGTGCGTTGCTATCAGAAAACGCTGAGAAGAAATCGCCCACTGCCAAAGTCTGAGTGCCTCTCGACATAAGGGGTAGGACTTGGTTCCGCCCTGTTTGTTGATGTACCACACTACGGACATGTTGTCTGTCTGAATTGCAATAGTCCCTGTGGGAAGAGAGTCCTGAAGGGCTTGCAACGCTAAAAGCACTGCTCTCATCTCTAAGACATTTATGTGCAAGTGGCACTCAAAAGGTTGCCATGTGCCCTGGACTGTCTTGCCCTGATAATGCCCCCCCCACCCGATCAGGGAGGCATCCGTTGTCACCGTGGCGATTGGGGGGGGGAATGAAGGGTCTGCCCTGGAGAACTTGAGGTGATGTGATCCACCAAGGCAGGTGATTCTTGCATGATTGAGTTAGTAGGATGATGTGAGACATCGGGAGCTGTTGGAAGGACCATTGAGTAAACAGCATCCACTGGAGGATCCGCATGTGAAAACGAGCTAAGGGGAGAAGTGTAATAGTAGCTGCCATGAGTCCTAATACCTTCAAGACTACCCTGGCTTTGACCTTGTTGCATTGAAGTAGAAGGTAAACTTGTTTGCGGATATCTAACACTCTTTGCTCTGTAAGTCTGGCGGAAAGATTGACTGTGTCTAAGATGGTACCTATAAAGGTAATAGATTGACAAGGTGACAAGGCAGATTTTTTGAAATTTATTGAAATGCCTAGAGCTTGGCAAATTTGGATGGTAAAGTCTCTGGATAGAAGCAGTTGATGTCTGGTAGTGGCGGTAAGGAGCCAGTTATCCAAATATGGAAACACCTGGAATCCTTGACGTCTCAAGTGAGCCGCGACCACTGCCATGCATTTGATAAACACTCGGGGGGCTGTAGTGAGACCAAAGGGCAGGGCTCTGAACTGGTAGTGACTGGCTCCCAGCCTGAAGCAGAGAAACCTCCTGGAGCGTCTGTGCATTTTGATATGGTAGTACGCATCCTGAAGGTCTATGGAGCACATCCAATTGACCTGACCCAAGAAGGGTAGAATGGACTGTAGCGTGACCATCCGGAATTTTGTTTTTTTGATATAATTGTTTAACTTGCTGAGATCCAGTATTGGTCTCCAGTCCCCTGTTTTTGTTTGGTACCAAAAAGAATTTGGAGTAGATTCCGGATCCTTGCTGGTCTGCTGGGACTGGTTGGATAGCTCTTTTTGACAGCAGCTTTGATATTTCTAATGCTGCTTGTTCCCTTAGACTGGGTGGAACGTCTGGAAGGGATCCTTTGGGTTGGGATGGGATGTGAATAAAGGGAATTTTGTAACCCTCGGATATGATTGACTGTACCCATTTGTCTTGAGTGAGGGAAAGCCAGGCTTTTGGGTACAGTGATACTCTTCCCCCAACTGCCTCCGAAGGTGGACAGCCGGGCAGCTCCTCAGGGATGCTGAAAGGGTTTATCAGAGAAAGTTTCTCTGCTACCTTGGTTTTGCGGACCACCTCTGCCCCTAGGGCGGCATCTATTGTTATTCCCCCCTCTGCCTCTAGAGGGGAATCGACTTTGTGCATCAGATGAGACTCCCTGTGGTTTGCGGAACCACATTTTTCCTCCCTTCTGACCTTTTGGATAAGGTCTAGAAGGGGTAGAAAAACGGACTCCCACAGCAGAGAGAGTCTTACCTTCCTGCTCACACCTAGTCAATGTATCCTTCACCTGAGGTCCAAACAATGTTGAGCCATCAAAGGGGGAATTGGTGAAGGACGCCTTGAAAGGGTCCGCAAAATTGCAAAGCCGCATCCAGGCGTGATGTCGTAAAGCTACACATGTGCCTGCGGCCCTACTCGCCCCATCAGCCACATATGAGATAAGCCGCATGGAGGAGTTGACAATCTAATTCAGGGTTGCCAACTGGGAGTTCATTTTGTCTTGGAACCCCTCAGCTGTTGGATCCTGCATGGCATCACCCATATCCTTGAGGAAATCTCTCTGGAGACGGGTGAAGTGACATAAGTAGTTCAGCGAGCGCATTGAAAAGGTCGCTGATGAAAACATCCGCTTACCGTACCTGTCCATGGTCCTAGACTCCTTATTAGGAGGATGGACAGGTACCAAAGGATCGGCTAACTCCTTCTTAGTGGCTGCGGCCACCACCATGGCATCAACAGAGACACCTTTAGATAGAAACTCTTTCTCTTTAGGGGCAGTAATACATTTTGACGGCCTCCTTGGGGTAGGTTCCACTGAATCAGGGCCCGTCCAAGCCTTCCTTGCCACCACTTCCATAAGGGGGTCAAAGGGAGGGGACACCCAGGAGGTGGAAGGGCGAGAGCCAAACACCTCAAGGTAAACTGACTCGTCCTCTGAAGGGTTAAGAGCAGGCTAGTTCCCCCTCTGTTTCAGGATTTCAAGGATGTCAGCAAAAGAGACATCCTCAGAGGGGGACCGAGGGGAACCTTCAGATTCCTCCAAGTCAGTGTCAGAGGTGATAGACTCAGGGGAGTCAATGTGCTTCCTCTTGCACTGTCTCTGCCGAGGGGGTTCTCCTACAGGATCAGGAGAGGCCTCGAAAGAGGAGGAAATTCCCAATGGGGAAACCTGAGGAGCTGGCTCTCTACGGTCTGATACAAGGGGATGGGTAGAAATCACCGCAGGCACTGAAGAGGGAGGAGCTGATGGAGCCAACTGTGGGGTAGACACTGGGTCTAGCACACTCCGCATGACCTCGAAGACGCCCCTATCAGCCAAGGCCGGAGGTCCCCGCTCCGAGGAGACAAGGACCCCCCCCGGCACCGACAGGTACGGCTCCGAGGCCGATGTCGGAGCCAAACTCACCATCGCCGATGCCCCGAGAGGGAGAACGGGGTCAGACAAGGGTCCAATGCCACTCGCCCCCTCGGAGCCGACGAGGGAATCCCGGTGCCGAGATCCCTCTAAAGAGGAAATCGGAGCAGACGACGGAGCCGAAAGGGAAGGTATCAGCTCCGAAGCACCGACAGCCATGGCTCCGATGAGCCCCGGCTCCGAACTCAAAGGAGTCAGAGGAGGAATAAAATCAGGGATGGAAATAGCCGCTGACTGTTGAGTAGGGCTATGCAGCATTTGGGCCAGTGCCTCGGACTTGAGAAGTCTACTCACCACCCTTTGTAAATCATGGTCGGACAGCCTGGAGGACCAAGAGGAATGAGACCTATGGTTCCGCTCTGACAGAAGAGGGGATCCCGGAGCCGAGTGGATGGAGCCGATGGAAGGGGACCTAGACCTCTTCTTTGAAGGTGGCTCCGATAAACCTATCGGAGCCAACTGAGACTTGCTAACCTCGGCTCCAGCCGGAGCCGAGGTAACGGTATGAAATTTCGAAACATCGGCTCCAGCCGGAGCCGATGTCGAAGCAGCTTTAATGCTTCCAGGAGACGGCTCTGAAGCTGGAGCCGACGGCCTGGAAGTCTTTGAAGGCTTCCCTGACGCAGACTGGGTCGGGGGGGCCTTCAGGTTTTAACAAGCCTCTGAGAATTAACTTGTTTTTGCGTTCCTGCAGGACTCTAGGGCTGAATCCATGGCAAACAGTACATGAGTCCTGCATGTGCAAAGGTCCCAGGCAATAGACACAAGAATTGTGACCGTCTGTCAGAGGCATTTTCTGACAGCACAAATCACACTTCTTGAAGCCTGAGACCTTGGAGTCTTTAGACATCCTGAAAAGCTGTGTGAAAAAAAACAGAAAACACAACACACAGACACACCCTTAACTAACTAAAAAAAACAGTCACACTGAAGGACAGGGAAAAAAGAGGGAGTGGGCCAAAGGCCTAAGTTAAAAAGAGAATAAAACAGGAATTCTAACACAAAGAAGGACCTGATTTAAACCAATGGATTACTCTATATAAAAACTAAACTAAATAGAAAAAAAAAAAAATAGGGGTAGAATTTGAAGTTTTTAAACAAGAAAAACGTACTAACCTGCCAGAGCCGGTAGAAGAAGCACCTCGTCAGCTAAGCGGCAAATGAGATCTGAGTAGTTACTGCCTAGCATTGTGGGATATAGGGGAGCCTCGAGCCAGTGGAACAAGCTCTCAAGCTTTAGTATTGGCCGAGTCGGAGCCGAGGGTCGGCTCCGAACCCATCCAGCAAGAATGAAGACGAGATTGACAACTTAACATTATCTGTTAAATGTGGAGTCTGATATCTCACATACTCTATGACAGTAACACTTTATTGCAACTACCTAACAATAGACCTACTTCTGCTGAGGTTAAGAAGCCATTACCTAAACTGACAAGACCATGTCTGAAAAAACCTCAGCCACATAACACTACTCACTCTGATACATCTCCACTTATATCTTCACTAATGAATAAAGTGAGTCACCCTGGCCCCTTGTCTAGTCCTATAAGGACTCCTGAGGCTGTAGTCACATATGGTAATATAGTAGTAATTGGTGAATCTACAGTTGGGCTCACAAATACTCCACTCACCAGGTTGTTCATGGAAAGGGTCATGGACAGTAGTGTCCCTGGTGCCA
Source organism: Protopterus annectens (assembly GCF_019279795.1). Lineage (NCBI taxonomy): Eukaryota > Metazoa > Chordata > Ceratodontiformes > Protopteridae > Protopterus > Protopterus annectens. The sequence continues at coordinate 772,904,594 of NC_056735.1, forward strand.
GAATTTGGAATGTGACCAGAGCCCTTAGGTCTCTTCACCCTAGTAATAGTACATTGTCACTCTTACCCACCACATGGTGAATGACTTTAGATGCTCTACCACAGAAGAGAGGCAGAGAGATAGTTGAGCCCTAAATGCATGTGTCCCAAGGCAGGTAAGACACATAGCTTTCACAGTACTTTGCCTTCTCAGAGAATGATGCCATAGTTTCAGATAAAAAATAATTGATTAACAGCGTAGCCTGATTTACTCAGGATGGCTTCAATTCTCTCCTTAAGGTTTCTACATGTTAGTCAGGGGCTCTGCACCTGTAGTTCCTTTTTAGTCCAACCTTCATTAATGTGGCTTGGATCACTGCTAGAAGTCTCAACAGTAAATTGCCTGATTTACAGGTTTTCTTGTTGCCTGAAAACATTCAGTTATGTGTTGTTACAGAAACTTGATTTCAGTGTTCTGATAACAGTCCAGGTTTAACAAGGTACAGCTCCTGTCACTGTCTCAGGCCATCAGGAGGTGGCAAGAGAGAGGAACTTTTTGTTCACTCAGTTATTAACTTTACTGACTTGCATGTTATCTTCTTCTACTGCTTCCAACACTAGAGCCTAAGAAAAGATGGGCATGGTGTTGAACCGATAACACTAAAAATGTATGTGATTAGGGAAACCAAGAACACACCCACAGCACTGTACACTTGATGATGGGATGAGACTGCTTGTGATGGTGAGCAGATACCCTTAAAAGAAGGATTGCTAATTCAAAAATACAGCATAGGATACTGGGAGGCACTGTGGCACAAACAGATGAAGCCCTGAGTATGACCCAGATGCCCCAGGTTTTATTAGTGTCCCACATGCCAGAGAAGCTGAGGATGGAAGACAGGATAATTTTGTGGCTATTCTGCCATAAAGTTTTCAGATGGGGGTGCAGGTGTCATGCTGGGGGTATGTTTAGTTGGTGGAGAACTGAGCTATCAACAGGGCATAATGTATGGTAAGTGAGCAAAAGAAATGCTCTTTACCATAAAGGTTGGGTGGCTCCTTCCCAGTGCCTTTTCATGTAGATTAACATCTCATCACCCAGCATGTCAAGGAGGTTAGGACATAAAAAACAACAGCCAGCTAAATAAAGTCTCATTTAACAACAACAAAATAGAACAAATCACCCACACCAGCTTGTAGAACATCATAAATGACACTCTTAAATTTGACCGTCACATCAGGCTTATTGTCCAAAAGACACACCACAAATTAGGGCTAATTTACAAAGCCATGCCTTTAAACTACAATAATGAGCAAGCTTGAACAGTGTTATAATAAAATAAGCAAATTTTCATCCAACCTCTCATACCAAACCCATCACTGTATTCCCCTTACTGAACTTTAACTGACTAGAACTACCACGCCACATATCATATTCAGAGCTCACTAACACCCCAGCCACTAGCAATACAATAAAATGGTACAAGCCTAAAAGAAGCTTTCAATTAAACAGAATTCCAAAAATCCAGCAACTCACATGGGGATACAGCATACATAGCTAAGCTATGGAGCAGCTTTCCCTTCACTATCAGAGAAATAAACAGTCTCCTCACTTTTAAGACTGAATTCAAACAGCATCTAAATCATGCTAGAATTTGCAGATGTCCTGAATCACAGGTTAAAAACATCCAAATAATCATAATTTCTCCCTCTTACCTGCTCAGCAGTTCCTTCCCAATTGGCTCTTTATGTCTTAACTGAGCTGAGTTTATTGCATCTTTCTATTCTCCATGAGAAACACTTGTGCTTCTCTTACACATCAGCATGATTATAGATGGATATCACATTGCTTTAACTATCACATTATGATACTCTTTTCTGCTTGGTGATGGTACTAAATTTATAATGAATTTACTGCTTTAGCGATTTATTTATTTTACATTTGTTGACCGGGATAGTCCGACTGGATACTTGTCCATTTTCAGTGAAGGCCTGGGGAGAAAAGCTCCATACATACATACAGAAAAACTGTTACATTAAACGAGTTAAAGCAGTGTTACAGATACAATACATAGGATAAAAGTAATTCAATCTGTCATATATAAATCTGATTTGTTATAGAGTAACAATTAGGAAGCAATGTAGGGGTGTCCAAAAGACCTCTTTAGCACATGTTTATATTGCCAGAGTTAGTCAGGATTGGAGCAAGGACATAGCCATTGCCTTTTAAAGTACTGTTTTAGATTTTTTTGACTTGGGTTAGAACAGGTTCTGGACTAAGCTCAGCAGGAAGTGAGTTCCATATTTTGCCAACAGAGTTGGTATATAGAGACTCTCCAGATGAGTTGTTGCTTTTGAGGGTTTGGACTAGTAATTTGCCGGATGAGCGAAGCGTCTTGAGGTTGCTGTAAGGGGTGATAATTTTTGTAAGAACGGGTGTGTTTTCAGGTTGGTAGAGAATTTTATGTGCTACTATAAGCTGATTGTACTGAAGTTGGATAGGCAGTTCTAGCCACCATAGTTTCTTTAGGTTCATACAGTGGAGTGTTATGTATGTTGCTGTAGTGGCAAATCTAGCAATATGATTAAAGCAGCTAGAGAGTTTATTAAGGTCAGACTTACTCAAGTTCGTGAAGAGAGGGGATGCATAAAGGAGGGTGGAAAGTAGATGTGTATGGGCAATTACCGTCTTAGCTAGTGGAGTGAGGAAAGGTTTGATCTTGTAAAGTGAGCCAAGTTTTTTATTAATGTTTTAATAGTTTGATTAATGTGTATATCAAACTTGAGGTTATTATCAACTGTTAAACCTAAGAGTTTCGTACAGGGATCTGGGACAATGACAGTGCCATTGTTAGATTTTATAGTAAAGGTTGAACTGGAGGCTTTATGAGTGGGGGAGAAAAGCAGTAGCTTCATTTGTGTTAGGATTTAATAGGAGATGTCGATTACAGAGCCAGTTTTCAACAGTATTAAAAACGTTTTGGGATACAGTCTGCAGACTTAAAGGGGAGGTGGCAGAGCAAATCAAATTGGAGTCATCCACATATTGAATGCAGGTGGCTGTTGGGATGACTGTGTACAGGTCATTAATAATGATAGAAAATAATAGGGGTCCTAATATAGAGCCCTGAGGGACCCCAAGGGTGAAAGGTAGAAGGGAAGATAGTTTGTTCTGCCATAGTACAGCCTGTTGTCTACCACTCAGATAAGATTTGAACTATTGGATATCCTGGACATCTAGGGGAATAGTTTTAAGTGTGTGTATGAGTAGTTCGTGGTTGACCATGTTGAAGGCTTTGGAGAGATCAAGAAAGATGGCAGAAGAAAGCTTATTGTTGTTTTGGTTTTGATTAATAACATTGGAGAAGGAGAGAAGGGCTATGGTTGTACTGTGGAACGGTCTGAAACCATGTTGTGAGTTAGCCAGGAGATTGCACTGAATGAGATGGCTCAGGAGTTGTTTATGGATGCACTTCTCCATAATTTTAGTCAGGGGTGACAAAAATAGCTATAGGTCTATAATTTGACAGTTCAGTGGAACTGTCCCCTTTGTGGAGTGGAGTAACATGGGATGTCTTCCAGATGGAGTAGCTCTCAACCAATCAGAGACAAATCTCAACAGAATCCGGGACAAATCCTCAAATAATCAGGGACATTTTTTTAAATATTTGTACTATTAACTTGAAAAATTTGCAGAATAAGAGAATGTGGATTAATATAGATTTTCTGACGTAAAACGTCTATAACTCTGAATTACTATCATTATTTATTAAGGGCAATTCACCGCCTTTTCTTCAGCAGTCACCAGTTTTAAGAGGGATTAAGAGGGACAGACCTAAAATCGGAGTCTAAATCAGGGATGTCCCTGAAGATCAGGGACAGTTGAGAGGGGAGGTATTGGCTTCTGATATAGTTCTATTGATCAGACTAGAGAGTGGTTATGCTATGGTATCCGCAGCTTTTTGTAGATACTCAGCTGGGAGGAGATCCGCTGTAAGGGTGGTAGGTTTTAGTTTCTTAATTAGGATACGGATAAGTGATGTGGAAACTGGTTGAAAGGTAAAGGGGAGTTGAGAACTAGGTGTGGCAGTGCTAGGGCTTGGGCAACTGGGAGATAGCTGGTTAGCTAGTGACTGGATAGTTTCTGTGAATAAACTATTAAAGTAATTGGCAACGTCTTCTGAAGGTTTTTGGATGGTAGCTGAGGGGGTAGGAGTTGTGCATTGCCCTGGGTGAATATGTTTATTTATGCCTGCCCAAAACTTTTGCGGATTGTTTTGATGCTTCTGTTGTAAATGGCAGTAAAAGTTTTTTTTATCTAGGGTGGTAGATTTTTTAGTGTTGTTCCTTAGTTGTCTAAATCTAAGTTCATCTAAGGGGGATTTTGTGGTATGCCAAGTGGTCCAAGCTTTGTTTCTAAGTAAGATCATGTGTTTGGTTTCTTTTGAAAGCCATGGAGCAACTTTTGCTTTAGTTCTTATAGAACGTGCAGGTGCATGGGTATCAAGGATTTTGTAATATGCACAACTATTATTTCTTAGAACTTACTACACTTTATATCTTTGTGTAATATTTCCTGTTTATTCACTTTTAATGAAATTTAGTATTTTTGTACATACTGATTTGAAACTTTGTTATATTGTACATCTACTATTTTTTAGACCTTTTCTCCCTGCATCTGTGCTGAGACATGGTAAGATGATTTCTCCTGACCTCTTACCGTTTGGCATCTATTTCTCAGAGGTCCAGACCAAAGTAGACAGCGTTTGGCTCACCAAGGTCGCTGATGATTTCAAATTGGAGCAATCACTGAGTCTCCCAGTGATGTGAACATATTACCAGGAGGCCTAACACAAACAAATGATTGGTGCCAATGCCATGGTCTAAAACTAAATGCAAAAAAATGCATTATTATTCCCTTTGGCAAAATGTAATTATCTACAAATTACAATATTGACAACACCCCCCCCCCCCCGAGTTCTAACCCAGTCGTGCAAGACTTGGGAATACAGGTTGATAGCAATCTGAACTTGTTTTCACAGTGGTAAGGAAAGCCTTCTATGTAGCACATCTCCAAAGCAAGGGCATAGCATCCAGGTCAAGGGTTGTTATAACTCCACTGCACTCGGCCCTCATCAGACCACTAATAGAGTATAATGCACCCTTTTGCATGTACCTCACCAGACACCTGCAGCAGCTGGAGAGACCTCAGAGGTTTCTCACTAAGAAAACACAGTCACTCCAAACCATGAACTACATGGGCAGGCTGAAAGCCCTGTCACTTTACTCTGTATCTTATAGGCTGCTGAGAGGTGACTTTTGCCTGGCCTATAGGGCAGTCTCCAACCTTTCCCTAATGGAAATTCTGCACATCTGCAAGTCAAATGGCACAAGAGCCACTCACTCTAGGGATCTCAACCTAGCTTGTGAAATTAACAGATCATGCTGGAGAGACAGATATGTCTACCAGAGACTGCTGCTTGTCTGAAATAAACTTTCTATTCACGTAAAATAGAGCTTCTCACTGACCCTATTAAAACGCAGCCTGGATAATTGGATGGGAGACTACAAATTCATGCCTGGGGTGGCAGCCATGTCCCACATGGTCAGAGGCAGCCAGCGTTGATCACAGACCTGCTCTGTTCATAAATTCGTTCTGCAGACTATCCAAAAAGAGCAAATGGGGATACTTGGGATTAACATGGCTAGGCTTGTAAAGGATCTAGGGATGCTAGCCTAGTAACTTCTTATGAACCTATGATAATGGACATTGAACCTGGTCAGACTTTCCCAGTAAACAAAAGAATATAGATAGATAGCTAATTAGATAGATAAATAAATAAATATTGTAATAGGCTGATGCAGGGGGAAAATTGTCAGGACTTCCTCTTTCCCAAAAAGAAAATGACACACAGCTTTTTCTTTCTCTCTATCTCTCTCTGTCTACCCACTCTTCAAGAGAGAGAGAGACAGAGAGAAAGAGAGAGAGAAATCCCCTTTCTATGTTAGACCTTCCCGATTAAAATACGTTTAATTTATGAAAAGCAAGGCAGAATTCAAAATTCCTTAGCAGAGACCACTTGCAGTAATTAAAGGATTAACTCAAGGACCAAATAAGTAGGTAGCTGCGCTGGCACTTAACATCCTCTGTGATTTTGGGAGGGACACTATAACAATAATATGATAGCTTTGCTATCACTTTACAATTTAACTCACATTTTGCAAGTACAGTAACATCCCTCCTACAAAACCAAACTAATACAAATGCAACCATCCCACCCCAATCACAGAACCTACAATAGGTTCACTAATAGGTCCCAAGCTGTGACATGGTAAGATGATTTCTTCTGTTCCATTCCTATATTTACTGGAGTCCCACATGGCTCTGTCCTAGGACCACTACTGTTTAACTTATTTATCAAAACCTAAACACAGCAGCTAAAGAGGCTACCATAGTACAATACACCAATGACTCTGCTTTAATATGTGCTGCTAGGACATTACCCATGGTCCACTCATGCAGAAATCCTTCTCCTTCATAGAAGCTTGGCTTGACAATTCTCACAAACTAAACTGCTATGTTTACCCCCAACTCTCTCTCCTCCAAAAAACTAACTTTGAGATACTGTCATCCAACAAGACCAATATAGAAATGGTATCTCAAAAAAAGTATAGACAACCACCTGAAATTTGATCTCCACCCTTCAGCAAGTCATTAAGAAAAGAAGCCAAAAGCTAGGCTGTCTCTGTAGAGTAAAATACTACCTTACTGACTGCTAAACAAAACATAGCCACTTCTTTTCTACTCCTCAACTTATTATGTGCCTGTCCTATCCTACCCAATCTCAACTCCTCTCTATCAGCAAAACTAGAACAATACCACAATAAAGTAGTCAAATTCCCAACTAACCAGAAATACAGATCACATCACTGCTTCTCTGGTAAGAAGTATATAATTCTCTATTGTGCTCACAGTTAATTACAACCTCCAAACTAATGCACAACCCTGAAAAACTTCCATCTCTTCACTCCATCATATAACTTTACACTACTAAAAGATCTCTGCACTTCACTGGCAAATCATTGCTCTCCATAAATAAATCTACCAACAACACACAATACTCCCTGTATTCACAATGTATCGATAATAGCTGGAATACCATCCTAGTCCACTTAAGAACAGTCTGCCACCTGAAAGATGTTAAGTGCCATCTGAAGCAACACCTGACAGATAAATGCCTCTGCACCTCATCTGGTTAAACTGGTACTTAATATAGCTACATGAATTTGTGCCATAACTCTCTGCTGCCATAACTCTATCTTATCTTATCTTCCTATGCCCTAGATCTTGAACAAGTCTTTATAGTAACAAATTTTCTTGCGTAAACCCTGACAATCTATGCATACTGATGATATTGCTCTGTGTACGTATACCTCCTTGAATTAAAAAATATTCATATACAACTCGTAACTATTTTTATTCAAAACTCTTTGTAAAATTGATGTCAAAGATGTCTATATAATGGAACTGTTGTTCTTGAATAAAGCTGACTGTAAATGATGAAACAATGCAAATGATGTTCATGATGTCTGTATAATGGAACTTTTTACCCCAGGCCTCCACTGAAAATGAGCACTGCTCAGTTGGACTTTCCTGGTAAACAAGTGTCAGTAAATAAATAGTCCACTATTGCACTGTAACAATAATATGGTAGTCTACTGTTGCTAAATTTTGCAAAAAAAAAAAAAAATGTTCATTGTTTGCCAAGATCCTAGAGTAATTTATCACTCAGAAGGGTGTACAGTGGCAAAAACGGTACTTACGTATTATCGCAACCAGATTTTGTGCCGTCTTTTAACTGTGTTGATTTGTACTGAAACGGCATCACTGAAGTGTAATATGGAAGGGTACACTGTCAAAAAAGTCTGCCGGGATATCGGTAATGGTTTTAAAAAATGTTAGGACTTATAATTTTTAACATTTGTGGGAAGCATCCTTTAAAGACGTCAAGCGTTGAATTCTGTGATCGCAGTGGTTACGTGTGGATGTATGTTGGTTCTGAAAGGATTGTGGCAGTTAACGGATGAGATATTGCACACAAGCGGAGTTTAAACAGCACATTAGGTGCTTGCTATTAAGATGCTCAGAAATCTAAGGATATCTGTAGGCTGCTAGAATTATGACATTCCACAGATGATCTTTGGCTTGCTTTTGTGTAGGTTTCCTTTTCTGGAATGACTGTGTTTGCAATCAACATGACTGCATTTTTATGGTTTATATAGCTGAATTATTCACCACAATATATTTTCCAAATATTGAATCATTTTGGGAAGTAGGGTCAGCTATCTAGGTTTCCTTCTTCAGTTCTTTCCCTGATGAGATGAGTGTGGCAGTTAGCGTATGATATTGCACACAAGTGGACTTTAAACAACAGATGAGGTGCTTTCGTACTGTGGAATGGTTTTTATTTTCTTACTTGCAGTTTTTGTGGCGAAGGATACTCTCTCAGCATTACCTTGCTCTTTTTAAATGTATGAAAGCATCGTGAAGGTTATACCGAAACAAGATTTTCTGTAGTGTTTCTGTAGTCTTAGGTTTACCATTGAATCAGCTGTGAAAAGAATAGTAAAGGTTTGAAGACAGATCTCTTTCCTTCACCGACCGGCAGCATGTCAAAGGAACACCTTGGAAGTAGAATGGGACTTGCTTAAACTGACACGATATGCTGGCGGTAAAGGGGAAACCTATTTTTCAAACCTTACTTTTCCGACTTTAGTTTTTTCAGCCGTTTCAATGACAAACCTTCATAAAACTACAAAAACATAACAGAAGACATGTATCTAACCTTCATAACACTGTATTGCTACTACTTGATCTAAACAGAAGTAACCAGTACTGCTGAAAAAAATCTGGTTGCGATAATACGTAAGTACCGCAAAAACATTTAAGCTATGTTCCAATGAAAATCCTATTTTGAAAATTGCAGATTAATTTATCTATCACAAAAATATGTTTTTTTTTGAAAATTATATATTTAGTTAAGGCTTAAAATGCAACATGTAACTATTATGGCTTGTAGATAAACAGGTGTGACTAGTGAAGGAATACAAATGTGTAATTTCATGTTAGATTGATAGCCTTCTATTATTTATTTCTTTTTATTTATTTAACATTTGTTTATCGTGAAAGTCCGACTGGACACAGGTCTTTTTTCAGCCCAGGGAGAAAAGCTCCATAAGTAACAGTACATTTTAATGTACACATTACAATAATCAATAAAGTATAAAGTAAATAAAATGTAGTATACATAAGAAAATACAAATTTATTACATCTCAACAACAAAACCTAGGCTTTGAACATAGCTAGTACTATTTGTAAAGTATGACTTATGTCAAGATATAAGGTTAAGACAGGCCGGAAGGAATAAAAGATTAAACACCGGGGAAGAAGTTGGATATGGTTGGGGTATACTGTGATGTATCAGAGCATTCACGAGGGGTTAGTACGGGAATATAGCTAGTAATTTTTTAGATAAGCTTTAAGTGATGGCTTAAAGTGGTTAGTGGATGAGACTGAGAGAATGGAGTTATTATACGAGATATATAGCTGGAAAATAAAGATTCTTCTGCAGTGTTGTTGGCCTTGGAGATGGTGAGTAAGTTCTTATTGTTAGAGCGAAGTGGTGTGCTGGAAATGTAAGGAAGGGTGAGATTTTGTAGTGCAGGGGTTCTGTTTGGTTGTGTTACAGTTTTGTGAGTTAGCTGGAGTTGGTTATAATGAATAATGTTGGAAAGTTCAAGCCAGTCTAGTATCCTTAAAGCTGTACAATAATGTGTTCTACATGGGCAGTCAGATGCAAACTTAGCAATTTTATTATAACATGCTTCTAGCTTAGATAAGTCAGTTTTCCTAAGATTAGTTAAAATTGGAGAGGCATATGGTAGAGTGGAGAGCAGATGGATTTGTGCTAATGTCATTTTTGCCATTTTGGTCAGGAACCTTTTGTGCCTGTATAGACTTCCACGTTTCTTATGGACTTTTTTATTGTTAGGGAGACATGTAAGTTAAATTTTAGGTCATTGTCTATTTCCACTTCAAGAAGCTTTGTATGGGTTGTGGGGGAAATGACAGTATTGTCTTTGGCTATTATGTTAAATGGTGGGCATGAGATAGATGTCTTATTAGGTTGGAATAGTAATAACTTAGTTTTGTTTGGGTTCAGAATTAGATGGGCATTGGCTAACTATGTTTCAACAGAAGTGAAAGATTCCTGTGTTTGCGAATAAAGAGCTGATAGAGAAGTGTCAGCACAAATACATGTTGAATCATCTGCATAATGTATTATAGAACCATGTGGAGTAGCTGTGTGTAGATTATTAGTAAAGAGGGAGAAAAGGAGACGGACTAAGATAGATCCTTGGGGGACACCAATGGATAAAGGAAGGTGTTGAGATAGGTGACTTTGCCATAGACAGATTCTTGACAGCCAGATAAATAGTTATTAAACCAAGCTGTGGCAGATGGCGAGAAGGATAGTTCAGTTAGTACATCTATTAGTTTGGAATGGGAGACCATATGAAAAGCTTTCAATAGGTCTAGAAAGATGGCAGATACAAAGTTGTTGTTATTCCTGTGATGGTTTATGGTATTGGTAAAGAATAAGAGATCTGTAGTGGTGCTATGCAATGGGTGAAACTCATGCTGAGTGTTTGAGAGAAGGTTATTTGTTAGTAAGAATTTCATGACCTGGAGAAAAATACATCTTTCGAGTAGCTTAGAAGAGGTGAAAGAATAGCAATTGGATGATATTTTGTCAGTTCTGTGGAAGGTCCCCCTTTATGAAATGGGATTACATGGGAGATTTTCCACAGTTGATGAACCTTATTTTCGAGAATGGATCTATTTATAAGGATTGATACTGGGAAGGCTATAGATTCAGCTGCAATTCTGAGGTATTCACTTGGTGAGTTATCCATGGCAAGTGTAGTAGATTTTAGTTTCTGGAGTAGTTTTTTTATAATGGATGTAGGAACTGGGGAGAAAGAGAATGAGGCATTGCTAGCTGTAGACTTGGCTGGTTTGGTATCAGGAGTATGGATTTGCTGCTTGGAAAGGGCAGTTATAGATTCAGTAAAATGTTTGTTAAAAATGGTTGTTATGCTACCGGAATTGTTGTGGATGTTTGGGGTTGGTGAAGTAGATTTTCCTGGGTGAAGGATTGAGTTTATAGCAGGCCAGAGTTTTTGAGGGTTTTTTTTGTATGTGTTTTGAATGTTATGATAGAAATGTATTTTATCCTGTTTTATTTGTTTTTTTGCCTTATTTCTAAGTTCCTGATACTGTTGTTTAGAAACTACTGTGAGCAATAGTAGACTGTATAAAGCCATAGTTCCCAGGCTTTATCTCTAGTTTTCAGAAGGGCCCTAGTGTCTCTGCTCAGCCAGGGGGCATAGTTTGATGGTTCTAACAGTAGCATGCACATTTAATATATCTAAAAAGGATTTATTAAAGTGGTTCACTGAGTCATCTAGGTCAAGGTATTTGAGTGGAGTCCAATTGCACCTTTGTAGGTCAGCTAGGAAGTTGTAAAGATTAAAGTTACATTTTTTCTGAGTTGTTTAATCATAGTAGGTTTTGGTGGGAATATGTGTTGCCGTATAAGAAATGTGGTTAGGTGGTTGATCAGATGATCAGGAAGGCAACGTGACTGGAATGAGTGAGAGGAGTTATTTAGTAATATCCAATCCAAGGTTGATTGCTTTTTACTAGCTTTATCTATTTGGGTACGTTCTTGAATAGTTTGTATAAAACCATGCAAGTTTATGTGATGGACAGGGTGATCTGTATCACATGCAAACCGGTCTAAATTAAAATCACCCAGTATGAATGTCTCCTGACTAAGGGTACTACTTGCCCAGTGCAACAGATATTCTATAGTTTGGGCATTATTTCTAGGTGGGCTATAGCAGCCAATTATATTAAATGTTTTTCTTGAATTTATAGTTAGTGTGGTATAGATGATTTCTGCAATGTCGAGTTGTGGGGTTTTGCAGTCAAGGAAAGTTAAATTGAGATGGTCTTTAAAGAGGATAGCAACTCCTCCTCCTCTTTTGTTGAGTCTATCCGCCCATAGTATGGAGTAACCTGGGGGTAGTATTTCATCATCCTTTGTACCTGGTTCTAGCCATGTTTCAGTGATTATTACTATGTCTGGGGAGTATGTGGCTAGAATGGCATGGAGGCTGTCTAATTTGTTGGCTATACTTTTAATATTAATGTTCATTATAGCAATAGGTCTGAGTTTTTTCTGTTTAGGATTGAATATGTAGAGGTGTTGAGACTTGAGTGACTAGGAGGGTTGGTGTTATCTGAGAGTGGTCCAGGGTTTGGGTGAATGTCACCACTAAGCAGGAGCCTAGAGACAATGTTGGTAAGCAATTTCAATCATTTGATAATCTCATTGTTGAATAACTGAGGGTTATAGTGACTATATTTAGTAGGTATTATTTTAAGTGGAAAATATTGGAGGCTAGTAATATTGACAGGTGTAGGAGAGAAGGTAAGATATGTACATGGAGCAGAATGATAAAGTGGGTTTGTGGTGTGATGAAAAGTGGGTGTCTGGAATGTGTTGTGGTAATAAGTATTGAGGTGAGGCAGTAATACGAGTGTAGTAAGAAGTGATAGGTGAAGCACAAGCATGTTATAGGTCTAGGAGGAGGAACCAGGATAACAGAAAGTGTGTGTAATTAGAGGGATAGAGTGAGGGAGTGTCAGCCTAGTGAATAAGAGTAGAAGCACTGGGGGCAGGTGGGATATGGGAGCAGGGTAAGGGAGCGGAGTGAGCCCGAAGGGCGAATGGAGTGGACAGAGCAAGCCCCAGCAGGAGGGAGTCCAAAAAAAAAACAATCAGGAGCTAGGAAATGTAAGTAAGACAATACACTATGTCAGAGCTTTTAATTTTACAAAAAAACAAATGTTGCTAGCAAGCTCTTTAAGTATGAGTAGAGCTAGGGGAATTGGGACTGAACTAAAGTTTTGTTTTGGAATAGCTTTAATCTTAGGCTCTGGAGCTCACCTGTTTGCATACAGAGGGAATAGGAATTTTATACAATTAGCAGAGTATCTCACCACCTAGTGGCTGACTTGAGTAAAGCTCTCCAAGTTGGAAGCTGAATGGAGCTCAGTGCAGCTGTGCTCACCTCACAATGATAGTCACAAAGTAAGAGAAAATTGTTAAAAACAATTCAGTGGCATTCACCTAATGATTAATTGTAAAGGAAGGCTTGTGTATAAAAGTAAGCTGAGATTTCCCAGGGCTGATTTGAGCTTTTGCTGAAACTTTGCTTCAGAACTGGAGGTGGGGGTGGGGGGTTCCAGGCTTGTGGATGGCCCGAGTAAACGGCAAAAAAAAAAAAAAAATTCTATTAGATTTTTTAATTTAGAATTTCATAACTAGGTAGGTGAGTTGGTCTTCAGATGCTTTTCAGTCACAACTTGAGCACAAAGGTTCAGAAAAAATTCAGGTATATTAATAAAAAATTATACAGTGCCTAGAGAACACTGTTATAGGTTCATAGGTTAGTACTAAGCTAACTGCCCTTGCGAGCCATTTTAAGCCTAGCCAATTATCCCTTGTGAGACTCAAACCCTGCACCTTGTGTTTGTAAGGCAAACACCTTCACCATTAGGCCACCCTCCCAACCCTTAAGATTTTTCTTGAAGAGTGCTAATGAGGAGCTTTGTTTGATACAGATAGGTAGTTTGTTCCAGAGTATGGGAAGTCTCTGGGACAGGAATCTATCCCTCCAGCATGTTCTGTTTATTGTAGTCCATAGGTCCATAGGTCCATAGATTAGTACGAAGCTAACTGCCCTTGCGAGCCATTTTAAGCCTAGCCAATTATCCCTTGTGAGACTCAAACTTTGCACCTTGTGTTTGAAAGGCAAACACCTTAACCATTAGGCCACATGCATGTATATGTTGCAAGTTTATGTACATACAGGTAGAGAGATAAAAAGAAGTTATGTAGTCACAAGGTTTATTATCATTTATTTGAAGTGAAGTCGGTCGACGCCACTTCGTTCGAAAATCAGAATGTCGACCGTAGACAATATCGAACACTGATATTGCCAAAATACACATCTGCCCCTATCTCAACCCATGTTAAAACCCGTCCCTAGATAGCAGTCAACATGTATTTTGGCAATTCCGATGTTCGACATTGTGAATTTCGCACAATCTCGGTCGACCATGTGAACAGTCGACTGAGTAATTTCGGGTAAATGATAGTAAACCAGTCACCATAACATTCTACCTGTGCTGTCCATTTTCATTTTTCCTCAAATAATGGGTTTGGATCTGACCCTTGGATCCAACTCGGCCACCTTCTATAGATTCTAGGATCCAATGCTTGAGGTCTTACCTTACCCATAATGCCCCTGATCAGTGTAATACCTCAGATCAAGTTTGCTGCTATTAAATGTATTATTATTAGGAGATGCAGTAACAATGCTATGACAGAAAAGTAATAGCTAAAAGATCAGGCGCTCAAGCAGGAACTATGGTTCCTATCAACAATCCCATTAGGTCTGTCCCAAAGATATGGACAGGGGGAAGGAGGGAGGGAAGTTGAGTAAGAATGAAAATGGACAACACAGATGGAACATTATTGTGAGTACATAACTTCTTTATCTGATGCTATCATTTTTATTCATTCCTCAATGAGTGGGACAAAATCCCCAGCTATGGTAACCATGGGTGTCCTTCGTGAAAGATGATCTGGAGAATCAAAAGCAGCTCTATTTCTGGAGATAATCCCCAATTTATAATGAGCAATACAAGTATGGGTATTAGACCATGTAGCAGCTGCACAAATATCATCAGTGGAAGTTCTAGTCCAAAAAGCATCTGATGTAGACATTGACCTGGTTGAATGTGTCTTTGGTTGTCTTGGTAAAGTTATATCTCTCAAGGTATAAATATAGGAGATTAAATCTGTTATCCATTTAACCAGTGTAGTTTCTGAAACTGGTTTATCTATTCTATCATTAGTGAAGGAGACAAATAATTGATCAGTTTTCCTAAACTCCTTGGTCCTGTGAAGGCAAAAATTAAGTTGCCTATGCATGTCTAGAAGATGAAGGGTGCATTCTCCTTTATTTTCAAATCTGGGAAGAAAACTGGCAAATTTAACACTTGGTTGATGTTGCCTTCAGAGGCAACTTTTGGTAAAAAGGAAGGGTTTGTGTGTAAAGTAAGTCTATCGTGTGGTTTAGAAGATGGTGCTTGGAATTCACATACTCATCTTGCAGAAGCAATAGCTACCAAAAAGACAGTTTTCCAGAAAAGAAACTTGAGATCCACTTTAGTTGATGATTGAAAAGGAGAATGTACTAGAGTTTTCAAAACCATAGTAAGGTCCCAAAGTGGAGTACAGTACTTTATTGGAGGTCTAAGTAAAAAGGTACCCTTAAGAAAAGCCTTACATAATTTAGATGATGCTAAAGGAGAAGCATTATCTCCAGTATGATAGTTGAAGATGGCTGCTAACTGAACATTAATAGTGGAAAAATGTACCCCATCCTGAAACATTGAAGCAAGGAAATCTAGAACAGCAGGAAGTGGGGAGGTAAAAGGATTTACTCTCTCCAAAAAAGAAAACGTTTTCCATTTACTTTTGTAAATCTTCCTAGTCAAAGGTTTATAGGTTCATAGGTTCATAGGTGTGTACTAGGGTAATGGCCCTGGTGCCTTTACAAGCCTAGCCCATAGGATTACCCTGGCATCATGCCACCCATCCTTAGATCCTAGTGCCCTTGTTGAGTAGAGCCACTGGAGTGATCTCTGGGGTGAATTTTCTATTTCCCATTCACTCATCAAGATTTCTCTTGATGAGGGCAAGTGAGGTGCTCTGCTTGGCTTGTATGGGAAGTCTATTCCATAACGTGGGCAGTCTTTGGGTTATGAACCTGTCCCTCCAGCATGTTCTGTTGATTGTGGCAATGAGGTTGAGGTCTCTGGAGCGTGTGGTGCAGAGGGATTGGGATTTCTTTAGATGTAGCATTTCTAACAGAGCTGGGTCAGACATGGTTTTGTAAAAAATGCTACATCTAAAGAAATCCCAATCCCTCTGTACCACATGCTCCAAATGTAGCATTTCTAACAGAGCTGTGTCGGACATGGCTTTGTAAGTCAAGCAGAGATCACCTCTAAGTAGGCAATATGAGACAGAGAATAGTTGGAGTTTTTTGAGTCTGTCCATATAGGACAAGTGTTTAAGGCCTAGGATCCTCTTTGTGAGGTACTTTTATGGCCTCTCCAGTTCTTGCAGGTGTCTGGTGAGGTACATGCCAAATGGGGCATTATACTCGATGATTGGCCTAATGAGGGAAGATTAAAGGGAGACAATGACCTCTTTCTTCCTGGATGCAAAACCCTTAGTAATGAGGTGTGCCACATAAAAGGACTTTCTGACCACAGTGGCAATGTGGTGGTCAGAAGAGAGGTTGCTGTCACCCTTTGTTCACAGATCTCTTATAATGCCTTCTGTGTTCAGTGGACTACCGTCAATGTGGTAATTCAAGGGAACCAGTTTATTTTTCCAAGGGGGATGACAAATTTTTTGGCATTGAGCTTAAGGCCATGGTTCTGACACCAGTCATTGGTCTTATTGAAGCCTTTCTGTAGGATGTCAACATCACTTGGGGAGTTAATAATAGCTCCCAACTTGGAATCGTCTGCGAACTTTGTCAGCCAGAGTCCCTTCATGTTGGCCTGGACTTCAGGGAAGTAGATACAAAACAGGAGAGGACCCAGGACCGAACCCTGTGGGACTCCACTCGTGACTGGTCGGCAGTCTGACTTGGAGTCAGCTACTTTTACACTGTGGGTTCTATTTGTGAGCCAGTTTGCAACCCACCTAGTCATATAGGGGTTGATGCCTAGCTTAGTGAGTCTTTCTATGATTCCTGAGTGGGGAATGGTATCAAAGGCTTTGGCCAGATCAAGGTAGGCTGTATGAACCACCTTGCCTTCATCCACAGCACTGGTGACTGACTCAAAGAAGTCAACCAAGTTGACCAGGCAAGATCTACCCTTCACAAAACCAAACTGTGTAGGATCCAGAGTTTGGAGATTCCCTATATCCTTGTTTATAAGGTCCATGATGATGCATTCCATAGCTTTGCATATCAGACTCGTCAGGCTAATGGGGCGATAATTCCTGGGGTCTGTAGTCACTCCTCCTTTGTGGAGAGGGATTTTAAGAAATGCTTCAAGTGAGTTCATTTTGAGATTTAGACTTCTAGTGTTGAACAGCATGACTCTCAGATTGCATTTGTTTGTAGCTGTTATGGTGGTAATTTGGTCTTTGGAACACCACCTAAAAAAGGCACTATAGGGGTGGAAAGAGCCTTGGCCAGTATCCGGAAGCTCAAGGGTGACAGATGCAGGCCATCTCTGGCAAAGCATCGACGTCTGTCAATCATGTCATCCCAGGCAGACAGATACTGGATCCCCTTAGAATGACACCAGAAACTTAGCCAATTGTTGAAATCAGTCATTTTCTGCTTGTACTGTGGTATAATTCTGGGTGATGGTAGGATGCTGCTCAGGGCTAGGGTCAGACCCGCCTGGGCTACATAATCCAAGAGCGCATCCATGTCTTTTTGCATGTAGTCCAGGAAGGTACATCTCAGGTCATTCACACCCACATGTACAATGACAAAGTCATATTTGTACCTGTTGTTGAGGGACCTGAGTGCATGTGTTATGTGTCAGATCATGGTGCCTGACAGGCAGCTGACTGTTACTTTCTCCTTATTCAACCTAGTGAGTGGGACACCAATGTGCCTCACTATCGAGTCACCTATGACTAGTGTGTTGGGCATGCTGTTTTGCCTTAGGGGCTCTGGTTGAGTGACATACTGTTTAGGAGAGTTATATGTCTCGTGAATAGTGTGTTGTGGTGGTCAAGTGGATTTCTGCCTTGGAGATCTCTGCTGTTTGGGTAGATTTTTATTGAGAGCCTCCGCGAAGGTATGGGTGTGGTTTGTGTTTTTATGTGAAAGCAGTACTGGTGTGTGTTCGGGAGGGCTATGTGTTCCATGTGATGTGGTGCAAGTGTTGACCTTCTCCTCTTGACCAGCTATTTTGGTCTTGGCTGGAGAGTGCATGGCTTCCAATTTGGATATTTAAGGGCACCTCTTACAAGTCGAGTGTTGGGAGGTAAGAGGAGGGGGTTGTCAGTGTACATGAAGCAGTTGTTACACTGCCTCAGGATGCCCAAGTTCACCAGGTTCATAGGAGAAAGCACAGGGAACTGACCTTTAGACATGCCTGGAGGGGTGGGCATTAATCAATACTGGATCTATTTCCTTGTAGAACATTTAGTGCTGGTAGCACTTTTGTGTGCTGCAATAATGAGATAAGACTAGGATTTTCGAACTGGGGAGGAAAGCATGGAATGTCTAGCCATCATCAGAATTGGAGAAATTATGCAATCAACTTGAGGCCTGCAATATTTGGGTGAATCTGCCCTGATGGGTGAAATAGGAGGTCTGGACTGGGATCCAGTATCCATGGAGGATGTACTAGGTGAGATCAAAAGAAGTGGAACCACACCTACCGAGGCCAGAAGGGAGCAATGAGGATTACTGTGCTCTTCAACTGAAGTGCTTTCTTAAGAAACTTGGGGATGAGAGGCAGGGGAGGATAAGCATAAAGGAAACAGGAGGGCCAAACATGGACTAGAGCATCTCTTGGTGACTGACCCTGAGGTGGGATAAGGGTAAAGAACCTGCTGCATTTGTTGTTGAGGAGAGATGCAAATAGGTCGCAGCAAGGTTACCTCATTTGTGGGAGATCATGCTCACCACTGATTGGCTGAGAGACCACTCATGAGCCAAGAGGATGGTCCTACTGAGTGTGTCTGCTAGAAGGTTGGATTTTCCCAGGTATGTTCATCGCTACAAGAAGGCAGTTGGATGAGATAACCCACTGCCATACTCTCATTACTTCTCAACAAAGGGGGCAGGATCTGGTTCACCTCCTGTTGTTGATGTATCAGACTACTGACATGTCCATTTGTACTGCAGTATTGCCTAGAGGGAAGGCCTGCAACACTAGAAGCACCACTCTCATCTCTAGGACATTATTATGTAAATTGTTCTCTTGTGAGGACCACATGTCTTAAACAGTCCATCCCAAGTAATGCCCCTCTACCCCAACTGGGAGGTATTCATAGTCAAAGTAGCATCTGGAGAGGAAAGATAAATGGATGCCCCTGACAGATCTCCTCGGAGTGAATCCACCAAAAAAGAGACTTTCTGCAAGCCTGAGACAGTCTTATCATATGCTTAAAGGGTTGTTGATGAAAAGACCATTGCACTTCTAGGGTCAACTGAAGAATTCTCATGTGGAGACAAGCAGTGGGAATTAAAGTTGACCCAAGCACTTTGAGGACCAGTTTTGCTGGGGGAGAAGGAGGAAAAAGAATCTGACATGTGTCTTCAATGTAAGAACTCTATTTTTGAGGCAGAAAAGCTAGAGAACTGACTGTGTCTAAACGAGCCCCTACAAACTCCAAGACTTGGACTGGTTGAAGTTGTGATTTGTCCATATTGATAGTGATTCCCAGGGAGTGAGATAGCTGAAGTAAATAGTCTCTGACTTTTATGAGCAGATGCCTGGTCAGACCCAGTCATCTAAGTAAGGAAACACTCTGAATCCAAGCAGTCTCAGGTGAGCTTCTACTGCTGCCATGCATTTGGTGAACACCCTCGGGCTGTGGTGAGAACAAAGGTCAATGCTCTACACTGATAATGACTGGCTCCCAGCTGGAAGCATAGATACCTTTGAAAGTAACTGGTCATTTGGATGTGATAGTATGCATCTTGAAGATCAATTGAGCACATCCAGTTGTCCTTCTATAGGAAAGGTAGAATGGATGGAACAGTGACCATCCAGAATTTGGAATTCTTTACAAACTGATTTAGATAAATGAGATCCAAGATAGGTCTCAGGTCCACTGTCTTTTTTGGCACTAAAGAAACCCTTGAGTAAATTCTGGATCCTATTTAGTCTGGAGGGACCTCTTGGTATGACTCTTTTGTCTAGCAACTTTCAAATATCTTAAGCTGCTAGCTCCCTTTGATTGGATGGAACATCGGGGAGACTTTTCCTCTTTTTTATGGGAATATATAAAATGGGAATTATATATTCTCTGGATATGATCCTTTGCATCCACGAGTCTTTTGTGATGGCTATCCTGGCTTTATGGTGTAAGGATAAGCTCTCCCCGACTGCCTCCAGAGAGGGACAGTCAGGCAACCTTTCAGGTGCACTGGAAGGATCTGTCCAAGAAGGAATCTGAAGATTCTTGGTTCTGCAAACTCCCTCTACCATGTGCGTGACATCTTCAATTATAGTTATTTCCCCCTTCAATTATAGTTATTTCCCCCCTCTGCCTTTGGGGGAAAAAATCTCTGTGTGATTCGTGGAAATGACCTTGAGATTTCTGGAACCATATCTTCTTCCCACCATATTGATTCCTAGAGAAAGGTCTTTGTTGGGTAGAAAAGCAGATTCCAATGGTAGACAAGGTCTTTCCATCCTATTCACTGCGTGAGAGAGTCTCTTTATCGACTGGCCCAAACAAAGAAGAGCCATCAAACAAAGCATTGATGAATGATGCTTTGAAAGGCTCCACAAAATTGTACAATGGGACCGGGCGTGTCTCCTTATGGCTATGCCTGAATTGGCTACCCTCAAGGTACCTTAAGCTGTATGAGAAATTACCCTCATGGACATGTTTATAATAGATTGTAAGGTGGTCAGTCTTGAGGAAATGGACTTATGCTGCTATGCTGCTCTGCGGACATAGACCCTGTAACAGTATTAGAGAGTTCCTTTACCAAGTTGCTCTATAATCTGGTAAAATGTGCCAGGTAGTTCAGCATTCGCAAGAAATGTGTTACTGATGCATGCACTCACTTTCTAAACATGTTCAATGCCCTAGACTCTCTGTTAGGGGGATGGACAGTGGAGCTTTGTTCAGCCAGCCTTTTTGGTGGCTGCTGCAATAACCATGGCATCTACAGGAATCCCTTTAGTACAGTACTGTCTGTTAGCAGGGGTGCTGAAAATTCTGTCTGGGCATCTGGGGTTTGGTAGGGGGGGGGTTAACCAAAGATGTAAATTAGCCAGACCCAAAGGCTTCCAAGAACACCCATTCTTCCTGGGAAGGGGTTTGGGAAGACCATCCACCTTTCTGGTGAAGGATCTCCAAAATGTCTCCAAATGAGACATTTTTAAATGGAGATCTGGAGACTCTTCCCTTTTATCAAAATCAGTGTCATCTGTGAGGGATTCCTGTGGGGAATCCAAATGCCTCCTTTTACACATCCTCTTCCCAGGAACCTCCTCAGTGGGATGTTCTGGGGAGGTATCGGAAGAGGCAGGAAGTTTCCTGATGAGAAATGCTTGGAAGCTCATCTGGGCTGGCTGTCCCTAAGGTGTAGGATGAGAAGACTCAAACACAGGATCCAAAGAGGGAATATGGCATGGATTCAAAGATGGGAGTGTCAAAACTACTCTGGGATGAGAGAATACACTCTCCACCACCTCAAATGCAGAGGACCAGAAGAAGCTGAGGATAATCCAACCAGAGCTGAGGCTCTCAGAGTAGACAATTCCCAGGCTTCACCAACTGTCTACTCTGAGGTAGGAGTCAGAGCTGAACTATCCAGTACTGAAGCTCTGAGAGGGAAGCAATGGCTCTGAAAACTTTGGAGTCGAAGTCAACCCCTTGGATCCAGTGCCAGTGCTTTGGCTTTGAAAGCCATTGTACTCCAACAGTGCTGGAGTCAATTGGGTCAGAGAAGTCATGGAGTTGAACATGAAATAACCTTCAGATCCGATGGTTCAACTCTCAGGTTGTTGGATCCAAGGCCTCTGAAATGGCTGGTCAGATCAGAGAAGGAGCAAATACAGGCTGAAAAGAAGGATGACTGCTCATGGATCTGATGGGAGATGGAGATGGCAGGACCCCATTCTGGATCTGTGTTCTAAGGAATTTTCTCATAATCCTATCCACCTCTGACTCAGCTAGAATTTGAGAAGACCTAATGAAAGTGGATGTGCAAGGTGGTCTTGACAACTTCTTGGGAGTCTCTTGTAAAAAAGGAGACCTCAATCTCGGGGATACTGGCTCCAGAGAAAACCTATGAGTACAGGGCCAAGGAGATGAGACTACAAATGGTGTTGGATTCAAAGCCTTTAAAACTGAGGACTTAGAAACCTTCTTTGTTGGTTCTAATGAAGGTGTGGACTGAGGAGACCGAGTAGGTGAGCGTTTACTCTGCTTCCTGGGTTCCTTTAATTTTTGAGAGGGGATATGAGCTCCTGAAGAAGATGTACCTGTAGAAGAATCTGAGGCTGGAAGGAGGCCTTTTAAAATTAGTTTATACCTCCTATCTCTTATCGCTCTCATATGAAAGGCTGCACAGATAGAGAAGGATGTGCCCAAATGTGCTGGGCTCAAACAAAAAACGCACACCCTCTGGGCATCAGAATTGGGGATCTTATCCCCACAAGGTAGTGCAGTTCTTAAATCAAGCTGGCTTATTAGCCATGCTGGAAAACTCAAGTCTAACATGCAGAGAGAAAAGGCTTTTATTTTTATTTCTTTCTTTATTTTTTTTTTTCTTTTGGAAGGAGGAAAAAAGAAAAGCACCAACTACCAACACAGTGGTATAGCAAGAAATTACCTACTGGTAAGAGACAGGAATGGACTACCAACAATGGTAGTATAGAAATATGATGGTATAGCAAGAAATTACCTATGGGTAAGAGACAGGAACGTACTACCAACAATGGTAGTATAGAAATATCATAGTATAGCAAGAAATTACCTACGGGTAAGAGACAGGAATGGACTACCAACAATGGTAATATAGAAATATCATGGTATAGCAAGAAATTACCTATGGGTAAGAGACAGGAATGTGCTACCAACAATGGTAGTACAAAAATATCATGGTATAGCAAGAGATTACCTATGGGTAAGAGACAGGAATGTACTACCAACAATGGTAGTGCAGAAATATGATGGTATAGCAAGAAATTACCTACGGGTAAGAGACAGGAATGGACTACCAACAATGGTAGTATAGAAATATCAAAATAAACTCAGCAAGGAAAGTTGTTGAGGGTAAAGGGACTTAGTCAATTAAGAAACAGTAAAAAAAATTATATAAAAAGGTATACATAAAAAAGAATAATTAGCTATTCACTCACTATAACCCAAAAGGAGTTCAAGGAATCACAATCCCAACAGTATTGAAGAGCAAAAAATGAGATCTGAGGTATTGCAGTGGTCAGATCCTATAATCTATAGAAAGTGGCCGAGTTGGATCCGAGGGTTGAACCAAACCCATTTGTTGAGGAACAAATGGAAACTGTGACATCAGATATATATTTGTAGCAACTATGAATGTAATGTGTTATGGCAATTAACCAGTACCATGAAAATAAGTGCACTTAGATTTGTTTTGTAGAAATGTCCTAAGATGTTTCTGAATATGGCTAGTATTTCAGATTTTTTTTTATTTCGGTCGGTAAAGAATTCCACATAGCAGGTCCAATTACACCTCTCAACCTCTTGGCACAAGCAATCTGAACAGAGGCACCAATAATGGGGGGACAAAGGACCAAAAATAGGGCCAACTTGTAAATCTTGCTTTTATAAACTTAGAAAGCTGCTAGAATAACAGGGTTTCCATTGACATGCATTTTCTTAAATAATATGAAGTTTGAAACTCAACTGTCATTATTTAATTACTTCAATCCCCAGTGATTTGCCAGAAAACTACAAATTTTATGAAGAGTGGACCAAACATATCAGCCAAAAATCTAGACATTCTGCAAAAATCTGGACAGTTGAGAGGTAAGGGTCCAGTTCTAGAGAAGGCTTTTTGCCAATGGAAAGTTTGAGTCTAGGTTGGAAAAGAGTAATATTTGGCTGTATCTATGGTATTAGTTTGACTCCCTGGTCTGCAACATTATTTTGGGGTGAGGGTAATAGCCCTGCATTAGGATTTCAAATATCAGATTACTTAGCAGATATGTGGCTCTATTAGTAACAGCTGGCAATTTCGATAGGCAAGTAAAACAAATCTTAGCATTTTATTTACAGCTGTCTAGATTCTTTGAGTATTCTGAGATCAGTGGAAGGTGATTAGTGGGAAAGCATATTCAGCACAATTCTGGCCATTGCAATACAAGCAACTGGTTTGTGAAGATATGAATTAGATAGCGTAGTTTCACCTCATTTAGTATTTTAGAAATAATGCTATCTGTGAGTAAAGTGAGTTAAGAAGTGGGTCTAAAGTTACTCCAAGGTATTTTTGTTGGATGCCATTTGGAATTTTGGCCTCCTTCAGAGTTCGTTTCAGTTAATGTAGGTAAAGAAGTTTGTTTGCCATAAAGAGCAAACTATTAATTTAAGTTTATATGAAGCCAGTTACACAGGTCTGTGAATTTAGGTTGTGTAACCTTTTGAATAGATTTGTATGCTTTTCTAGCTTCAAGTAGCAATACATCATCTGCATACATTATTATATTCTGGTTTAGATTATATTCTGGTTTAGTGACTTTAGAATTATATCACTGACGAATAGTGAGAATAGTAGGGGACCTAAGACAGAGTCTTGGGGGACTCCAGTGTTCAGAATGACTTTTCAGATAGCTGGTTGGTTGAGGAGATTTGGAAGGCCCTATCCTAGAAGTACTTTTCGAACCAAGTTACTGTGTTTTTACCATAAATTAGTTTTCTATAGTTTTTCTAGTATAAAGCTGTGGTTAACTGTTTCAAATGGATGAGTCATGTTAACAAAGAGACCAACAGTGAGGAGTCGCTTATTAATGCAGATATAAATGAAGTCCGTACTTGATAGTAATGCAGTTTGGGTATTAAAACCATGTTAGTAATCACAAAGTAGACAATACCTATTTATGTGTTTGAGCAGTTGTTTGTATATTCATTTTTCAAAGATTTTAGTAAGGCTCTGTCAAATCTTAGCAAGCCCCTCAGTAGAACTGATGTTACTAGCAATGTAATATAACATAATTCTGTGCAGTATGCTATCGGGATCTGTAATGCTTGAAAAAAATGCTGTCAACTGATATCAGGGACTATCAGGCACAGCCAGTCATCTCAACCAGAAGCCTATGCAGTCATGGCTGAAAGCAGTATATAATGCAATGGTTTTGAAAAAAATACTCTTTTGTTAATTCTTAGCTTTCAGGATTACTTTATCAGTAAACCACTGAAGAATGCCTGTATCTATTACCATAGCCTTAAACCTGCTGTACACAATAGAATATATTTGCTAGAGTATACTTACCTAAAAACTATGTGCTATTAGTTTAAATTAGTAAAGATAAAATGCTACTTTACGTTTAACACTGTTTATGTGTGTGTGTGTACTTTCATGATTACATTTAACACTGTTTACAAACACACACACACACACACACACACACACACACACACACACACACACACACACACACACACACACACACACACAAACACACATTTATCTGACATACTTTATTTGTATAAGAACATAAAATATACTTACTCTTCAAAGTCAAGTGCATTCGTCCATGCTAACAATTCATCGACTTCCCATTCCATCACTGAGTCCATCCCGTGATCATCCACAGAATGCAAAAATCCTTCTGCAGCTCTCTGGACTAAAACTGTGGCATTAGGGTCATCTGTTTTGGTTTGCAAAGCACCCTCTAAATACCTAAAATGGGATCAGTGGTAAAAGAAAATTTCGTTATCTGCTGGTGCTGACAGTGATCAGCAACAGTATTTCAGACAGAATAAGGGCAGATCTCATCCTGGAACACATAACATTAACCTGCACTCCATTCATGAGTTACAGCTACAGTGATGCAAACTCTTAAATTATTCTGTAGGAGTGATACTACATAGCAGATGAGATGGAAGCATTCTATTAAGTAACACCTTACCAAACTCCTTAAGAGACCTTCCCCTACTATAAATAATTTTGTGAGGTTTTGTGCAGGCATCACGTTTTGATAATATTCATTAATATTTCAGTAATCTGACATTCTAAGTGTGAATCTAAGTGTTTCTGCAAGACTCACAATGCTCGTGAATTTTCTTATAAATTTTTCTTAACTGCTTGCAGGCATCTTGACATCTGTGTTATCTTATTATTGTAAATGCATCTGTGGTAAAGCTGTTAACATTGATTTCTAGTCTGTTTTCGGCCTTGTGTAAATTGAGTCCTGAATATTAATCACTAATAATGTAACTTCAAGTTACAAAGCAGATATGTGGTCTAATTATTATTTTCGGATGCATTGTGTTGATGTGTTAATAAACTTCTGGCTGAGTTTGTATGTTATTGCATCTGACTCACATAATAATTCCTCTCAAAAGCTATTGTTTTATGCACCAGACACATGTTGCATGCAATACAAGTTTTTTAGTTCAGTTAATTTAAGATATATAAGGGTGTATAACAGGCTGCTTTATTACATCCAGAGATTGGTCAGTGGGTTCTGTTTGGTAACAATAAATAAGTAAAATAAATAAATATAAATTCACAAACATTATAGTTAAGATTCATAGGCATGAAGTATGTTCACACGTAACAGTAGATGCTTCACATATTCTTGTACCTCAGGTAAACAGAAAACTATAGGTAGGTATAAGCCTGTCTATAAAGCACCAGATGGCTCCAGTCTTTCCAAGCAGTGGACAAGTCTCTTCCTACAAGCCCAGTTGTCTAGCATGAGATTCTGTTACTGTCTGTGGGGGAGTGATGGCATATCTGCTCTATAAGGTTAAGAATGATCTTGGTGTTTTGGAGCTGTAGTCAGATTCCATAAGCTTAATGTTATGAAAAAATAATAATTGCTCCACTAGACCTTAGTCCACATTATAACATTTATTTTGTCAGTCTCTGCCACCATCCCACAACTTCTGGTTCCATGTAGGGAAGATAACTCTCTTACAACATAATGTATAAATGTAAAAATATATAATGTATAAAACTTCTTGTCATATACAATATTCCAGAGAATATTAGAAACTTTGAAAATGTACTGTCTTTCTAGAAAAATCACTCAGAGACCATCTGCTTAAACAGATGACGTGAATGTTTTAGGGACACTGGTTAATGACATTTTGTTTTAACCCTTGCATGATGGAAGCTGGAAGATTTTCTCTTTCTGTTGATTTTACAATAGAATGGGTGACTTTTCTTGAATTCCTACAGAATGTGCTTTCCCTTTCTAGTTTTGCTTTCATTTTCATAGCTTGTATCCCACATTAATTTAGCAACCAACTTACCTAATACCTGGGCACAGTGCATATCCATACTTTAGCATCTAAGCAAGTTGTGTATATCTGCTTACTAATAGCTGTACTAAAGTCTTTCAGCTGTTATTTGCTGAAGGATAGATGTACTTATTTTTCTATAATTTTTCTTCTGCAGCTTATATTTCTCTGTAATAATAAAATACTGATTTAACTGCCTATTGCTGTTTGTACTGCACCTCATAATGTATTTTTGCATGTTATCTATTCTTTCTTTGTAATTCTCCTTGCCCGAGTGTCCTGGGACATGGCTGAAAAAAGCCTTCAGACCAACTCACTTACCAGGATAACAGAGAATAAATGCATGAATGAATGAATAAATAAATGAATAAATAAATAAATAAATAAATGAAGATAGCCCACTGAAGATGTGCTGTATATATGTAGTAAAATACAGGCTGAATAAGGAGTACCATTTCACAGCAAATTCCAGCCTTAGCATTTGATCTGGCTGTGTGATAATCATCACACCCTCAGTGCAAGTATATTCCCAATCACTTACAACAAAGCGCCAGGGTTAAAATGGTAACAATTTGAAACATTTGGACCTATTAGAGCAAATCCCAAAACACAGAGACTGAATGGCTGAAAAACAGCTCACATATATAAATCCAAGATGGCCATTTCTTGGAATATTCCCTTTTCTTCGAGATATGGTGATATCTGAGTTGTTATATACAAGTACAGGGGAAGTGGGGGGCTTACCCTCTACAGAAAAGAAGTTTAAATGAGAAGAATGATCTTTGAGCTCCGCTCTAGTCCTGGATTTTCAGTCTTTTTTAGGCTTGTTGGCACTCAGCATTTTGAGTGCTGACATTTCAATAGGAAGATGGATAAAACAATACAACATAAACCTGAAATAGACCTGGAGTCAGGGAGCTCCTACTGGAGAGGTATTGATATCTCAAGTAGCTACTGCTATAATAAATACCTCAAAAAGTACAGCTACATAAGTCCTACTCACCTGTAACACTAGATGTCCAAATTTCTCAGCGGCATATGGGTTCTATGTATATTTAAAATAAGGGGCATGGTTGGTGAGTGCTGCCACTGAGGCAGTGTGAAACTCAAACATCTAGTGTTACACAAGCATTTGCTTAAAGACAGGTTGACTCTTCCCAGCCCCAAGCTGAGTTAGCCTTAAGGTGCACTTGTTAAAAGCATATAACAAACCATCTCTAAGTAGCTCACAGTAATATTTCAAAACCAGAGGGATCAAATCCCTTTTAAGATCTCTGTTACTGGCTAGCCACCACATAGAAAACCTCTTCCACTTGTAAATGTGAAATTTTCTAGTTGCAGATTTTCTTGCCTCCTTAAATACATACTTTACATCTTCATGGAGCAAGTGCCTAAAACTTATCAGAATAGAATAGCTCATTCCCAAGATGGCTGCACACTACAGCAGTTTAATTTCAGCTCCTCCATGTGAAAAAAAGAAACTAAGAGATTAGGCCTGTAACCTGCCAGTTTTAGTAAATTCATTTACTGGCTACTAAGTATGTTGTCTGGATGTCACCAAAGAAGAAAGTTATAGAGCCTAAAAGAAAATCAACTAGAAATGGTGAAGAGAAAACACTGAATGGGAAGAATCCTGCAGCTGTTCAGCAAAAAAGCAGCTCAAGCTCCATCTTTGGTGCAAGACATTCCAGTAGTTTAGAGGAAAAAATCAAATGTGCTCAGAGCTGATTAAATAAATTAAACATTGAAGAAGTATATCAACTCAAATAAAAAAAGACTGGGAAAATGGAAGACACCTCAAACAGCTGTTCAAATGAACTGAACTAACTGTGAAATTCAGAGGCTGAAATGAAAAAAATGACTGGCTGAACATGAGACTGCTCAAGAAGAGCTGTTTCAAAAAATGGTAGTTAGATGACAGAGCACTCCTGGAAAACCTGAGATTTTCTTCTGTATCAGAGAAACTGCAAGGGGCAGACTGTATTTTATGAAATACAAATAAGCAACTGGACTGGTATTCTACAGCAGGATTTGTTAAATGAAAAGCACACTCTGTGCATGCTCCAAACCTATACATGAGAAAGCAGCCAAGATTTGTATTAGTAAAGATGCAATCATACCAGCACAAAGAGATGATCCTGACAAACCTGTAGCAGAATGACAAAGTATTACAACCATGAGACAGTAAAGTATTAGTGGAAAATGATTATTCATTGCATACCAGGCAGAAAAGAAACACATTTATCCTAACAATCAGGGAATGTCAAGAGGCAAGTGTGAGATTCAAGGTGCTGTAGCCAACTATCCTTAGAATATTTTTCTTGTACGATCAAATCATTTTTGATGCAGAGCAGGCAAAGGAAGAAATACAAAAGTTTGTCCAACAAAAACTGAGGCATCAGACAGAAGGGGACTCTGTTTCTCATTCTTCTGATAATAAAGTTCATGGACAGACTTTGCCAGTGAAACCATTTACAATGTTCCAAATGAAAATGTTTGAAAGACAGAAAAAAACACAGAAGTTGATTAGAGGAATTGGGAGTACCTTGGACTTGAACTGGAGTCTGGGGTTGAGAGATGGCTAGAAACACTAAAAATAGTGAATAAATGTGAGATAATAAAGCATCAACCACATTTGTGGAACATGGCTGTACAAGAAAGTGGAAATATTGGACTTATGTTGACTTGGTTAAACTTGTGGGGGCTGAGAAGCATACGTTTCACTTCATGTCTTTAATGTTTGGAAAGACAGTAGGAGGAAGGGAAGAAGAGACAAAAAAGGTAATTGTAAGTAAAACAATTTTTGTTTGGTCTTAGTATTTGTATAAACATTTCATGATATAAATTGCATGTTATATAGTAAAACATTTTCAGTTATTGTTGTATATGATAAAGATACTGAAGTAAATGAGTGCCTTTTTTCTTCTGTTTTTAGTTTTAAGAAATGTAGGCATTACAATGTAAAAAGAGAAGAAAGGATGGACAAAAGCATGTTTAAGTTATAGGTTGTAATCTTGGGTTGCTGAGGTGGGAATGGGGTTGTAAAAGTGCACAGACCATAATATATCTAGAGTTGATATGTTTTCTCTTTTGCATAGGTGAATGTCTGGATTAAGGCTCTTAGTTTAATCTAATAATTTTTAGTGTAAACAAGTAAATAAGGGAACACTGAATGTAAAGATTTTTTTCTTTAACAAATTAGTGCTCAGTGTGAGTTGTGAACTCTGCAGCTGAAGGCATTTGTACATTTTGTTCTTATGTTTCCATGGAGAGAAACTGACTACAAAGCAATAAAAGCCAGAGCACTTTTGAAAAGACTAAAAGATAATGTTTTCTGAAAGCATACAAGTTGTTTTCCGCATCTGGCAGAAGAATAAAGGTAAGACAAGAACAGACAGCAATTAGTGTAAGTGGGAACACATGTTGTTACATGTGTCTTAACATGGATAACCTTACTTTTAGATTGGGTAATACCTGTATGTATAGCTGTCAGTTTGGGACAGTTATTACTATCAGCTGAATATGTACATAGTTTGTGTGCTTGTTTTCGGTTAATTGTTTATGGGGGGGTGTTCTGGGGATGTGTTTGTTTTTTTGTTTGGGGATTTTCATTAAAACAAAAAAGAAAAAAATGGGGGTGTTCATTAAAAAAGTTTAGTAAAATGTGATATAGGCTCAAAAGGAGATGATAGGAAACACATGTATAAAAGATCAATCTGCCAAACATTAGTGAGTGTAACACAGAAGGTTGAAATAGACATTTAAAAAGCTGTTGTTTATAAAAGACTGGAATAATAACTTCTTATCATAATGGCTTTTCTGTCCATATTATTTTGGAACGTGAATGGTCTCACAGGTAAAGACTAAAAGGAAAGAGTATTGAATTATATTAAGAAATACAAGGTGCAAATAGCGTCCGGGGTCCTCTCCTGTTTGGTATCTACTTCTCTGAAGTCCAGGCCAACATGAAGGGACTCTGGCTGACAACATTCACAGATGATTGCAAGTTGGGAGCTATTATTAACTCCTCAAGTGATGTTTACATCCTACAGAAAGGCTTCACTGAGACCAACAACTGGTGTCAGAACCATGGCCTTAAGCTGAATGCCAAAAAATGTGTCATCATCCCCTTTGGGAAAAACACGGTTCCCATGAATTACCACATTGATGGCAGTCCACTGAACACAGAAGGCTCTATAAGACATCTGGGAACACAGGTTGACAGCAACCTCTCCTTTGACCACCACATTGCCACTGGGGTCAGAAAGTCCTTCTATGTGGCACATCTCATTACTAAGGGTTTTGCATCAAGGAAGAAAGAGGTCATTGTCTCTTTCTACTCTTCCCACATTAGGCCAGTCACTGAGTACAATGCCCCAATTGGCATGTATCACTAAACACCTGCAACAACTGTAGAGGCCGCAAAAGTACCTCACAAAGAGGAGCCTAGGATTTAAACATTTGTCCTATATGGACAGACTCAAAAAACTCTGACTATTATCTCATATCGCCTACTTAGAGGCAACCTCTGCTTGACTTACAAAGCCATGTCTGAACCAGCTCTGTTAGAAATGCTACATCTAAAGAAATCCCAATCCCTCCACACCACACACTCCAGAGACCTCAACCTCATTGCCACAATCAACAGAACATGCTGGAGGGATAGGTTCATAACCCAGAGACTGCCGATGCTATGGAATAGACTTCCCATACATGTCAAGCAGAGCACCTCACTGTCCCTCTTCAAGAGAAATCTTGATGAGTGGATGGAAAATAGAAAATTCACCCAGGGATAACTCTAGTGGCTTTACTCGACAGAGGCACTGGGAACTAAGGTCAGGTGGCACGATGCCAGGGCAATCCTATGGGCTAGGCTTGTAAAGGCTCCAGGGCCATTAGCTTAGTACACACCTATGAACCTATATGCATTTGGAAAGAAGTGAGCATATAAATTTAAAAAAAGAAAGGATTTCAGGAAGGATATTTAGCAGAGTTTTAGGGACAAAGGAAAAAGAGTGTACTTATAGTAATTTCTAGAAGAGCTCAACTAGTGATAGAAGAAGGAAGAAAGATAACATTAGTTTTGTGGTAGTAAAGGGCTAATGGTAAGGGAGGAGGATTATACTGGCATGTATTTATATTCCACCCAAAACTGCTAGTATGGAGCTTAAGAAAATTTTGGGAGAAATAATCAGCTTTCAGTATGGAATATTACTTATAGATGATGACTAGAATTTGATTTGCAACAGTGAGGATGTATTTGGGGGACCTAGAAGGGAAAATATAACAAAATAGGGTATATTTCTAATGAAATTTATGAAAATATTTGGCATGGAAGACATAAATTCAGTAGTAGGAACTTGGAGAGAATTTACATATTATTCTCCAAGGTACAATAACTGGGCTAAACTAGATGGAAATTATATTTCAGAGGAGCATGTGCATTTAACTGAAAGCTTTGCCATACATTCAATAACTGTTTCAGCTCATGTGCCAAGAACAACTAATATAAAAATGCAGGGTAATGAAGAAAAAAGAGACACATGCATTTCCCCCATATATGTTTTAAAGGGAGGAATTTAAAGAATGGGTAGTGGAAATCATTCAAGAGTTATTAGGGAAAATAACTCATGAGTAGGATAAAATGAAAGTGATGTTTAAAAAGAGAGTAGAAATAAAAGAACAAAGAGATATAGTTGAGAAGCTTAAAGCATTGCAGAATAAGGGGAATCTCACAGAACAAGAAGAAGTGCAACCGCAGAGTGCTAAAGAGAAAATAAGGGAATATCTAGATAATATGCAATATCTAGATAATATGCATGAGTTTAGAAAGATTGTTGTTAAGCAACTGTTTTTTGATAATAACTCCAGATCTCAAAAACTGTTACCACAACAAGTTAGGCAACAGAATATAGAAAGGGCTGTTGTCAAACTTAGGGAGCCTATCACAAGAAAAACAACCAGAGATCCTGTAGAGATGTTAGAGATATGTCAGAAATTTTATGAACATTTGCATAAAACAGAGAAATTTGGAAATCAAGAAAAAGCAAAAATGGAAATATTTATGAAAGACTTAAGTAGCCCAAGGTTAGAGGTAGATGAGGCTCAACAATTAACATTTAGGATAGGATGAGATGAGATAAAACAGTGATGTGCAATCAATCTGCAGTAAAGTCTCCAGGACTAGATGGCATTGCTGTGGAAGTTTGGAACCAAGGAGGGAAGAAGGTGATAAAGATCTGGAAGGTTTTATTTAACAGTATTTTGAAAGGATAGGAAGCACCAACATCCTGGAAGAAAACTGTGTTGGCTGTAATACATAAAGGTGATAAAGACCCATCAGACCCAGCTTCTGATAGTTCCATTGCTATTTTAAACCATGATTATAAAGTATTTGTGTCTATAATAGATAAGCCATGGCAAAGGTGTTGCCAAAATTGATAGATATAGATCAGTGTAGTCTTGTGAAAGGGAGGCAACAAGATAACATTAATAGAACAACAATGATCCAGAGGGAAACAGAGTGTAAGAAAATACCATTTCTTGTTGGTGGGTCTTGATGTAAGAAAAGCATTTCACACAGTAAGCTGGGATGTTATGAATAGGGCAATGGAAGCATTTGCATTCCCTGATACAATAATAATGTCAATTAGGAGGGTATATGAGGAATTGGAGGCAAAAATTAAAGTGGGAGGATTTCTCTCTGACAAGTTGTGTCTGAACAGAGGAAGCAGGCAGAGCTATCCTCTTTCCTCTGTTATTTGCTTTATATTTTGAGACATTGGCAAAGAAAATAAGGGACTCAGAAATTCAAGGATCTAATTAGTATGTTAATCAAGAAAATTTGGCTTTATATGCAGACAGTATTATTTTATACCTCATAAAGCCAGAAAAGGATATCTCAGTGTTGTGCAACATCTTCAGACAGCTTCAAGTCATTTCAGGATTTACAATTAGTGAAGATAAAACAAAGGTTATAGCTGTAAACTGTGTATCTACACATATATTGGTCCAGCAATACCCATATTTATTTAGACACAATAAAATGAAGTATTTAGGAGTATGGATATAAAAGGATTATGTTATAGCAGCTAAGGATATGGGGGAATAGACTAAACAATTAAGAACATGGTAGCTCTGTTTTAAGGATATGGATAGCAAGATTCAAAGAGTGAAAATGTTTTCAGTCCCTTTAGTTTTATATACAGGCCAACCATATTTTTATCAACCAGAGGAGAAGTTGTGGATAATAATTAATCAAAAGTTGAAGGACTTTATCTGGGAGGGAAAGAGGGCAAGGTTCAAGTGGGATAAGTTGAACTGTCCAACAGAGCAAGGTGATTTAGGATTACCTGATTGAAAGTGACATTTTAGAGCTACACAGTTAGGTCTTATATACATAACATAATCAGGAAGCTATAAATTAAAGTGGAAAGGGATGCTGATAAAATGGGGGTGTGTGATTCAAGAAATAAGGACAGGGTGGGGTTTTGGATGCAGATCCTAATGTAGCAGAATGTATTCTAAGAATAAAGACAACATGAGAATTGAGGAGATTTTGCTGATAGGGATGACTGCAATTAGGGCTACAGAGAGTAGGCAAGAGGGGGCTAGAATTTATTGGAGAAATCTGTCAAAGAAACAAAGGTATTGGGAGTAAATAACTAGAGAGAGAAAGATAATAGAATGGGAAGAAGAAAATAAATCACTTGGACTGCTGGCTAGAGACAGACTTCCGTTTCAAGGATTGATATCAGAGTACAGGCAAAGAGAAAAGAGTAGGGGAATCCTAAGTGAAAGACCTGGAGTAGAAGAGTTTATAATTCAATCTAGAAAAGAAACTGCTGTTAAAAAACAAATAATTAGAAGGGCATATAAAATATTGTGCAATAACTATAGGGATCAATCAGAGGAGGTTAGAAAAGATTGGGAAAATAAACTGGATAAGCAACTCACAAGGAAACAATGGGAGGACATATGTATGGCTCCCAAGTATGCAACAAAGTCTAGAAGATTTAGGATTTTTGCTTGGAAGTATTTGCATAGGTATTTTTATACCCCAAGGGGAATCCAAAGAATTATTTCTCAGGTAGGTGACAATTGTTGGAGGTGTGATAGGGAAGAATGAGGTTACTGGGAACATATGTTTTGAGAGTATAATGAGATGGCAGACTCAAAACATCCCTACAGAGTACTTTGTCAGAAATATTGGATGAAGAGATAGATATGACTAAGGAAATTATATTTGGGATTAAATATCTGAATTGCCAGGACATGGTAAGGCCTTGCTAAGTTTAATCTTGGTGGCTGCCAGAAAAGCAATTACTAGAAAATGGAAATAAAAGTTTAAACCAACTATTTGTAGTATTGTAGCCTAAGATAAGGTTTATGGATGTGGTGATAGAGGACATGGAGTTGGCTGGTGTGACAGAGCAAGATACAGAGGATGGGAAGAAATGGAAACAGATGATCTGCTGTGGTGACCCCTAATGGGAACAGCCAAAAGAGAAGAAGAAGATTTGTAGTATTGAGTATTGTAACAGAGATAAAAGAAATGGAAGTGATATCTTTAGAAAAAGGATAGAAGCAAATTACGTAGAAAAACATGGAAGTTGTGGGAACAATACATCCAGAATAATGTATTGGAAGAGGAGTGAGATTTAAGGGAATGTAGAAATTGAGCAAATTATGTAATGTTGAATTGAAAAGCACATGATGTGTAATGTTTGTAACTAGGAACATATCAATATTTTTTTATATAAATATATATTTGCCTATGTCTTAAGTGATAATTCAATAAAGGTGTTAAAAAATAGAATCATCCAGGTTGTCAGCTATAATTGCTATAAGTCGGGGTGTATCATTTGCCCCTGATGCTGTGTGAGAGATCAAGTTTGTGAGGAAGCTTGTGGCAATTACCCTTGGTCAACTCCACTGAAAGTGTGGACCAACTTTATCTAGGCCAAAACTGGTTTACCACAATGATCTTTGATAATTCTTTCTGAATGTTTAGAAGTACTTTGTGAATCATTAGAAATGGTGGAAAAGAATAAAGGAACACTCCTGACCATGGGAATTATAGAGTATCTGTCTACTAAACATGGCTGCGAGGATGTCTTAAACAGTATTTTTTCAGTTATCTGTTTTGAAAAGAGACAAACTGATCTACATGAGGTGTTCCTCACCTCTGGATCAAGTCCTGCAAGACATCTACATGGAGCTTTCACTCATGGGGGTCTGTCCAGGATCTGCTTAGTCTGTCTGCCACTGTGTTTTGCTTTGATGGAATGTATGAAGACTGATGAGTCAGAGAATGCCATAGAGCTTCCAGGCCATCATTGCCAGCTGACAGACAGAATATGGCCTTGTACCCTCTTGCTTGTTCAGGTACCACATTATGGTTGTCTGTGACCACTAGAAGGATACCCAGAGTCCATAAGTGGTGAAGAACATTTAAGGCATGAATAACTGCTAAAATTGCTTTTACATTTATGTGCTTTGGCATGCCCTGAGAACCACACAAGCCTTGCACTTGATCTCTCATGGATACTACTCCTTGTGCAAAATCTGAAGAGTCCATCTGGACAAATTGGACTGGGGTCTGATGACAGCAAAGGAGTCCTGGCTTCAGAGACAATTGATCCCTCCACAGCTTCAGTTACTGTTTCACAAATCTCGTGCTAGTACCAAGAAATACAAGGGATGAAGGTGCTGGGTCAAACAATTCTTCAAGTACCATTGTAGTCTGGATAGTAGTAGCATGAGGATCATTGATGCTATGAATCTAATTATTTTGAGGGATTCTCATGCAAAGGCAACATTTAGAAGAGAGAAATCCAGGAAAATGCCCAGATGAACTTTGTGTTTTTCCACGAAGGTCATCCATTTTACTATGCCCAATACCTTATAAAAACAATTTGCTGATAGGGCATGAAGAAGGACTTCTGAAGATTCAGTTTGAAGCCCAGGTGGGCAAGGAGGGATGAAAACTTGTCAATGGACTCAAAGCACCTGGATACAAAATCTGTACAAATCAGCAAGTCATCTAAATAAAAAAAAATGTGGATGCCTATGGTTCTGCAGTAGGCAACCACTGGGTCCAAACACTTGTAAACAATCAATGTGGAGTAGATAATGAAAAAAATGATCCCAACAGTCGACCAGGAACACACCAACTTTATTGAACACAAGAAATTCCTGAGACTAAGCGCTTTCGCCAATAATTAGCTTCATCAGAGTCAAAGGAAACATAATGATACGATGATATAAATCATCCTGTGCTTTAGGGATGTTTTTAGAGAGAGGTTATCCACTGAAGCTGGTTCTAGCCATAAAACGTGAAGTGGTGTTTCAGATGTCTACGACATTTTCTCCCATTTTAACATCAGATACCAAAATTGTGAGTGGTTGTAAAAGGGATAATTCTGATGTATTTGTTTTAAAATACAACCCTTTGAGTACCCCTCTTATTGAAGCGACTAGTAAATCATGGCAGGTATGCTTTGATGAGCATACCAAGGCAAAGTTGGGGGCTCAACCCAAGGTGGTATTTAGTAGGGGGAAAAACATTAAAAACATCTTGGAAGATAAGAAACACAGATGGTACAAATCACTGATAGTCAAGTGTGGGACATGTAAATTCTGTCGCTACATCAATGATGGGCCATATGTGATAATTCATGGATATGAATATGCCTTGTTATGCCCAGGTAGATGTAGCTGCAACACCACAATGTTGGTTTATGTAGCCACATGTGTCAGTTGCCATGCCTTCTACCTGGGAAAAACTGTCTGGAAGCTAAAGGACAGGATTGGGGAACATTTGAGGGCCATTAGAAGAAAGGATGGACACAATGCACGATTTAATCACAGTGTTGGCTGTCCCAACTTTAAGAAATGTATTTTCTTTTTTATTGATCGTGTGGTACCAAACTGTAGGGGTGGTGATGACAGGCTCCTGGTTGAAAATAAGGAACTTAGGTGGCAATTGAGGCTCAATGCCATGCACCACCGGGATTAAATGAAGGAATTTCTCTTATGCCTGTTCTAAAGCAGATATTTAATTTAATTTAATTTAAGTCATTGGCTAGGATGCCTACTGTATGTTTAGAAATAATGGGTTCTTAAAATTGTTCATGAGTTTAGTAGAAAAAAATGTTTATTCTGATGAAATGTAGTAGCATTTCTTACCTTTATCATTATTCATTTATTTTCTACATCAAAACAATTTTAACTTTTAGTGAGCTTTTTTTAAGTATTACAACATGTTCATTTAACATTTTTAATTAATTGTATGGTTATGATATTTTGTGAAAATGTTAACATTATATTAGGTACGATATACATTGTAAAATGCATTTTTATTTGTTGAGCATGAAGTGATTTGCACTAGGCACTTTATAATCGCTGGTTACTGCAATTTACTATACTGCTGATGATTGGTTGATTACTTGATTGTTTGATGGTTTTAACTATTTATATCATTGTATCATTATGTTTCCTTTGACTCTGATGAAGCCAATTATTGGCGAAAGCGTTTAGTCTCAGGAATTTCTTGTGGTCAATAAAGTTGGTGTGTTTCTGGTCGACTGTTGGTATCATTTTTTCATTTTCTCAGTTATTTTCCCTGTTGGGAATTGTTCTTTGTTTTGTATCGTTCAGTAAGGTGGAGTAGATAGTCCGAAGGGCAATGCAGAAAATAGATAATGCAAGCCAGACACGACAAATCTCAAATGTTTCCTGACATTGGGAGCAATAGGAATATGATGATAAGCTTTCTTCAGATATAGAGACATTGTGAAACAATTATCTGGAAGCGGTGTTAGGACCAACTGTAAAGTCAGCATTTGAATTTTGGAACTTTTACAAAAGTGTTTAGAAAGGACAAATCTAGGATGAGCCTCCAGAGGATTGCTGCTGTTTTTGGTACCAAAACATTTTCTGGGTAAAATCCATTGTCTTTGTTTAATGCAGGCACTGGTTCTATTGCTCCTACTTTAACCATCTGATGGAGCACTGGAAGAAACAGCTCTTTCTGGTTTGAAGGGGAGAGGATTTTCTATCCACTGCCAAGTATAGCTTCTCTGAATTATTGTCAGAACCATGTGTCTGAGACTAGTTGCTGCCAGGCTGCAGGGTTGGGAGAGGGCATGGGGGAAGGAAGTAGAGAAGGGGGGTAGGGATGCACTGTGACTTGGCGTAGTCATTCCTTTGCAGCGGGTTGATCCTTTTTCAGAAAAGAAACAAACTTCTTTGGTTTGGAAGAATTGCCTTCCTGCTATTTCCTTTTGGATCTCTGACTTTTGTTTGACTGGGAATTTTTGTTTTTTCT
Organism: Protopterus annectens; assembly: GCF_019279795.1. Taxonomy (NCBI): domain Eukaryota; kingdom Metazoa; phylum Chordata; order Ceratodontiformes; family Protopteridae; genus Protopterus; species Protopterus annectens. The sequence goes on from NC_056735.1 coordinate 772,944,290, forward strand.
CCACTTGAAGGAATATGCCTTGTTTGGGGAAAACTTGGGCACATGAAACATCCTACATACGTCATGCATTAATTTGCCTCTTTCATCCCACTGTTTGAAAATATGCATAACAGAGGTTCCAAACACCAATTTAAAATGTAAAGATGCATCCAAAATTTCAGCTTTTAAATCAACAGAGATGTTCTGATGACATAACCAAGCATACCATTTTAAATCAACCTATAGAAGCAGCATTTCTCAAGAGTGTATCTGCACATTCAAGCATAGATCTCAAAGCACATTTTGAAACCTGAGTCAAATTAGAAACAATTTCATTCATATAAGGCTTTTGCTCTGCAGATAATAATTCATCAAAATCATCCAAACTGTACACACACTGTAAAATAAATTTCCACATATAGCCTTGATAATTTAACATTCTAAAGGCTACATTACTAGAAAGAGATATCCATTTGCCCTGAAGATCTAAGCATTTCCCCTCTTTATCAGGGTCATTGAATCAGATGAAGCCAAGTACTTTTTGTCTGAGATGGCTGCTAGGGAGACCACAGCTGGGTTAGCAGCCATATGAGGAAAAAAGACCTGTCATATCTGAGGATACCCTTTATTTTCTTTGAGCCTTTTTAGGAACTTCCAGAATAGATACTGGTGTCCTGCAGGCAGCTTTATAAACATCTTTTAATGCCAGTGAGATAGAGGGGATAGCAGCAGAATTGGGCCTCTTCTCCTCTATAAGGTCATTCCCTGTCCAGCTCTGCATAGTTCTTAACTGCTCCCAAGCAAAAACATTGCTAAATCAAGGAATCATCTGAGGGAAAAATGTACACTTGTTTGAACTTGAGCTGAGGCTCACCTTCTGAAGAATCAGAATGACTGGAGTCACTATCAACTAGGAAATCACCATTCTTCTCATCAGATTCCTCATCATTCTCTGAAACAATGGAATGGTCTTTAGCCAAACTAGCACTAGAGCCATGGATGGGAGCACAATCTCCAGAATTAGCTGCCTGCACAACACTCTTAGCCAAGGAAACCACATCAGCCTTATAAACATCTGTAATAGATGTATGATGAAGCTTCTGTTTTTTTTGTGAACATCACTACTAGATGAAATATCTGGGGACAGAATATTATGCCTGGCAAGGGGTCTCTTACCCCTGACTACTGCTGCACCTAAAGAGTTTGGTTCTCCCATATCTGTGTCATGTACTGTAGCAGCCATGGAGAATGCATCTAACTCCTGCTCCATAGGGGCCGGCAAAGCTGGACTAGTGGGAGACGTGGCAAAAGGTAAGCAGTCTGCAGGCCAACAGTGGCTCTGTCAGAATCGTTAACCATAGGCTGTGATACATTTTTCTTTTGTTTTTGTTTTTCTGTTTTTTTTCTTTTTAGGTGCAACCGCATTTGTTGGGGGAGGAGTACTAGAGTTAGGATACATCAAGTCAGGGGAGAATACACCAGCCAGATTAATACATTGACATTACTGGATAATGTATTACAGTAAGCACTTAAAGTTTCTAGTAAGAAGTATGTCTCCACATGACTAAACTCTGGCAAACTGTCTTATTATCACTAAAACAATTTGAGATGTGTTCAGAATTCTCTTACAACTGAAAGAAGTTAAAAAGTTTCCAGAACACAAAGTCCAAACACCTAAGAAACCAGTGTGCCAAACCAATGTTGGAGTTTAGCTACACACACTTTTACCATGTTAAACTGCTATAAAATATCATTTAATAACAATTTAAACAGAGAACGAATATCTCCACAGTATATTCAAATAACTTCATTCATGATAAAATTATGATCTGATATTAAAAAATACACACAGCAGAATCATAGTAAATAATGTGTAAGTGCTGAAAAAAAATCCAAGTTCTGCAATATTTTCTTGTCACGAGAGTAAAATAAAGAATAACAACAGTAAAGACAGGCCCATATCATCTAACAGCACATGTACATGCTGCACTTCTGACTGAAATACTGAAAGTTACCACAAAAACAGTAAAAACAAGCATTGTCAAATATGGAAGCCAAATAAATACTGCTATAAAAAGAAATTCTCACAGGAAATACTGGTGACACTGACAGAAATAAAATATTAAAGTAAAGATTTTTAAATAAACATAAAAATAGAAATACAATAATAAATCTAATAATAAAATGAGAAGGGAGTCACCATATGGGGCTTATCTGAGCAGTAAGCCAGAAAGATCAGCACCGGATTCTGTGAAGAGTGACGGGATTTTCTTCTTTGGGTGGCAGAAAAAGACAAATACTCATGTCATTTGACAGCTAAAGATTTCTCTCTCTGGTTACACTCAGGACGTCAGCTGTCACAGGAAGAAAAAGGGAGGGGAGTCTGAGCTTTCGAAAGCTGGCAAGTACTGGGTTACCTTGGCAGATAGCCCAAAATGCCACTGAGGCAGTGGGAATCATGAACATCTGTTACAACTCTTTACATCTCTGTTGAAGAATTAAACAGTTTAAGAGCACAGCATTTATTTCATACTCTTTTGTGGGTTGCTCACACTTAGGCACCTGAGTGACTTGTGTTTGCATGTGCAGCAACCAAACAAAAGAAACCTATTTATAATAGACATAGACATATGGGCTTGTGTTGTAGTACAAAAATAATTGTCATTGCATAATAATATGTTTAGGTAGGTGGCAATGGTAGGAAACATGGTACTAGCTTTAATGGCAAAAGGCAGTATACTACAGTTTAAAGTGGGTTGAATAAAGGCAGGCATTGTAGCATTAGTTAGAAACTGTCGAAACTGAATTAAATTGTTGGTAACATTTTCTGGAGTTCTTTCTCTGAATGAAAAAAAATGAGTGCATTGTGTTGAAATGGGTAAGATAAGTGTACTGGAGAAATTTGATGAGAACAGCACTATGTATGAGCACAAGATGACTGTATTTTGACAGTGCTGTCTGGATCACTAGTACGTACAGCAAAGCAGTAAGCAAGTGAAGGAGTGAAAGGATAAGGAGAGGGGACACCATTTCATGGGTGAAATGCGTCAGCCTTGGGTTAGTCCACGATCCTGGTGAGTCAATTTAACAAGGGAGAGTATCTGAAGCTGTTAACTACTGAATGGATTCACTTTTTCCTCACAGTCAGGGGGCCTTTTTTGAAAAATCTCTTGGCCTGTTGAATTTAACTGCCTTCTGAAACCTGCAGTCAGGTTAGTGTCTCCAGTTTTTTTTTTTTATCTGAAACTCAGCGAGTACCTTTCTCTACTTTATGAATATAAATACTTTAATCCCACCAGATGGGGTACAACTGACCTAACCCCTCCTACTGTTTCAATATCTGCTTTGCTTCATTGGCAGGCACATGGCTGTCTTTGCATACTCTATTTAGCCCTGTTCTATATTCTACACTTCTCAATGAGGAATTATTACTTGGTATATCAGATTTCTGCTTATCAAAATTGCCTACTGTCAATAATCTATGAAATAAATAACATAAAATGTGTTTGCATTTGATAAAGCTAAAGTCATAATTTGTGATGAAGTTATGTACAATTATCTGAAGTGAACATGCCTTGACAATGATGCAATACATATTTTCTAAGCTCCTGCTTATTTTGCGCGTCATGTCTTTTGTCTTATTGAGTTTAACTTTCGGTATTCTGTATCATTTACTAGCACTTTTTCTGTGTTATACTCTGTTAATGCAGCATGTTTTATATTTTGTACTGAGTATATTAAATACATCTGGATGATTGTGACTACACTTCTTATGCTATTGATCTGGGGCATGGTTGTAAAGGGTTTCAGACCCAGTCCGTCCAACCAGTTACCAAATGAATAAAGGAATATGGAGGAGGGAAGTAAGTATGTTATTCCTGAGGGTTGATATACTAGCAGAAGACGAAATTCCAAACTAGCTGCATGCTAATGATATCAAGATGGAGGTAGAGCTGAGTACAGAGTATGTAAATTAGTTATTTCTAAAAACACCGTTCTGTTCGCATTGTAGCCAAACAGGAGATATGTTGAGGGGTACTACAGAAATTAAAGAGTACCAGTCTAAAACATGCAATGCACAGCTGACAAACTGATAAAGAACATGTTGAGATAAGGTTATGATAGAGGTAGAGAAAATACAGCATGCAGAGTCTATAATACCAATAATGAGCAGTGTGATCTGACAGTCTCAACAGTCATGTGCAAACTGGGGTGTACAGTCATAAAGTAACTAATATGGAAGATATGTGGAGGGACAATGATTCTACTTATTAGTAAGAAAATTATGCAGAGATGGTTTGTGTATTTGTGTTTTAGCTTATGTGATTAGAGATGATAACAGCTTCAGACCAAATAGTAAAGGGATATGGCATGGATAATGCTGGTGTCAGTAGAAGGGTGTCAGTTGCAACATTTGGACACACTGGAAACAGTGTTACATCAATACCTTTTTAATGAAGTATGCTGCTGTGGCCAAAATTTGATAAAGGTCATCAAAAAAGGCATATGTGATCAGATGCAGTGGCTGCTTATTGAGAGATATGAATTGTAAACTCAGTGAGTTGTTCAGGGGCAGGGATTTGCTGTATATATAAGTGCCACAAAATGCATAATAGCTGGAAGAAGTCCCATCAGCCTGTATGCTGAGATAAGCATATTGATGTGATATGTCTGTGAGGATGGAAATGTAAAAAAAAAATACCCTGTGTACCTACATTTATGAGCTGATGTTTAATATTTAGGACATTCTAATGTGTTGAGAGGAGTGAGAAAGACCAGAAGATAATGGCTCACACAGATATTGTAGAAGCAGAGAAATATTAGCTTTAAGAGAGTCCTGGTTCTAATCTTGGCACCAGTTAAAATATCTTTTCCATTTGTTAATGTATAATTTTCCTGTAGCAGGTTTCTTTGCCTCCTTTAATACTTGCTGCATGTCCTCAGAAAATGGTTGCCTAAAAGACATAAAACACTATGATCCAGGCAATTAATTGAAGTTATTTCAATTTGGAAACAACCCAGTGGGCAGGAGTCAAGCAGGTCTTTTGGATGTTCACCCAGCAGATGTTCAAATGATCACTGCTGCAGTAGCCTAAGCTATATGAGTTATACTCTGCATAGAATCTAACAGCTAGCAAGCTTCCAAAGCTACAGGTCACCTTCCATCCACCCATATCATTAGTCAGCTTGAGTTGAGCAGACTAGAAAGGCATGTTTGGGCACCAAACCCTTCAGAGCTTTCATGCCAACAGAGAGAAGGCGGCAGAGCCAAGAGAAGACAATGCTGGGAAAAACAAAAAATAAAAGTCCAGACCGTGGCATAAACAACACATTAAAAAACAAGGGGGATGGAGGGAGGGCATGGCTACTGCAGCAGTGATCATTCAAACATCTACTGTTATGGTAAGTTTACTCACACAACTGCACTGTGTTCTTCATACTGATCACTGCTGCAGTAGCCTAAGCTATATGGGTAGACTTTCATAGCTTACAAATTTTGGGAGGTGGAAGGGGAAGGATCCATGAGCCCCTGGAAAATGGTCCTAGCAAAGCCTGAGCTAGACTTGGAGAGGGAATCAAGGTTGTAATGCCTTTTAAAAGTATGCACAGAGGACCAAGTTGCTGCTTCTAGAATACTTCTAGAATTCAACCCTTTCAAAAAAGCCATAGATGAAGCCAATTCCCTGGTAAAGTGGACTTTGACCCTGCCTGGAATAGTTCTGTTGTGGAGAGCATAACAGAAGGTTATCCCTTCTCCTTACCTTCACAAGAAATTAACAGATCTCAAGATCTGAAAGATTTAGTACTGTAAAGACAGCACCTGAGTTGTCAGTGGACATCCAAGGTATGGAGTATCTTTTCTCTTTTATTTTTATGATTACTAAAGAAAATGGGGGAATGGATAGTTTAACGTTAACTAAAATTGGAAAACACTTTAGGCATAAAAGAAAGATTAATTCTTAAAGAAACCCTGTCTCTGAGGAAAACGAGATAGGGTTGACTCACAATAAGACCTTGCAATTCAGATACTCCTCCAGAGGCCAATGAAATTGGTAAAAATGTTTTCTGTGTTAAGAACCTCAAGCCGGACAGATTAGTTGTTTCAAATGGTAATGAAAGGTAATAGCTTTAGACAACCATTTGGTAATAGCTTCCATTAGTACCTACTGCATGTCCTCAGGAAACAGAAGCCTAAAAGCTATTAAGACCCTATCATCCAGACAGTCATTTGAAATTGTTTGGGGTTTAGATGTCTCAAAACTCCTGTTCTTGTGTGAGTAAATCCAGTCTGAAAGGAAGCTGATGGTAATTGCCCCTGGCAAATTCCAAATGAAAGGAGAACCAGAGTTTCCAGGGCCAAAAGGGAGTCACCACAATGATCTTAGGGGATTCCTTCTGAATCTTCAGAAGTACTCTGGATATCAGTGGAAAGGGTGGAAAAGCATACATGAACATATCCAAGGAAAAGAAAAAGCATCTGTCTTCCAGGCCTTCTTGCATGGAATTCTGGAGCAGAATTTTGCCAGCTGATTGTTCAGAGAGGATGTAAAAATGTCTACTTGAGGAATCCTCACAGATGGATCATATCTTGTAAGACCCCCGATCTGGTTTCTATTTGCAAGGGTCTACATTTGTCCTGCTCAGCTTGTCTGACATGCATTTTTACTCTGATGGAATGTAGGAAGCAAGTAGAGTGAGATTGTACTATAAAGCTATATCCCAAGCTAACATGGATAGTCTGCATAGGGGTAAGACCTTGTTCTCCCTTGCTTGTTTATGTATGACATCACTGTGATATTGTCCATAACAACTTGAAATGGTCCTTGGGATCAAAGTGAGTCAAAGAGTTGAGTGCCTTGATAAGGGCAAGTATCTCTTTTATATTTATGTGCTTATGTCTGCCTTTGTTGTTCCAGACACCTTGCACTTTTATCCCCTTTATCAGTGCTCCTCAAGCAAAGTCTGAGTCATCTGTGGTGACTGACAGCTTTGGAGCAAAAGGGGAGAAGGGGAGACCTGGATTCAGGGATATTTTATGCCTTCAATTGATTTGTCTTTTCACAAATCCCAGAAATGAAATCTGAAAATATAATGGGTGTCAGTGCTAGGACCAAACAGACTTCAGATACTATTGTATCTTTTTCATGTTGGAGCCTTGCAAAAGGTATCATTAGAATCATAGATTCCATGAGACCCTGGCTCCTGAGATATTCCCTTGCAATGACCAAAGTCAGAGTGCAAAATCCCTGGAATAGATATAAATATAGATCTACCTTTTTCCCATGGAAGAAAATCTCTTTGTACTGAGATGCCTAGTAGACTCCCTGGGAACACAATCCTGTGTGATGTCAAAAAAGACTTGTTAATGTTCTCTTAGAATTTCAGCCTCCATAGGAGATCTCTCACCCAAGTGACAGATTCCTGACACTTTGAAAAAGGCTCTACAAAGATAAGCAAAATCTCTAAACATGAAAACAATGTGGATATCCTGTAGCTTCCAATGGACTATAACTGTAGCTAGATACTTTGTGAACGCAGAACTGATAATCTGATCCAGACACATGAAACCTTAAGAAATGTCTGATGTCTGGATGGATGGGAATGTGATGACAGGTATCTTTTAAATCTAAGGTTACCAAACAACTCAAATGTGGAAGAAAGGGTGACAGGCTGTAAAGTGAAAGCATTTTAAACTAGAGCACTATCATAAACTGGTTTAGGAAAGAAAGATCCAGAACTGGTCTCCAGACATTTTCTTTCTTTGGCACCAGAAGTATTCTTGAATAAAAACCTATTCCCAACTAGGAAGGATAAACTGTTTCTATTACCCTCTGAGAAAGCATGTGCTGTAGAACGGGAGGGAACAGAGAGGTTTGGTCTTGTGGATTATGAATAATTCTTAGGAAATGGGGGATTTCTTCCTACTGCCATCTGTAACCTTGCTGAATCAGTCTCAGAACTTATTTGTCTGAAACAATCTGTTGCTAAATAGGGAAATGGAGATTCAGACTTTCTGGAAGGGATAATGGACTGGCAGAGTTGGGGGGGGGGGGCAAGGTCTCTGACATAGTCATTCTGCTTTATTTGACTGTCCTTTGCTCTGGGGGAGTTTTTGCTTTCTTTTTGTAACATCCCTGCCATTGTTTTTAAATGCCTGCTTACCAGCATTTTGTGGAGTTTGTTGTGTTTCTTATCAAACTGAGCATGGGATCAGAAAATACCTTTGAAAATTTAGAGAAGGAGGATGGAAAAAATCTGAGAGAGTCCCTTTAACAGCTTGCCCTTCCCATCACATTTATTGATAACCTGTACAGCAGAAGCTCTAAATTTCAAACCTTTAGCCAAAGGTAAATTTAAAATATTATTTTTGCATCATTTGGGAGGTTCTGAGAATGCAGCCAGGCAAACCTCCTCAACACAGTGTTAGTGGCAACAACCATGGATGTAGGATCTACAGTCATAAATATACTTTAAACAATGAGTAGTGACCTGAGAAATAGAAGAACCTAAACCACACAAAGCAGATTTTTCCTCACAGGAAGGAACTGCAAATAAAATATTCATCACACCTTCACAATTAGAATAAACTTTAACATATAAGCCTGAAATTCAAATGTCTAAAAATGAAAGTTGCAGAAGCATATACATTTTCTCCAAGTTTATCAATTGTTTTACCCTCCTTGTCAGAAGGGGAAGGATTAGAATTAACAAAATGCTTGGTAGTAGCTGGATTATCTAAAGCTATAGCTGCTGGGTTAGGTCTGGGCTGAGAAATAGAAATTTGAAAGGCAGAGGAACTTTGTACATTTCGTCTACTTTCTTAGGTGTGGCAGTCTAGGTATCAGGGAAACCACAGGCTTTGACAAACACATTCTCCAATGTTTGGTAGCACTGGGAGGGGGTGGGAAGAGGTTCTGAGAATTCCATTTATAAAATTTCATAGTACTTCTTGAGGGACTGGAAAAGTTCAGTGTTCTTCCACTGAAAACACTGGCACATTCTGGAAGTAGTCATGGAGAAAAAGAATCCTTGACAGGGAGACTCAGATATCATGCTCTCTTCTGAATCTAAATCAGAATTCTGAGGCCAACAATCAGTATCTGTCCCATCACATTCTTCTCCGGATTTGATTTCTTGAATCTCTTCAGGAAAAGAGGAATCTCTTTTTCTCTTACCAGAAATCACCATATAAGAAGGGTTAATATGCCTGTATAAGACCCTGAGTCCAACTTAATAATTTACTCTTGTCCAGTGAAACTGCAGTAGGAGAAGATACATGTTTAGGTTTCTGTTTCTTTTTGATAGGAAAGTTAGGAAAAACAAGGTTATTAATGGTACTCATAGCATCCCAATGGATGGGCACAATATTCTGGATAAGCTGGGGCATCGTCCCTGCCCCTTCTCCCAACATTGACAAATGTGGCTCTCCCTTGCCCACTGAGGGGACCCCAGCAGCCACAGAGGATGTTGTTGACCCCTGGTCCATAGTGGCTGCATGGGCAATATCAGGGGGATTCGGGAAAGCAGCAGAGTCACCCACTTGTGGCTGAGATAAATTAACTTTTGCTTTTTGTGGCAGGAAGAAATACTGAGAGTAGGACTGCTAGTTTATTCCATGGTCAAGGCAAAAATGGTGCTTTTTTCACAGAGAAATTAAACAGCAAAGCCAGTAACATTTTAAAAGTATTATAAAGTCACTTTTCCCAATAAAATCACAGTAAAACACACTCTAATACAATCAGCCCCAAACAATAATTTGAATAGTTTCTCCACAGAATAAAATTGTTTTAAAATGTTTAAATCAACTTTTAACTGCCAAACACCAAAGTACACTCCCATTTAAAAGTGCAGCAAAGTTGCAGGACAGTCAATAAAAAAACACATATTTCCAGCTTAAAAAATACTTTCCTTAACAGGAAAATACATCTAAACATTAATAATAATATATGGAAGTTTTTTTCCCCAAAGCAGCAATGGAACAATGCAAGCTGACAATCGATTCTCAAAAGCCTGGTAGGAAAACTCTGAAGGGGCTAGTGCAAAAACCTGTCTTTCAGTTAGCTCAACTCAAGTTGGCTAATGTTTTGGGTGTGTGGAAGGTGCCCTGAAGCTTTGGAAGTTGGCTATGCAGGATTTAATGCATATAGTTTAGGCGTATTTTAGTGATCATTATGAAGAATATATTTAGTTCTTTTGATATGGTACTTCTACTGACAAAAAGTATCCTGTTTATTGAATATACCCTTTTTATGACATACTGAGAAAGAGAAGAGAAATGACTGACTTTGATCTCATGTTCCTCAAAAAATCATCCAGTTATTGTTCTTTTCACTATATTAAACAGCAATGTCATATAGTAAGCACATCACTTCAGATGACATTTCTTACATAACTCTAACAGGCCAGGCTTGGGATATCCATTAGCAGGATTTTTTAAGACAAACTTCTAGGTACCTGTCCTTTATATAGACACTGAAAGAAAAATGCTGACAGTAAAACATATTTTTCTTAATTAAAAATGCTTCCACATTCTCACCCATTTTTCCATTCCTGAAGGTTATTGTTATTCATGCCATTTTCTGTAATAATCAGATTCTCTCCATGTGCATTTTCTAAAATAGGGTTCAGTATAGGACAGGTACAGGAATATTTTCCAGATATGCAGTTGAGAGACTTTTCATAATTTAGGCCAATTCATTTGTTTATACTAGAAAAACTTTCCTCGATACTGGTAGACATTTTCTGGTCGCCTAACACAAGCAAAATAAAAGGCATCACAATCAAACTGTATAAATTATAAAAAATAAGAAGCTTATTATTCTGTCTTTTAACCTGTCTCCATTTAAGCCTTCATTAGACTAAAGGAACATAATTTAAGTTGCAGCACTGATTATTGGTATAGGCTTTCAGTGTGCTGCCTTTTATTTTTTATATTAATATTGGTTTGCCTGCCACAACTTTTAAGTTTCTGGCCATTGCATCTTTTTTTTTGTATTTCAGTTGGTCCAGGAACCTATAAAATTGGACAAAATGAATTCACGTCATAGCAATATATGTTCTTGTTGTTAAATTGACTATGTTCAGCTAACTTAGCTACTTGTGATTAAAAGTACAGCTCTGCTTATTATGTTTAAAAAAAGACTTGCGTTTTATACAACAGCTTGCATATTGTGTGGTACCTCATAATTCCCTTTCTATTTGACTATTGCCTACCATTTTTTAATAAATCAGTTTTAGTAAGTAACATGAAAACTTTCATAAGTGCAATCAAAGATGCTGTTCTGTAGTAGCAAAGTCAAAATGATATGAAGAAACAGGATTAACTATGTACAACTAGTATAAATGCAGCACTATAACAAAAAATCTAATTTATTTATAAGATCCATATCTTAGCACTTGAAAATTATCTTATAAATGCTCCCTTATAACTTCATTCATTCTCATGTTTTGTTTTTATGGTTAATCCCACTAGGGCTGCTACCTGTTGAGCCATTGATGCTCATAGTCTATAACCAGTATAAAGCAGCATTTTGAACTGACAAATACTTGTTAATTATTGTCTCACAAAGCATATTTATGTTATTTGTAAACAGTGGATGCAAACTGGTCCATTATGGACATTTTACAGACATGTTTTACTCCAATATAAAAATCAATAAAAACCAAAAAAAACCCCATAACAACACTAACCACATGTATGCAGGGGGAAAGTCCCCCTGCACCCCCACACCCCTGCTACTTATATATTCTAACTCCGAGATCACACTACAGTGGGGAAAAGGGAATATTCTCTTATCGCCGCTGTGCTGCAGTCTACAACAACAACTGCTGCTTTTCGTTCACTCATTGTTTTGCAAAAGTCCATTTTGGAATAAATGCACTTTAGGAAAAAGCAGGGTTGTGAATTTACGTTTCATAGCAATGTAATTTTGGTTGGTCAAGGTAGACTCATATATATATATATATATATATATATATATATATATATATATATATATATATGGATTCCTATTATAAAAACGAAAGTTCACTACTTCGAACTTGGAATAGGAAGCCTCACTTCTGCAAAAGTTCACTTTAATGAAAGTGAACTTTTGCATAAGTGCACTTCACCGAAAACACCACAGCACAGTGGAGGACATAAAAAATAAGCTATGTCCTCCACTATGGTGCGATAGTCACGGACCTTAGGGTTAGGGCATGGGTTAGGGTAAGGGGATAGTTAGTAAAGTGATCCCATTATCCTAACCCATGCTCTAACCCTAAGGTCTGTGACTATCGCACCATAGTGGAGGACATTGCTATGTCCTTCACTGCATTGCAGTCATTACGGACCTTAGGGTTAGGGCACGGGTCATGGTAAGGGCTATCCCCTTACTATGACCCGTACCCTAACCCTAAGGTCTATGAGTACTGCACGGAAGTTCAGTACAACACCCATTCATTGTACTGAACTTCGTGTAAGTGCACTTTCGATTAAGTGCACTTTCGCTGCAGTGAGCATTCCATGCACTATTTTGAATTAGTGAAAATTCGATCTAATGTATGGAACCCATATATATATATATATATATATATATAGAGAGAGAGAGAGAGAGAGAGAGATATGATATATAGAGACAGTTTTATAGTAGACAGACTACCCCACATATTACTGGGATGTGGGAGGAAAGTGGATTACCCAGATTAAAAAAATACATGAACACAAAAAAAATGTACAAGTGCCACAGGGACGTCAGGGCTGAAACTTCAGACTTTGAAGTAGTGTGGTAGAAATTTTAATGACCAGGCTGCTATGCTGTTGTTTATAAGATAGCTGCAATATAATAAAAATAAAATATAGCAAACCAAGAAAACAAAAATAATTAATTTGACTCACATCTTTTTCATCCATTCAATTTTTTTCTGTTTTCTTCTTTTTTCAACCATCTGTTTCCTTTGAAGCTTAGAAAAATGGAAATCTGTTGACTTTGTACTTGACTCAACAGCTATTGGATCAGCATATTCCCAAAACTACAGAAAAAAACATGCAAAAATCAAATAATACAGACAGATGTTCGACAACTAAACTGGACACAAATATGTTTCCTATCTTTTATGATCCTTACAAGACCAGTTTTATGAATGTTTCAGTGATTCACAGTACCTGATAATCAAAAAAATAACATACGCTGGTGTTACATACAGAAATTCAGCTGCAGAATTTAATTTGATAGACTTGTTTCTTACAGTAAATATAGGGTTCCCACCATTGCTGAAACATTCCTTAAAATAGGAAAGCACACACACACACACACACACACACACACACACACACACACACACACACACACACACACACACACACACACACACAAATATACATGTGCACAAACGTATTCATGAGAAGCAGGTAAGTCTTGAGAGGTGACTATATATTTTTGCCTAAATTTCATCTTAAGAAGAATGACAAATTGTATTGTAGCCTTTGGGAATAGGATGACTTCCTTAATGAATTTACTAAATACAGTTGATTAAAGTACAGATTCCAGCAAATTAATCTATAGGTATATTATCAGGCATTTCTGAAAAAAAAGTTCTCTGATAAAGATTAACAGTTAGACATTCTGTTTCTGTTGGGTTGGGGGGACATGATAACCATATCTTTTTGCCTTTCTAGTAAAGGAACAAGGTATGCACATCCAACACACAGGCAGGAGTAGTTGGAGAAGCAATAAATCAAGCTATAAGTTGGTAGAAATCATAACAAAAGTTTGCACAAAATGATGGATGCTGAAGTCAGTTCTATTCTTATAGAAGAACTCTAGCCCCAGAGTCATAGAAAAGTTGCCTGGTATGCAAAGCCACATGGAACTTTGAGCATTTCACTGTCATGCAAATTCCCAGGTAATGAGATGTTACCTTAGTGTGAATGTGTATGATTATGAATTGCAAAAAGGCCCAGTATCACAACTTAACACATTGGTGTGGTGCACATTGTTCCACTGTGCTGATATCTATAAATATTAGCCTAGTTGTTTGAAGTGATACCGTCTGTGTGGAGTCTGCATGTCCTCCCCGCGGTCGAGTGGCCTCCGAAAGACATGCGTGAATGGGCGTGCCTTCGCTGAAGGTTGGGTGTCAGGCTGGCAACTCAGCACCATAAAAATCGACTGCCAATCATCAGTGGATCGGAGTTCCGCTGTGGCAACCCCTAACCGAGAAAAGCCGAAAAGACAAACAAAACCTAGGTTTTGACCTATTTACACTGATTAAGTTTAATCATCTCCCAAGAAGAATGAAGAAGACATAGTGACTAGCAAGATTAAAGATTTGTTGGAGGGAAGGAAATTTTTCCTTACTCACAGGGTTGCACAGTCTTGGAATTATTATATTTACAGATGTGGGGGGAGGTGCAGCCTAAAGCATGGAAGGTACAGGGTAGCTTGCCCCTGAAAAAAATTCTTTTTTTTTGCGATTTTATTATGTCATCATTGTGAGTTGTTGGTTTTATGTTTTCGTTGTTTTTCATCTGGTGTTATACAGTTCAAGGTGGTGGTAGAGATCAGTTTTTAAAAATGAAAAGCATGATTTAATGTGTTTACAAATACACATTATCACTGATATAATGTAATATTACTGCTCTAGAGTACAGTCAGGAGTTTTGACATTTTATACCAAAATCCGGATTACTGCATTCCTACCCTCTCTTCACGAGCATCCAGTGAATTTTGATTTGTACACCAAACACACATGCGCTACCTTCTCACCATTATAATCATCCTTTCTTCATATGGTCATATCCTAGGTATGTAAGGCAAGATGTAACATATAAACTTTTATTACATTTGATATTTGGTAGCTTGTAATAACACACAAACATAATTCTAGACACAACTGTCTTCTTTGCAGACTCAGCTGTGTTCCTTTAACTGAATATTTGTGTTTGAACATGAGACACTGTACCACTGTAATAGGCAAAATTTTGCCTTTTTGAAAATTAAATTGTACTCCATGATTTACATGTTCTGTGCATGGCCACATGAGTTGATACACAGAAGTGGTGGGGTAAAGGTAAACACTGAATTAGACACTGGAGCTGCATTATCGGTGATCTCAGTACAAAAGTACAAGAAAATGCTTACAGACAACTGCTAAAGAAAACCAAAGTCCTGCTGCTGACTTACATACCTTACATCCCTAGCAGCTATCTTCACCCTAGAGAATGCTGACTTCTGTGTGGTCACTGAGACATGGTTTAAAGCTGTGGAGTGCCACCAGTACAAGTTATAATGCCTTCCACACATTTAGACCAACTACTACACAGACAGAGACTAAAGGTTGAAGTGTCTCTATTTACATCAAAAATAAATATACATCAAGGCTGGTCAAACAGGACAATGCACTTGAGCTGCTCCATGTTCAAGTCACCATACACAAAATTTCAATATTACTTCTTTGCCAGCTATAGGTCCCCCTCTATAACCCAGGAAACCCATACCATGTATTTAAACTTATTAGAAACACTAACCAGTCAAGCCAATACCATATTCATGGGCGACTTTAATTAGCCCACTGTTAACTGGAAATCCTATATGAAACCAAATGTATAGGCACAGAGATTCCTGGATTTTGTAAACACAAACTTTCTGAACCAGATAATCAATACACCATCCAGGGGTGCAGCCATACTGGAACTGGTACTCACTAATATGGGAGAGTGCTGCACACCCCCTACTCTAATGTCTTTTCTGGTAAGGTCAGACCACAAAATGGTCTCCTTTGAAGTAAAACTAAAACACGGACCCCTAGTAAAACCTGGAATATTCAAGTACTACTCTAAGGCTAACCTCCTGCTATTAAGGGATAACCTATCAAAATTTCAGGCCCCCATAAACCCTGAGAACACTGCTGCCTCTGCATAACTACTCACAGAAACCCTATATGAGCATGTTAATAGCTGCATAGAGGCAGCTGTACCTACCAGGAAGAAATACAGAACTAGCTCAAAAAGCAAGCCACCCTGATGGAATCACATAATCAATAGGCTGTATAAAAGAAGGAAGAAATTCATGGCAAAAATTAGGAGGTGCACCACCCAGCAGGATAAGAGCACTCTCATCAAATTAAACAAACAACTCAGAGGACAAATAAAGTCTACCAAAGCCAAATTTGAGGTAAATGTATCTTCCCAGGCTAAGGACACCTACAAGGTGTTCTTCAGCTATGTCCGCACATGTGAACCTATATGTGAAACAACTGCACAGAACACAATTATATTTACTATCTTAGCTTGCACAGAAGCAATGACTGAAAATTTTCTAGTAAAAGAAATCCATTCTGATGCTTCTGCTCAATCACGCTACTTAACAGTTCTCTCTAATTCATGCTGATTATTAATCATCATGAATTTCTTACTTATCCTGTACTATCCTCATTATTAAAGCCCTACATGTAAAGCATAGCAAGATTAGAATTATAAATGCTACAGCTAAGAGCATTTTGAAAATCTCCTTCCCCAACCTGATGACAGACTGGTTATCCATGCCTATTGTGAGTTATCAGCTTCTTTGGCTTGCTGAAGCATACTCAAATAATCTCTAATCTCATTTTATTATCTGGAATAACCATGCAGTATTTGTATCTCACATAGTCTCCTTTCTTTCACTGAGAATAAATACATCAATCATCTACTAGTACTAACTTTAGAAATATATGCCTGTTTAAGCTCATGTTAAAAAGGTCAGGATTCGACCTCCATTAATCTGCTGTTTTGTAATATCCATTTGTACTAGCTCTATATACATGTCTACTTTTTGTACTGCTGTCAATGCACTTCCACAAGCCCATTTACAACTTGTATTTTCCATAGTTTCATAGTTTCATAGTTTAGTACTAGGTTGTCTGCCCTGAGGCATTTGCAAGCCTAGCCCAAGAGATGTGGCTTTCACCACCCCTTGTAGTGGTACTAAAGTGTATAGAATAAATTTAGTGTACTGTGCCTTTGTCTAGTAGTGACACATTGAAGACCCCCTTACTTATTAAAATTAGTTTACTGTGCCTCTGTTAAGTAGCGATACAGAGTTGACCCCTGGGGTAAACCTACGATCTCCCATCCACTCGTCAAGATTTCTCTTGAAGAGAGACAGTGAGGGGCTCTGCCTAACATGGACTGGGATTTTGTTCTAGAGTATGGGAAGCCTCTGAGTTATGAATCTGTCTCTCCAGCATGTTCTATCCATGTTTGTACTGAGGTTTAAATCTTTGTCTCTCATGGTTCTTATGGATTTTGATTTTTTGAGGTGGAGCATGTTCATCAATTCCTGGTTGGACATGGCCTTGTATGTCAGGCACAGATCACCTCTGAGCAGGCGGTATGCTACTGAATAGAGCTGGAGTTTCTTTAGCCTGGCAGCATATGACATATGTTGGAAACCCTTGATCCTCTTGGTGAGGTACTTCTGGGGTCACTCCAGCTGTTGTAAGTGCCGGGTGAGGTACATACCAAATGGGGCATTGTACTCAATCATGGGCCTGATAAGGGAGGAGTACAGGGGCACGATGACCTCCTTTGATCTGGATGTGAACCCCTTCATGATAAGGTGGGCAAGGTAGAAAGTCTTTCTAACCACTTTGGCAATGTGGGTGTCAGATGAGAGGTCACTATCAACTTGGGTCCCCAGGTCTCTGATTACTTTTTTGGTACTTAGTGGGTTACTGTCTATGTGATAATTTGTGGGTATTTTGTTTTTCCCAAAGGGGATGACTATACATTTCTTGGCATTCAGTTTAAGGCCGTGATTCCGGCACCAGTTGTCCGTTTCGGTGAGGCCTTTCTGTAGGATGTATGTGTCAGCTGGTGTATCGACTATGGTGCCTAGTTTGCAGTCATCTGCGAACTTTGTCAGCCACAACCCTCCCATGTTTGCTTTCACATCGGAGAAGTAAATGGCGAACAAGAGGGGTCCCAGGACAGAGCCCTATGGGACACCACTTGTGACTGGCTTTGAGTCTGACATGGCTCCCGCAATCTTGACTTTATGGGTTCTGTTCTTTAGCCAGTTTGCAACCCATCTTGTGACATATGGATTTACTTTTAAGCTGTTTAGCTTTTCTGTGATCCCCGAGTGGGGTATTGTGTCGAAGGCTTTAGCCAAGTCCAGGTAGGCTATATGGACTGCCTTGCCCTCATCAATGGCTCTAGAGACTATTTTGAAAAGTCAACCAGGTTCAAAAGGCAGGATCTGCCTTTTACAAAGCCGAACTGGGTGGGATCAAGTGTCTGTAGGTCCCCAATGTCATTGTTTATGAGTTCCATAATAATTCTTTCCATAGCTTTGCAAACCAGACTGGTCAAGCTTATGGGGCAGTAGTTCCCAGGGTCTGTAGTGGAGCCTCCCTTGTGGAGTGGTACCACTGTTGCTGTACACCAGTGTTCAGGTACATATCCTGTAGTAAGGCTAAGGTTAAATAACATTTTTATATGCGGGTTTAGCTCCTCTTGGAGTTCACGTATCACGCAGCCGGGGATACCATCAGGTCCCATAGATGCTGTGTTTTTTGCTTTGTTGAGGGTGGTTCTCACCTGGACATCAGAGATGACAGGGAGGTTACATTCAGCTGGGATGAGTATTTCTTCTTTTGGAGGTGATGGAGGGGAGAAATTTGCACTGAACCTGTCTGCCAGGATGTTGGCAATATCTGTGGGTTTGGTAAATTTTTTGTCATTGTGTACTAACTCTGAGCATATCTGAGTGTTTCCGCCCAGGTTTCTAACATAACTGAAGAATACCTTTTGGTTATCTTTAGTGTCCTTGGCGATTTTTCTCTCAAAGTTGGCCTTGGATATTTTTATGAGAGAACGTAGCTTTCTACTAGTGCTGATCAGAGATGCCTTCCCTTTATGGGATTTTGCTCTGTCTTGCAGTAGCTTCCTTTTTTTGTTATACAATTTGTTTATGGCTGGGGTCCACCAGACAGGACACTTTCCTTTGGTGGAGAGGGTCTTGGTTTTATTTGGGATTGCATGATCCATGCATTCTTGGAGATGTCCGTAGAAAGCATTTGTGTAGGATTCAGCATTGTGGGATGTGGTTTCCATTGGCCCTGAGGGCTTAAGTGATACCATCTCAGTCTTGAGAAGTGTAAAGCCGGCTTTTGAGAAGTTTCTCACTGTAGTTTTTTGTGCTGGGGGTGGAGGTGGTAAATGTATATCCAGGGTGATTAGTTTGTGGTCAGATCTCACCAGTCAGGGCAATACTTCTGGTGTGGAGCATTTTGTCCCCATGTTTGTGATGATCAGGTCTAGTATATTATCCCCCCTTGTGGGAGAGGTGACTAGTTGTTCCATTGCATTTGAGTTTATGAATTCCAGGAACCTTTGTGCTAGGGTGTTAGGGCTAGAATAGTGCACCCAGTCTATGTTAGGGTAGTTGAAGTCTCCCAATATGATGGTATTTGGTGAGACATTCATATCTTCCAATGTCTTCAGGAAGGCTGAGTGGGGTTCTTGAGATTGGGAGGGTGGTCTGCAACATGCAACCAGTTGTATAGCAGTTTTGCCTATGGTTAGCTGCACCTGGATGGTCTCCGATGCTTCATGAGTTGCCACTAACCTAGAGGTGTGGGTGTCCTCGATGAATATGGACACTCCCTCTCCCTTTGTGGTTCAGCCCGGGTTTTGGGGCCGAAAAGCATGATACGAGGTAAAGCCTGGTAGCGCTGGGGTGCTCTCAGGAGCCTTGAACCAGGTCTCGGTTACAGCGCAGACATCGATGTTCTCCATACTGAGGAGTGCTTTGAGAGCCTGCATCTTGAGATTTAGACTTCTGGCGTTGAGCAGCATTACCCTTAATTTTATTCCATTTTTGTTTTCTAAGGAGGTGGGTTCGTCTTTTGAGCCTTGCCTAAAAAAGGCACTATGGGGGTGGCAAGAGCCTTAGCCAATATCTGGAAGCCCAGTGGTGACAGGTGCAAGCCGTCCCTTGCGAAGCAGCGTGGCTTGTCCAGCATGTCATCCCAAGCAGACAGACATTGGATCCCCCTAGATTGACACCAGTAATTGAGCCAATTATTAAAGCTGATTATCTTGTCTTTGTATTGTGGCATCATTCTTGGTGAGGGCAGGATGCTGCTCAGGGTCAGGGTCATACCAGCCTCGGCTACATAATCAGAAAGCTCCTCAATGTCTCTTTTCATGTAGTCCAAGGAGGTACGTATCAGGTCATTCATGCTGGCATGGACAATGACGGAGTCATATTTGTACGTGCTTTTGAGTGACCTGAGTGCATGTGTTATATGGCGGATCCTAGCCCCCGATAGGCAGCTTACCGTTACCCTCTCCTTGCTCAGCCTGGTAAGTGGGAGGTCAGTGTGTCTGACTATAGAGTCACCTATCACTAGTGTATCAGGCATAGTGTTTGGCCTTAAGGGCTGTGATTTATTGACACACCGATTTATTGAAGTATGTGTTGCATGTGTTATGTTTTGAGGTGGTGGATTTTTTGGTGTCTGCTTTGGGAGCCTCTGTTGTTTTGGTAAGTTTTTTAATAGAGCCTCCGAGTATGTTTTTGTGTTATTATGTGTTTGATTTGCAGTTGGGGTAGGTCTATGTGTGACTGGGTTTGTTGTGTGTGTGGTTACCTTCTCCTCCTGTCTGGTCTTGCCAGTCCTGAGTTGAGAGAGTTCAGCCTCCAGTTTGGCTATATAGTTGCATCTCTCACATGTATTTGTGTTTGTTGGGAGGAGGAGAGGGTTGTCTGTGTACATGAGACAATTATAGCATTGTCTCAAGATTCCCAGATTAACCAGCTGAGCAGGAGAAGATGCTAGCAATCTACCACTCGACATGCTAGAAAATTATAAGAGAGTGCTGTGCCTTTAAGGGAAGTGGTTGGGGTGGTAGGTGGGTGTAGTGCTACTTGAGTTTGAGAGTGCCTGCTTAGAAGATTAGCTTAGAGAACAAGTGCTATGCTTATAATATAATGAGTAGACTGGTTATTCTAAGAGTAGAGCTTTCTAAGGGAAAATTTGAAGAGCAGACTTGGCGGAGCCAGGAAAAGTTTAACCCTGTTTAACCGGCGCAATCACGCAAAGCCGCGCTAATGTGGATTTTAAACAGGGAACTTGAAAAGAGCTAGAAATGGTCCAAAACAACCAATTACTACAGCTCTTGTGCTGAGGTCACTTCCTTCAGGGACAGATAGGCTGCTCAAGGCTCCCCACTCCAACTGGTGAGCAAAGAAACTTCCTTCTTATCCAAGTAAGGTAATGGACAACACAGGAACTACACCACAGCCCAGAATACAGCAAAGCCTGTAAACTGGTCTAAACTAGTCGAGGAGAAGCGGGAAAACAAGGATTATTTTTTTGGGGTTTTTTTGTTTTTAGATAGAAAACACTCAGAAATACAGAAGGCAGCAATAAATCAGTTACACAGGCTAGCACCCTCTCCTGACATGCATTAAATAAATGTTCTCTGTAACTTTTATTTCTCTAAGCAAAATCTTTAACACCCTTTTAGTGTTCTCTTACTTTCTATATCTCATGGTCACTGATCATTAAATAATGTATACATTATTTTGTAATAAATGAAGCCTGATTTGTTATATCTTTGATAATGTTAAGTAACTTTCACTACTTGTTTCTTCAGGTAGTCATACAACTCATTCTGATAAGCACATCACAATAAACATATCACTCACTTTTAAGCTGTTTCCTGAATGGTGTCAGCTGGGATGCTGAACTGTAAAATCTATTCGGTCATATACACTTAATGTGCATGATGTCTGGTAATGTCTTAAACTAAATATATCTTACTGAGCATTGGAATAGCTCTCTTTCATGTTGTTTTCATTTAAACAAAGTTTTGCTGTGCTCTATGAATTCAGTAAAGTGATTTCAACTACTGAGTCAATTCTTAGGTCAGTATCACTATAAAATACAGAGTAATCAGTGAAAGTGTATCACATTTCCTAAGTAACTATCCCTTTGAATGCAGAAACATAAAAAAGAAGTTAATGTACTCACCATAACGTTCCATCTGTGTTGTCCATTTTCATTCTTCCTTAACATGTGGGTTTAGATCAAACTCTTGGATCTGACTCAGCCATCTTCTATCGATTCTAGCATCTGACTCAAATGCTCCTCCCTTACCCATAATGCCCCTGACCACTGCAGTACCTCAGATTGAATTTGCTGCTATTATATGTATTATAACTACAAACACAATAACAATGCTATGACAGAAAAGTGATAGCTGAAAGATCAGGAGCTCAAACAGGAACTACAGTTCATATGACAATTCAGTTAGGTCTCTCCCAAAGACATGGACAGGAGGAAGTGGGGGAATAGAGGTAGAATGAAAATGGACAACACAGACGGAATGTTATGGTGAGTACATAACTTCTTTACCTGATGTTTTCATTTTCATTCATTCCTCAAAGTGTGGGTGGAGTCTCCAGCTATGGTAACATTGGGTGGCACTCATGGAAGGATATTCCGGAGAACCATGGAACCAAACGCAGCCCTTTTTCTGGTGTTACGGAAAAATATTTCGTCTCATAATTATTCTTCACAAAATGCAAATTAACTTGAAGTTTCTTCACAAATGAGTCAAATAAAATGCTTATAAATGTTTATGTTAAAAACTAAAATGTAGTATAGATGTATAGTTATACAAAGCACAGTTTCATGTAAGTTGTAGCTTTATATTTCAAATGTCTTCCAACTGCATTCTCTTTTCAATATCACATTATAGTGTACTGATAAAAATTAAAGGCAAAGTAGGTGCAGAAAGAATTATGGGATGCTACTATGTTTAAAGGAGTCTGGTTCCAAAATGTAATGGAGGGAGGAAAGAAAACAACATTCTAAGAATCTTTGTAAGGTCTGATCTTCTTATACTGGAAAATGAATGCCTGCAAGAATGTCCGGAAGACAGTGTATACTGGTTCTGAATGATACAAAGTCAAAAGACAGATTGTTAGGCCAGGTGGTCTGTGTTTTAAAAATACATATTTGTCAAGTGTCCATGTAAAGTTCTAAGCAAGAAGGATGAGGGCACAAATTATTTTAAAATTAGATGATTTGTTAAAAGCTATGTTATGTCAAAGTTATGCATGCATGAAATTGATAAGGAAATGTATATATGTAGTATTATTTTCCGTTGTTCTTTGAGACTGATTTGGAAATTTTGTGAAGGCAGTCTCCCAGTGCTGTTTGTATGGAATAAATTATTACTTTGCACATCCTGAAGTGTTATTCTTCACTCACAACTAAAAGGTAAATCTCTTTGTTATTTATTTGTTGCACTTTAACACTGGAGATGATGTCCAATTTGTAATGAGCAATAAAAGTATGGGAAATGGACCATGTGGCATCTGCACAAATATCATCAATTGAAGCTCTAGCCCAAAGAGTAGCTGATGTTGACATTGACCTGGTTGAATGTGCCTTTGGCTGACTTGGTAAAGTTATGCCTCTCAAAGGATAAACATAGGAGATACAATCTGTTATCCATTTAGCCAGTGTAGTTTTAGAAACTGGCTTTTCCATTCTATTATTAGTGAATGAGACAAATAATTGATCAGACTTTGGAAACTCCTTTGTCTTGTGAAGGTAAAAATGAAGTTTTCTATGTAAGTCTAGAAGATGAAGGGTGTATTCTCCTTTATTTTCAAATTTGTGGAAGAAAACTGGCAAATTGATCACATGATTGATATTGGATTCAGAGGCAACTTTCAATAAAAAGGAAGGATTTGTGTGTAAAGTAACTCTGTCTTTATGAAAGATCAGATACGGTGGTTTGGAAGATAGTGCTTGGAGTTCAGATACTTGTCTTGCAGAAGTAATAGCCACCAGAAAGACAGTTTTCCAGGAAACAAACTTGAGATCTACTTTAGCTGATGGTTCAAAGAGAGGATTACTAAAGTTTGCAAAATCATAGTAAGGTTGCAAGGTGGAATAGAGTCCTTTATGGGAGGTCTAAGTAGAAGGGTACCCTTAATAAAAGCCTTGTATAATTTAGATGATGCTAAAGGGGAAGCATTATCTGTAATGTGAAAGTTGGAGATGTCTGCTAACTGAACTTTAATAGTGAAAAACTTGCCCCTCCTTGAAAAATCAAGGCAAAAAAATCTAGAATAGCTGGAAGTGGGGCAGTGAAATGATCCATCTTTCTCTGATGAATCCAACAAGAAAACCCTTTCCATTTACTTTGTTAAATTTTCTAAGTCAAAGGTTTATGAGATGAGACTTGGATTTTTTGAACTGGGGAGGAAAGCCTGGAAAGTCTACCCATTATCAGAACTAGAGAAACCATGTAGTCAGCTTGAGGCCTGCAATGTTCGGGTGAATCTGCCCTGATGGGCAAGATAGTAGGTCTGGACTAGGATCCAGCATCCAGGGAAGACGTGTTAGGTGAGACCAAAGGAAAGGGAACCATACTTGATGTGGCCAGAAGGGAGCAATGATGATTACAGTGCTCTTCAACCAAACTGCTTTCTGAAAAAAACTTGGGGATGAGAATCAGGGGAAGATAAGCATAATGGAGTGCAGAGGGCCAAACATGGACTAGAGCATCTCTATGTGACTGCCCCTGAGGTGGGATAAGAGCAAAGAACTTGCTGCATTTGTTGTTGAGGGAAGAGGCAAATAGGATGTAGCAAGGTTGACCCCATTTGGGTTAGATCATGTACGCCACTGATTGGTTGAGAGACCACTTGTGAGGCATGAGAATTGTCCTGCTGAGTTTGTTTGCTATAATGTTGAATTTCCCTGGTATGTGTGTCAGTACAAGAAAGCGGTTGGATGAGATCACCCACTGCCACATTCTCATTGCTTCTGGACAAAGGGGTAGGACCTGGTTCCCCCTGTTTGTTGGTGTACCAGATTACTGACAGGTTGTCTGTCTGTATTGCAATAGTTCCTAGAGGGAGAAAGCTCTGAAAGGCCTGCAACACTAGAATCACCACTCTCATCTCTAGGACATTGATATGCAAATTGGTCTCTTGTGGGGACAATGTGCCTTGAACAGTTCTTCCCAAGTAATGACCCCCACCCCAACTGGGAGGCATCCATTGTCAGTATGGCATTCAGGAGGGGAAAGATAAATGGACGCCCTTGACCTATCTCCTCAGAATGAATCCACCAAGGAAGAGACTTTCTGCAAGCCTGAGACAATTTTATTGGATGTCTTAGGGGTGTTGATAAAAGGACCATGGAACTGCTAGGGTCCCCTGAAGAATCCTCATGTGGATGTGCACAGTGGGAATTAGAGTAATTGCAGCAGCCATTGACCCTATAGCTTTGAGGACTAGTTTTGCTGTGGGAAAAGGAAGAGAAAGTATTTGTCTGACATGTGCCTTCAATGTGAGAACTCTGTTTTGGGGCATAAAAGCTAGAGAATTGATTGTGTCTAAATGAGCCCCTATAAACTCCAAGACTTAAACTGGTTGAAGTTTTGATTTTTCCAAATTGATTGCAATCTCCAGTGAAAGAGATAGTTGAAGAAGATAATCTCTGGCCTTTAGAAGCAGATGCCTGGTTGGTGAAGTGAGAGACCAGTCATCTAAGTATGGAAATACTTTGAATTTAAGCAGTCTCAGTTGAGCTGCTACTTCTGCCATACATTTGGTGAACACCCTGGGGGCTATGGTGAGACCAAAGGGTAGAGGTCTGAATTGATAATGACTGACTCCCAGCTGGAAGCATAGATACCTTTGAGAGCGCCTGGTCATTTTGATGTGATAGTACGCATCTTGAAGATTGATTGAGCAGATCCAGTCATCCTTCTGTAGGCAAAATTGAATGGACTAAGCCATGACCATCCAGAATTTGGAATTCTTTACATATCAGTTTAGATAACTGAGAACCAATATAGGTGTCAGGACCCTGTCTTTTTTGGCAACAAAAAGAGACTTGACTAAATTCCACATCCTGTTTGGTCTGGGGGAACCTCTTGGATAATTTTTTTGTCTAGAAGCTTTTGGATCTCTTCTGTTGCTAGCACCCCCTGATTGGGTGGAATTTTCCTCTTTTGTAAAGGAATCTGTAAAAAGGGAATGGAATATCATCTAGATATGATCCTTTGCACCCAAGTGTATTTTGTGATGATTATCCAGGCTTTTTGATGCAAGGATAAGTGACCCCCGCAACAGCTGGGCAACATTTCAGGAGTGCTGGAAGGATCTGTACAGGAAGGAATCTCAAGAACTTTGCTTCTGTGATCCCCCTCTGTCATGTGGGCAATGCCTACCATTGTAGTTACTGCCTCCTCTCCCTCTGAGGGAAAAATGCCTGCATGATTCCCGAAAAAGATCTTGAGATTTTTGGAACCACATCTTCTTCCCACCATGTTTATTCCTAGAGAAAGGTCTCTGTGGGGTAGAAAGGTGAATTCCAATGGCAGACAAGATCTTTCCATCCTTTTCACTGCAAGAGAGAGAGTGTCTTTAATGGTTGGCTCAAAGAAGATCCATCAAAAGAAGCAATGATGATTGACACCTTGAAGGGCTCCACAAATTCACATAACCACATCCAGTTATGTCAGAGTGCTAGGGGATTGGTTCCATGGAGACAAGTTCCTTCCATGCCCTGTGGGAAACAAGGCCTATAACCTCATCCATGGGGGGGGGGGGTAACCCAAGACATAAACAGTCCAGACCCAAAGGCTTCCAGGAACATCGATTCCTCCTGGGAAGGGGTTTGGGAAGACCAGCAACCTTTTGGTGAAGAATTTCTAGGATGCCTCTTAATGAGACATCCTCAGGTAGAGATCTGTGGGACCCTTCTCCTTCATCAGTTAGTGTCTTCTGTGAGAGATTCCTATGGGGAATCTAAGTGCCTCCTTTTGCGTGACCTCTTCTGAGGGACCTCCTCAGTGGTGTATTCTGGTGAGGTATCAGAAGAGGCAGGGAGTTTCAGAGAGAGAACTGGCTGGAAGCTCATACTGTCTCTGAGGGTGTAGGCTGAGCAGATTCAAACACAGGATCCGAAGGGGGAACAAAGGACGGATCCAATGGTGGAAGAGTCAAGACCACTCTCAGGTGAGAGAAAACTCTCTCCACCACTTTGAAGGCAGAAGGGGCAGAAGAAGCTGAGGGCAATTTGCTCAGACCTGAAGCTGTTGGAGCAGATAATCCCGGGCCCTTCCTGACCCTCAGCTCAGAAGGAGTAGTCAGAGTCGAGCTGTCCAGCACTGAAGTTCTGAGGGGAAGAGATGGCTCCAAAACATTCTGAATCAAAGTCAACCCTTCGGGTCTGATGTCGACTCTTTGGCTCTGAGAACCATCATACTCCAAGGGGGTCAGAGCCGATTGGATCAAGGACATTGCAGGAGTGGAAGACAAAGGTATCTTCAGATCCAACATCTCGAGTCTTGGGGATTTCAGATCTGATCACTCTGAAATGGAAGGCCAGATCAGAGAAGGAGCAATAGCTGGCTGAAAGGATGGTTTATGGTTTATGGCTCATGGATCTGACAGAGGCAGCAAGACCCCCATCTGGATCTGTGTTCTGAGGAACTTTCTCATCATCCTATCCACCTCTGCCTTAGACAAACTTGGGGATGATATAACAGGAAGACATGGAGAGTAGCCTAGAAATATTTTGGATGTCTCCTGCAGGAAGGGAGACCCTAATCTAGGTGACACTGGTTCAGGATAAAACCTCAGTCTACTGGGTTGAGGGGATGGAGTCACAATGAGTATTGGATCCAAAGGTTTAGGATCTGAGGTATTAAGAACCTTCTTGGGTGGCTCCAAGGGAAGAGAATTATTTGGAGAGTGAACAGGAGGCTGTTTATGGTGCTCCCTGAGCTACTTAGATTTCTGTGAGGGGGTTTGAGCCACTGATGTAGAGGTACCTGAAAAAGGAGCAGATGCTGGTAACACGCTTCAGGGCCAGTTTATTTCACCTATCACTAATGGCTCCAGAGTTAAAGGCTGCACAGATGGAACAGGGAGTGTCCAAATGTGACAGACCTAAGCAATAAACGCACACCCTGTGGGCATAAGAATTGAAAATCTTATTCCCACATGAAGTGCACTTCTTAAAACCAGTAGGCTTGTTGGCCATACTGGAAGAAAAAGGATTACACAGCAACTACAAACAAGTAACTATTTAGAAACAGGAATAAACTAGTTTGTAATACTTTTTTAAAAATAAAGGGAAGAGAATAAAGAGAATATAACAACAATGGTAATAGCAGAATACCTCCAAGTGAGGTAAAGATGCTAGAAAAAAGGACTACCAACTATGGTATAAAAGATACCAAGACAAAAACTTAGTATAACCCAAAGGAAAAACTTAATAAAAGCTAAGAAAGGTTAATAAAGTAGGAAAGAAAATCACAAAATATGCTTGTAAATACACTCACAAAACCCTTAGACCTCAAGAAAATGCAATCCTATCCGAACCTGAAGAACGGCAAACAAGATCTGAGGTATTGCAGTGTCTGGGGCATTATGATTAAGGGAGGAGCTTGACAGACTTGGATCCTAGAATCTACAGAAGATGACCGAGTTGGATCCAAACCCACACATTGAGGAAAAAATGAAAATTACAACATCAGATCATATAATTCATGCCATACCTAACTTTATCTGATGCATTACATTAAATGTTGCAAGTAGTCTTACTACTTTTTGCCTCATGGTTTCTAAAGTATTTTCCATCATTTTCTCTAACTCAATTTTCTTTGTCCTGTAACTGGATCAACTTTTCTCCCTTTGTCCTTAATTTGTCTTAGTCTATTAATATTCACCCTTAAGAGAATTTGAGCATTACTAATAATATACCACTGTGCTCATGCAGACAAAAAATCTGAATATGAGTTTTGCCCCTCAAAATGTAATCCCATCTAGCCTCTTGTAACCATACATGTGTGTAAGTGTAAAATAACCTGGATAATGTTGTAATATACTGATTAGCATTAAACTATTGACAGTTTTTGTTGGTTACAATCCTCTACATGAATGAAGATTTCAACAAATTCAGCCACAACTTTGCTAATACTGAAATTCCTTTTGGGGTTCATGTCAATGTTTCTTTATAAACTGTTAAATAAACATAAAGCATTACAAAAAAGTTTTGTACTCAATATAATTTTACATCTATGTTTTCCCATTTTCATTCTTCCTCAACTGATGGATCTCGGATCTGACTCAGATCCGACTCAACCACTTCTTCCAGATCCTTGGATTCAAACTCTTTACTCTTAACTTTTTTATCTGATGTTATCATTTTCATTCATTCCTCAACTGATGGGATATAGACCCCCAACTAGTTGAACTTTGGATGGTCCTCATGGAAGGATATTCTGGACTACTGTGGAGCCAAAAACAGTTCTCTTCCTAGAAACAAAATCCAATTTGTAATGAACAGTAAACGTATGAGCAATGGACTAAGTGACAGCTGCTGAAATGCCATCTATGGAGGCTCTTGACCAAAAAGCTGAGGATACAGCCATAGACCTCGTGGAATGAGCTCTAGAAGGCTTTGGCAAGGACAAACTTCTTTTATTATAGACAAACGGAGACACAATTGGTTAACCATTTTGCAGTGTCACTTTAGAAACTGACTTGCCCAACCTGTTAGGTGAGAGGGGATGCAAATAGCTGGTCAGTCATCTGGAAATCTTTGATTCTATTGAGATAAAACCAAAGTTGTGTATGTACATCAAAAAGATGGAGCATGTACTCTCCCTTATTTGAAAAATTTGGAAAGAAAACTTGGAGGTTATTTACCTGGTTGATATTAGACTCATAAACTACCTTAGGCAAAAAAGATGGGTTGGTCCATTAAAAAAAAAAAAAAAAAAAAAAAAAAAAAACTGTCTTTGTGGAAAACCAGATAAGGAAGTCTAGGAAATAAAGTCTAGAGTTTGAATACTTGTGTTTATATTAAATCAGTGAACCCTTAAAAAAGCGAACGCTGACTTATCGACCCTCTTTAAGCGAAAGCTGAAAATCCCAAACACTTGGAACAGCAATTTTTTTCCCAGGGAAAAAAAATTGCTGGGCCGTTTTTGGGACTTTGCCATTTCTTCCACTGTGGTGTAATCTCGGAGTTGGTATATTTAAGTAGGGGTGTGTGAGGGGGGCACAGCCCCCCACATTGGTGGGTGTGTACTTTATTTACTGTTTTAAAGGTTTTTTTTTTTTTTTTTGTGGAATAGCGATTTTTTTCCCTGGGAAAAAAAATCTCTGTTCTGAGTATTCAGGATTTTAAGCTTTCTCTTAAGGCAGATCGATAAATCCAGCATTCGCTTTTTTAAGTGTTCGCTGATTTAACATAGACCCGAATACTCATCTTGCTGATATAATAGTGACTGTAAAAATGGCTTTCCAAGACAAAAACTTGAGATCTAACCTGGCTGAGGGTTCAAAGGAGTTTTGGGCCAGTGCTTGAAGCAAAATAGTTAAATCCCAGGGAGAAGTGGGATCCTTTAGTGAAGGTCTAAGTAAAAAGAAATCCTTTGAGAAAGGTTTTGCATAATTTAGAAGAAGCTAAGGAAGAATTAGTTTCACCCAGATGAAAGTCTGAAATGGCAGCCAACTGGACCTTATAGTAGAAAAGATAGCCCCTTCATTGAAAATTGAAGCTAAAAAATCATGTACAGCTGGTATAGGGGCAGAAAAGGTGTCCAAATCCTTCTTAAGGACCCAAAACACAAATCTCTTCCATTTACATTTGTAAATCTTTTTAGTAGAAGCTTTTTGAGAAGATAACAAAATATAACAGACTGGAGAGGAGAGCCTGCAGTTAGTTTGAGGCCTGTTAATTCCGGATGAGTCATACCTGTCGGATAAGACAGGAGGTCTGGAATGGGATCAAGTATTCAGGGCAGATGTAGAAGATGAGGCAAGAGGAAGCAAAACCAAATTTGATGAGACTAAAATGGTGCAATGAGGATAACTGTGCTCTTCAACTGGTATTCTTTCTGTAGAAATTTGGGGATGAGAGGTAATGGGGGGTAAGCATAAAGAAGACTGGAGGGTCACTCACGGACTACAGCACCTCTTGGTGACTCCTCATTGGAGGTATCGAGACAAAGAACCTGCTGCACTTGTTGTTGATGGGAGAGGCAAAAAGGTCACAACATAGGTGTCCCCATCAATGGAAAATTTCCTACACCACCTTGACATTGAAGGATCATTTGTGAGGCATCAGAATGGACCTGCTTAGTTTGTCTGCAATCACACTGGTTTTCCCCAGAATGTTTGTTGCTATAAGAAAGCAGCCAGAAAAGATCACCCATTGCCACACTTTCATTGTTTCTTGACATAGTAGGTAAGCTCTGGTTCCTTCCTGTTTATTGATGTAGCAGACTACAGACATATTGCCAGCCTGAATAGCAATCATCCTGGATGGAATTGTGTCTTTAAAATCCTGCAATGCTGCAAGGACTGCTCTCATTTCTGGGATGTTGATATGTGTCTTGGCCTCTCCTTTCCAAGTAGTGTCCCCCATCCCAGTTGGGAGGTGTCCATGGTCCCCATGGCCATGGGTAGGGGAAGAACAAATGGATGGCCTTGAGAAACTTTACCTGAGTGAAGCCACCAAAGAAGATATTTTTTGCAAGACTGAGTGATCTTGACAGGGGCAGATAAAGGTTGTTGAAGAATAGACCACTTTACTGATAGAGTCCCTTGCAGAATCTGCATGTGAAACATTGATAAAGGAACTAGTGTGATAGTTGCTGCCAAGGATCCCAAGGTTTGTAACAGTAGAAGTGCTGGCAAAGATGTGCACAAGATCACTTTTGTGATCTGGGATCTGAGTGTCTAAATTTGTGCAGGTCTGTGTGACCATGTTTAGATGAGCACCAATGAACTCCAGATGCTGCATGGATGTGAATTGAGACTTTCTGTAATTGATCGAGATGTCTAGATGTAGGCACAACTGGAGTAAGAAGTCCCTTACCTGTAGAATAGATGCTATGATGGAGCAGTTAAGAGTTAGTCTCTAGGTAAGAATACACTCTTTGAATCCTAGCAGTCTCAGGTGAGCTGCTGCCATTGCATTGCATTTGATGAACACCCTTGGGGTGTGGTGAGGTCAAAGGGCAGTGCTCTGAACCAGTAATTTCTGAATCCCAGCTGGAAGTGCAGATATCTTCTGGAGTGTCTGTTCACTTTGATGTGATAGTACACACCTTAAAGATCTGTAAAGCACATCCAATTGTCTTTTCACAATTGAGGCAAAATGGACTGCTCCATACCCATCTGGAACCATGTATATTTGACAACTTGGTTTAAACTGCTGAGATCCAAGATGGGTCTCAAGTCTCCTGTCTTCTTTGGCACCAAGAAGAATTTTGAGTAGGTTCTGGATCCTGTCTGGTCTGGGGGGCCTCTTGGATGACTCTTTCTGAGCAGCTTTTCTATTTCTAATGCTGCCATCTCCCTCTGACTGGTTGGAACACTGGGAATTATTTTTATTCTTGCCTGGGGGAATTTGGGAAAATGGTCCAATATAACCTTTGGATATAATTCTCTGTTCCCAGGAATCTTTTATATTGGATGCCCAGGCATTGTGGTGCAGAGACAAATGTCCCCCAACTGCCTCCAGAGGGCAACAGTCAGACTGCCTTTTAGGAGTGCTGGTAGGGTTTACCCGAGAAGGAATCCCAGAAAGCCTGGTGCTGCAGGCCACCTATGCAGAGGGGACAGTGTCTTCTGTAAGAGTTCCCCCTCTGCCTCTGGGAGAACTATCTCCTTTTGAGTCTTGGAAAGGACCCTGGGATTTGTGGTATCACATCTTTCTACTTCCTTGTTGATTGGAAAAAGGTCTTTGAGGAGTAGAAAAATGTATTCCAGTGCTAGATAATATCTTTCCTTCTTCCTTACTTCTGGGGAGTGTTCCTTTTACTTTTGGGTGAAATAAGGAAGATCTATCAAATGGAGCATTAATGAATGAAGATTTAAAAGGCTGCACAAATTTACAGAGACACATCCAGGTATGTCTCCCAGTGATTATACCTGAACATGCCACCCGTGAGGTACGTTCCACCACATGGGAAATCAGCATCATGGATGCATTAGTTATAGATTGAAGGGTGGTCAGTTGTGAAGAGACTCTATTCTGGTCCTTCAGAGATATGGACCTAGAAAGAGATTTGGAGATCTCCTTAGTCCAAATCTCTTTGCAGTCTTGTGAAATGTGCCAAGTAATTCAGTGACCACAGAGCAAGCTCTTTCATAGTGGCTAATGCCACAACCATGGCATCAACTGGGACCCCCTTGCACTAGTGTGTCCTGTCCTTCATGAGGGCTAGAAAAGTACCTGGATACTTGGGGGTGGGCTGCACAGTATCTGGTTACTTCCATGCCCAGCTACATATGAGATCTATAAGTTCATCAGCCGGGGGTCTTATCCAAAATGTAGCTGGGCCAGACCCGAAAGACTCCTTGAACACTGACTCTTCTTGTGAAGGGGTACTGGAAGACCAGCCACGTTTTTGCTTTAAGAGTTCAAGAATGCCTTCAAAGGAGATGTCTTTAGTGGAGATCAGGGGACACTTTCCCTTCACCAAAATTGGTGTCCTCAGTGAGATGTTCCTGAGGGGAATCTAAATGTCACCTTTTACACATTCTCTTCCAAAGGACTTCATCAGTGGGATGGTCTGATGAGGTATCAGAAGTATTGGGGGAGGGTCCTTGGGGACTGACTGGAGACTTGAATGGGCTGGCTGTCCCCATGGAATAGAAGATTGAGGCTCAGAGCAAAGATCTGAAGGTGACAGAGTGATATGATCCGGGGGGGGGTAGGAATGTTCTTTCTCTGGGTAAAATGAAAGCCCTCTCCACAATTTCAAAGGCAGAGTGCCTAGGAGAGTTCAAAGCTGGAGGTAACGGAGCAGACATTTCCTGCACTGCCAGCCTCTGGAACCCTGTAAGCACTCCACCCAAACATGCAATCAGACCCAAGCTGTCCAGAGCCAGAACTCCAAGAGGCAGCGATGGCTTTGATAACTTTAGAGTCAACACTGATCCCCCAGGTCCAGCCCTGATGGTTTGGCTCCAAGAATCTTCTGGCTCCAAAAGACTCAAAACCATATGTCTCAGGGAAGTGAATGGAGTTGAAGAACAAACTGTAGAATTCTGTAGTATTCGAAGGCCAGAGGTGTCCATTTGTGGTACCACTGCTTCCAGGATCCATGTATTTTCATCATTGTCTATTTTGTGATCTGAGTTAACTAAGGTGCAGGGTTAGTTTTGACACATTTTCTTCCTAGAGGGGCTTGAGCATTTACAATATCTCAGAAAATTGAGTTAAAGGTTTCTCTTGCTTAATCTAGGGGGAGGTGCTTTAGCTGATGCCAGCTTATCTCCTGGAGTGCATCTGTAAAAGAACTGTTGCTGAAATTACTTAGGTTATAGACAGTATTATAGTGGGGAAGAGATGGGTTGTTAATGTAATTTCTAGAAGCGTAAGTTGAGTGGGGGTTGCTAATATTATCAGGTAGGGCACAAGACTGGAACTTTTTTTTAGGTGAATTGTAAGGATCTAGTCTAGGGATGAGAAAGAATGTGAGGTTTTGTTAAAGCAGGGAGGTGTTTCAATAAGTTGTGCAAAGTTGTACAGAATCAGTAAATTAGTGCTATAAGAACTGTTAATGGCTGTTCAGTTAATGTTGAAATCACCATGAATGATGATTTCTAGTTTAATTTTTGCTGATACCCAGGAGAATTTGTCTTCTAGTATGGCAAGTTTTTTTTTTTTTTTTTTTGTGGGTGTATATGCCTATGAGACAGAAAAATGTTATTTGACTTAGATGCAATGTAGTTATTAATGTCTCAACATTTTTGAATTTTGGAGTATTATAACCAACAAAAACTGGCAATAGTTTCAATAAGGTTATTGTTGAATGTGTGAGGATTACAGGTATGTGATTTCCACTCCTCCCTTTATTTTGACTGTGTCTTCTAGTTGAAGTATGTTATAGCCCTGGGGAGAAATTTTAGTGTATTTAATGCTTTATTTAGGCAAGTTTTGGTGTGGTCAAGAATGTCTGGAACATGTTGTATCATCACAGGAGTTGCTTAGAAGAATCATGAATACATTGGACTTCAACCAGTGATGGGAGATGTAGATGATCAGGAAGAAGACCATCAACACTGAAATTAGTGAATGAATGGGAGACTATAAACATTTAATCACATTTGTGAAATATGGCTTTGCAAGAAAAAGTGGATAAAAAAGACTGGAATGTTGTTGACTTTGTTACTGGAATGTTGTTGACTTTGTTAAACTTAAGGGTGGACTGTAAATCCTGTACCCCACTTTATGTCATTAATGTTTAGAAGAACACTAAAGAGAAAATTGTAAGTTAAACAATGTTTCTTTTTATTAATCATCATCATCATCCCAACTTTTTCTCCTTTTCTACATGGAGTCGGGGAATTGTGTTAACTATCGTGTTCTCTCCCGATTCAATGCCACCCTCCTGCCGTCTTCGACATTCATGTCTGACTTTCACAGATCTTCTTTCGTACAATCCAGCCACCTCTTTGCTGGATGCCCTCGTTTCCTCTTACCTTCTTCCTCTCTGTCCCAAATCTTCTTCACCAAATTGTCTTCTGCTTTTCTGCACATGTCCAAACCACCATAATCTGTTCTATTTGATCTTTTCTGCAGCTGGAGCTACTTTGGCTTCTGCTCTTATGTCCTCATTTCTTCATCTGTCCCATAGAGTGCATCCTGCCACCCTTCTCAGGCACTTCATTTCCATCACCTCCAGCTTCTTCATCTGCTCTGCCTCTACTGCCCAGATTTCTGTACCATACAGTAGTATCAGTCACACCTCTGTTTTGTAGACCTTACTTTTCAGCTTCTTTGGCATTCTTCTGTCATCGACTACACCAGACACTCTATGCCAGTTGGCTGCAGCCCCTCTGATTCTAGCTTTGACCTCTTCATTCAGACTTCCCATCTCCTCAACCACCCCTCCCAGATACTTGAAGTTATTTACCTGTTCAGCTATCTTCCCCTCTATCTCAATTCTCAGCTTCTTCTGATTTCCCCAGTTTGCTGGCATTACCACTGTCTTATCTGTGCTTAGTTTCATCCCATGTGCCTTCAGTTTTGCATTCCATTTCTCTATACTTTGCTGGAGTTCTTGCTCAGAGTCTGCCTGTAATGCCACATCATCTGCATACAGCAAGTTTGTTGATCTGTCCCCTCCAACCTGTTTGCTAATGTAATCCATCACCAGTATGAACAGCAGTGGGCTCAGAGCGGAACTCTGGTGGACATCCAATCCCACTGGGAACCACTCTGTGAGGCTGAACACTGTTCATACTTGAGTCATTGGGTCTTTGTACATAGCCTGGACTAATTCTACCAATGTTTCTGGGACTTCAAACCACTGCAGTACTGCCCAGATTAGCTTTCTTGGGACTTTTTAATATGCTTTCTCCAAGTCTAGGAATGCCTGGTTGGACTATTTCCTCATCTCTAGCTCCTACTCAAATATCTGTCTCACTGCAAACATTGGGTCAGTTGTACTGCATCCTGATCTGAATGGCTCATCACCCTTCTTACATTCTACTACTCTGTTTATCCATTTATCAGTCACTCTCTCCAGAATTTTCATGAAATGTGATGAGTTTGATTCCTCTGTACTGCCCAGAGTTGTGGATGTCCCCTTTGTTCTTTGTTATTAATATTTGTATAAAACTTTTATGATATAAATTGTATGTTATATTGCAAAGCAGTTTTACATAGTGTGCAGTCAGGGGTATTTTAAATGTGTGGTTGTCTTTTCAGTGAATCCTATGTATGTTAAAGATATTAAAGTAATCAATTACTTTTTATTATTTATGATATATATATATATATATATATATATATATATATATATATATATATATATATATATATATATCCGTGGGGGTGGTGCTGCGGTAGCGTTGTCGCCTCACAGTAAGACGCTGTGCGGTTCGACTCTCAGCTAGAGTGTCTTCTGCGTGGAGACATGCCTGAATGGGCATACCTTCATTGAAGGTTGTGCGTCAGGGCTGGCAACTCGACACGTAAAAATCATCTGCCAATCATTAGTGGACCAGAGGTCCGCTGTGGCAACCCCTAACTGGGAAAAGCCGAAAGACCCAACAACATATATATATATATATATATATATATATATATATATATATATATATATATATATATATATATATATATATATACTGGTTATGTTACATGCAGAATTAAGATAATAATTTCCACTGTTTTTAAGGGTGGATGTCTGGATTGATGCCCTTGGTTTAAGCTATGGAGAGATTTATTTTTAAGAAAATAGACTTAAAAATAAGACAGAGTTATGAAAAGCATAAAGAATGTTAAGTTTTATGAATCTGCAAAGTTATTAGCTTGCTTTTTTCCATCAGTGAATGCTCTTAGTGGGAGACATTAAGTCTGCAGCAGAAAACAGCTGGCCAGGAGAAGTTTGTATATTATATTCTGAGTAAAATGTACAAAGATTCCTTCAAGCATATGCAAAGTTGTTAGCATTTTTATTTTTCCTCATTGCTGACTACTCTTACTTGGAACTAGCTGTCTGCAGGTGCAAAGCATTTAATCTTGAAAGATCTATGCACTCTTTGCTGAGAGAAATGCAATATTTAAGGGTAGAGTGGGAGGCAGATCTGTGAAAAATAAATGAAGTAGAAATTGGGGGAAGTGAATAAGAAATCATAGCCACTACACAGCCTTAATAGTTTAATGCGTTTAATAGAACAGTGCACAATTTGGTTTTATTTAAAGGTAGCCAGGGCACTTTTCTTGGGATAAAAGTTAATGTTTTCTGAAAGCATGCATGCGGTTTTTCATATCTGGGAGGGGAATAGATATATGAAAAGTACAGACAACAATTGGTGTAATGGGAACACAGTTTGGAATATGCACTTAACCATGGATAACCATAATTTTAGATTAAGCAATGCCTGTGGTTGGAACTTTCAATGTTTGGCAATTGCTCCTAACAGTTGAACATGTACATAGTTTTGTGTGTTTTTTCTAAGTTAATAGGGAATGGAGCTTCTGAAACTACATTTATTTTTTTTCTGTTTGTTTGAGGGCGTTCATAAAAGTAAAATGTCTTGAAACATGATACAGATTCAAATAGAGATGAGAAGAAACAACTGTTTAAACTATCAGCCTGTCAAAAAGTGTGTGCATGTAAAACAAAAGCAGGGAATGTACATTCAAAGGAACATCATCTGTAAAAGGTAGACAAAATATTTTTTATCATAATGTCTACTCTGTTCATATTATTTTAAAATATAAACATTCTTCTAGGAATAAACAAAAAGGAAAGATTATTGAATTATATTAAGATATGTAGAGTGCAAATAGCAAAGTTTGGATGGAAATGAACATGTGAATTTAACAAAGAAAGGATTTCAGGATGGATGTTGAGCGGAATATCAGGGCAAAGGAAAAGGGGAGTAAGAATACTGGTTGCTAGATAGGCTCCAGTAGTGATAGAAGAGGAAAAAGTCTATAATGGTAGATTTGTGGTAGTAAGAGGCTATTGGCAAGAGAGGAGGATTATTCTAGCATGCATTTATATTCCACCAAAAACTGCTATTATGGAGCTTAAGAAAATTTGTGGAGGAATTATCGGCTTTTAGCAGGGAGCACTATTTATAAGTAGAGACTGGAACTTAATTTTCCATAGTGAATATATATATATGAGGGGGACCTAAAAGGTAAAATATAATTAAAGAGGAGAGCTTTCTGAAGTAACTTATGAGAATATTTAGCATGAAAGATGTGAATTCAGTAGCAGGAACTCAGAATTTACATATTATTCCCCAAAATACAATAACCAGGCTAGACAGGATATAAATTATATTTCACAGGAACATATGCAGTTAATTGAAGAATTTGACACACATCTAATAAGTATTTCAGATCAGGGAGCCAATAAAAACTATTGGGAAAATACAGGGTAATGAAGTAAAAAACAAAACACTGGCATTTTCCTACTTACCTGTTAAAAAGAGAGGACTTTAAGGAATAGGTAATGGAAATTATTTGAGAGTTATTGGAGAAAATAGACATTTCTTCAGAAGGGATAGCTAGTGAGTGGGATAATATGAAAACAAAGTTTAAAATATGGTAGAAATAAAAGAAAAAGAGATATGGTTGAGAAGTAATATGAGTAAATCGAGAAAGAAAGGTAACAGAGTGTGATAAGGCCAAGCAAAAGTTTGGACTACAGTTTAGAGCTTACTTTCCCTATCAGAGATTGCTATCAGAGTATAGGCAAAGAGAAAAGAACAGGGAACTCCTAAGTGAAAGACAAGCTCTGTTTGTAGCTGAGTCTAGAACAGAAGCTACTGTTAAAAAGGGATAACTAGCTGGGATATAAAATACTGCACAGCAACTATAAGAGGAGGTTAGAAAAGATTGAGAAGAGAGACTGAAAATGCAATGTAAAGGAGAGTAATGGAAGGACACATATATAGTCTCCAAATATGCAACAAAGTCCAGAAGGTTTACGATACACCAGGCTCACTTCCGAGAATTGTTACTTAGGCAGAGAGCAAATGTTGGAAGTGTGATGGGAAATAGAGAGGTAACTGGCAACATGTTTTTGGGGAGTGTAATGAGTTAGCAGACTTTAAAACTTCTCCACAGAGTGTCAAAACTATTGGGGACCAAATGGCTGTAGCTAAGGAAATTATTCTTTTGAGCTGGCACATATGATCTGAATTGCCTAGACAGCATGATGCCTTAATAAGCGTAATGTTATTGGCTACCAAAAAAGCAATTACTAAAAAATTTAAATCAAAATCTAAACAAACTGTAATTGAAATATTGAATATTGTTGAAGGGATAAAGGGACCGGAAGTGGGATCTTTAGAAAGGGAAGGAGTTGATTACATAGAAATGAGCTGAGTTTGTGGGAATGATACTTGCAGAATAATGTTCAGGAGAAGGAATGAGTTTTAATGGAAGGTAGGACTGAACAATTTATATAAAGTCTGAGTGAATGACAGTTGTTAAAAAGAAAGAAAACATATAAGTAATGTACAATGCATGAAAAAATGTTAATATGGTTTGGTTTCTCTCAATATCTATGTGCTTATGTCTTAAGTGATAGTTTAATAAACATCTTTACAAAATATGTAGGAAAGAGCTCAGTGGTACAAAAAGGCCATCAGTGTGTAGATGTTAGCAGATAATATTTTATTGTGACATTATTATTTATATGCTCTTGAACATTATGGCTTGAGTTAATAAAGACAAAGACACACATGACACGCACATGCTCATGTGCACCACGAGCATGCTTGCACACACACACACGCATGCATGCACATATACGCAGACACGCACACACACACACACACACACACACACACACACACACACACACACACACACACGCACACACACGCACACACACACCACACACACACACACACACAGTGTGTTACATAGTAACTTGAGAACCTGAAATGTAAATTAAAATAAAAGGGAAGGGATAATAATTGTATTATATAAAAATGCAGCAATGCTGCCTGGTTTTACCTTGTTAGTAAGAAGCCTCCATCCATTGTTCTCTACACGCTTGTACCAGCCACTGCAGTCATCCTTTGGGATCTCTCCATGGTGGTGGATTTGCCTCGGCAATGGCTGTTTCACTTCAGGCTTAGTATAATCTTTGGGACTGCTGGCACACAAGTCAACAATAGGCCTGTGGGTATAAATCTTATAATATATGTTTGGAGGAAATTTGGCCTGCAAATGAACATAATATATTCATGTAGACATTACTGAGTACATCATAAGATCAATGAAGTAAATAAGAAAATGCATATAAGTGAAAGATGACATCTAAGACTGAACACACTGAATATATTTAACTTGTCGCACATGTTTTTAGCAATCTGTATATATAGTGTTAATTTAACTTTCTGTTAAAATGTAACAATTAAAGCCTTAAAACAGAACATGGAACTTGTAACACAGATGAATATTATACATATTATATCCTAAACAAATTTTCATCTTTTTTAAATTTTCTGTGTGACTTAAACATTACAACATATTTCTTGTAGAACAATAGGGACAACTTATTTATTTAAATAAAGCAGGGTAGAAGTTTTAAATTCCAAGACTTGTAACTATGAGTCCCAGTAAACAGAGTCAGAATGTGATGGGATGAACCAGTATGGTGTGTGCTAAATAGCTTAATTGAGAGGGCCTACCAGTAGAGTTTTGCATTACTGAGTCTCAGATTGATGTGCCTTGGAGTATTACTTTTTCTCTCAGGTGTGGTGATATTGGTGTTGATATATACAATTATATGGGGGGGGAGTGCAACCTATATATTACAAAGTATGTGGGGCTTGCCACCTTTAAAAGTGTCAACATTCACTGTTCTCCAGTAGCTTTTTTTTTGTAATTCCAGGCATACTTCTCAACCTGGAATCCTCAAAAATCTGGGCAAAGGCACATGAAAAGTAGGTAGAACTGGCCAAAAATCTGTACACTAATTAACATAAAATTTGCATACATAATTATGTAAATCCACACACTCTGATGGAATTGTGGGATTTGGGTATACGAACCTTTAAATGCTACACCCTCCTGGACAGTGTCTTTCTTTTTAGTAATAATTTTGTCTGGTAGCTAACTGCAGCATAAGGCCATCCATAGTTTAATCAGCCAAAGCCTATTACCACATAATATTGCTACCATTCTAACCCATCCTACTTTTGGCAGTCACCCGGATTAGCAAACGTCCTCTGGAAAAAAAAATTCTCATCCAGTTTCTTAATCACCTACAGTCCTGGACCTTCATCTATCATCCTTTAAAATGTCTCCACCATCCTTATTATTCAGTCCAGACTTATTTGCCTCAAACAAATGTTCTCCCATTCCAGCCTTCTCCAACTCAGTAGAGACCATACTTCTCAGCTTCTTAGTGCAAGAATTCTGGACAAAGCTAAGAACAATGGGGGAACAGAGGCCCAAAGCAGGGACAATTTTTAAATATTGCTTTTATAAACTTAAAAAGTCAATAAAAATAACACGTTTTGAATTAGCATGCTTTTTCTGAGAGGTATGAAGTATGAAACTCAAATGTCTGTCATTATTTAGTGACCTCAATCCTCAATGATTTGCCAGAAAGCCACAACATTTTCAGAGGAACAGACCAAAAATACAAGGCAAAAATATGATCAGATGAGTGGCATAAGTCATGATTTTAGGACGTTCACTGTGTTCTTCAAACCATCACCACAATCTGCATGATAGCAAGTTAAATATACATCAAGTTAAAACCAGTAGGAATTTTACAAGTGCTTGTCACTCTGATAGAGTCTGACTCTTCCGATACTAATACCATGCTT
Source organism: Protopterus annectens (assembly GCF_019279795.1). Taxonomy (NCBI): domain Eukaryota; kingdom Metazoa; phylum Chordata; order Ceratodontiformes; family Protopteridae; genus Protopterus; species Protopterus annectens. The sequence continues at coordinate 772,986,625 of NC_056735.1, forward strand.
AAAACTAAAGAATGTAAATACATAAGTAAGACATTAACATTTTTATATTATTTACTGTATTTTCTTTTGTTATACTTAATCCATGCATTTATTTAATTAATTAACTCATTCCTTCATTTATTCCTTCTCCAGTTACCCACATAACTTCAAGCAGGACCACAGTGGAACTGGATTCTGTCCCGGCACTCACTGGATATAAAGCATAAAAGCTCATTGTGAATGGGGGACCAAACCATTATGAGATATACAGATGCTCTCACACTGCTTGTACACCTATGGGCAAGTTTGAGGAACAACAGTTCACATAAAGCACATCTTTGTGGTGTGGAAAAAAATCAGAGCACCAAATAACATCCATGTGAGCTCAAGTAGGTTGTGCAGACTCCACACAGATGGCACCCCAGCCTAGCATTCAACCAGAGAACCCAGCACTGTGAGGTAACAATGACAACATTTGCATCACTGTATTGCCCATAATCCTCTGTCCTTCATTTTTATTTGCATGTTGGTTGTTTCAAATGCAATATTCTTCCAGTTACCAAGCACGACTATACTTTTTTACACAATGTATATCTACATTATGTTTGTATATCATGTAACTAGACACTCCCCCAGATTTAATAAAATCCATGTAGGCATAGTGTACTGCCTACATGGAAGGTACCGTGGCCATGTAAGCGGTACCCCCTCAGTAACGTGTCATGCATATTAATGAAGGCACGTTAGAGGCATGTAAACACGGTTATTGAATCAGTATAGGGAGTGTGTTACTGTGTCTGGAGATGAGTAACACACCTACTGCACTGTCAAAGTGCAGGATATCAATGTATGCATATTTATTAAATATTTTTTCTTTTAAGTTTGCGAGGCATGGCATGGTGCACAGCAATTGACACTTGCTAGGCATCTAAAATAGAAACTGGATGCATTTAATTTATGATTCAAAGGTCAAGTTTAAGCATAGCTGAGTGTGTTTGTGTGTCGCAGCATGGTGGTTAGCACTGTTCAAACATAACTGAAAGGTATATTTAAAAGTATATCAGCATTTTACATATCCATGTAGCTAACTGGATATTGTTACAGCCTCCTGTGCAGTAGGTGTGGGGTTTGAATACATGGAAGGGAAATTAAGCAATTATTTTTGCAAGATAAATTATGCCATTTACTTTTACATCATGATCTGCTGTGCTCAGCTAAGCTCTACTAAGCCTTGCTAAGCCATGATAAGCACTTGGCTGTGCTTAACTGGTTGGTGCACTGCTAAGCAGTGCTAATCATTAGCAGTTTAAGCAATGCTCAGCTCAGATAAGCTGGTTTATGAGGTGACAAGTGATGTGATGCATTTTTAAAAATGGCCTAATAGTGTGTAAGGGCAGGGAAACAGGCTATAATAAGTGCAACTGGTGGGAATATAGAATAACCTGTTGGAGTTTGAACTGTGCAGGAACTATGGCAGGTTTTGGAGAGGGTGAGCACTTCTGGGTGCAGTGGTAGGCATTCTGGAGTCCAGGGTCATGGTTGGACTCCTAGTGAAATACCATGAATACCAGCTACTGCAGAGCCAGTTCTAGGGATCAGAGTACAAGGCAGAGGCCTGGGACCAGCTAGGATGTGATCTCACCAGTGCTACAGGTATCTCCCACACAGGTGAGCAGGTCCATCACCATTATGATGATCTGAAGCATTGTAGGAGGGGACTTCTGGATACCTGGGTCCAAGATGCTCGGGATGGGAATGTCCCACAGGTTTGTAAGTACTGTTAGCATTGTTTTACCAATACCTAATCTGAATGTGTGATAGACAGGTACACAAAATGGTGTGCTTCTCTCCCTATAGCTGCAGAGGTGAGAGCTTGCAACCTTCAGGCCCATGCATGGCGCCTGGCCAGGTTGCGCCATGAGTGTGGTAAGTAATAGTCCAATACACAAGATAGAGTAATTAATTCACTGCCAGTATGTACATACAGTACAGACTTGTGTATTGCAATGAATGTTGATGTAGGCCTGTACTGCAATAACTGACTACTGCCTGTATAGTGCAATAAAGATTAAAGGCTGAAAACTGATAATGTTAGTGAAATAACGTTTCTAGTGCAATAATTGTGGAATTACAGCTGTATTGCAACACCTACATTATATCAACTGTTGTTTAATAAAGACTTGAAAATATAACAATAACTGCATGAAGGTACTCTTATTAAAGCTATGATGTGCAATATGTGTGTAAGTAGCGCTGTTGTTCATGAAATCAAGTATGACATCTGCTGTGAAATAAAAACACAAAGAATACCACTAACTGACTCAAGGTTAGTTAAGAAAGAGTATTATGTTAAACTGTAGATTTAGAGCTGTACTATAAGATATATGCATTATGACATTTTTTCTGCACTAACATCTGAAGCAATACCAGGAACACCCAAGGTATATTGTATATATTAGGATTGTCTTGTGTTAACCATTGCATTTCAGCTATATACATTCTTGCTCTGAGGTATGATGCTGCAGGCAAGTGTGAAACTGTAATAGCTGTAGACTGCAAATATACTATCTGCAACTGTATATGGGTCAGGTAATCAACCTAATACTCAGATATGGTTTGTACATGTCACAAATATTTCCTCCTACTAAGAGTTTATTGTGTACACCTGCATTCTATGTATTAATGTACAGTTTACCTAGTATCTCTGTCATGCATGAATCTCATGCATGTGTGTTCAACTGTCACTGCAGCCTTGTATAAAACTGTACTACTATTACCAGGTCATATTTTGTTTCCAGGTGAGCTAGAGGCAGTCAATAGTCAGCAGTGGCTCAGTAGCTCAGTTTTTTAACTGCTGTGTCTCATGTACACTTTGTCACACACAGACCAGAGTTTGAATCCAGTGACAAGTACTAATAAATATTACTGTTATGTATTGTTAACAGATGTTCTCCCCACAGGAATTACAGGTAAATGGATGCAGTAGCCCTTATTATGGGTTAATAATTTGTGTGTTCAGATGTAACAGACTGTTAACAGCCATTGATCAGGAATGTGATAAGACATCATAAAATAAAGGCAACATGTACGATACTAATAAAAGATAAAACAATAAATAAAATGTGTAATCTTGGTAAGGGTGTATGTCTGGTGTGTCTGTGAACATTTTCTGATGGTCTAACCCCATGCCTGTCAAGGATGGCATGATAGTTGTTTACTCTCTGTACTGTACACGATAGATGTCTGTCAATTGTCATGTTGTCATGGACCGTAATTACTGTTGTCTAATCCCTCTGTCACAGATCTATCATCGACATGATTATGTCAATAGTACAGTTCCACTACATCAGTCCACAGTACATCTTGGTAGTTATGTACTGATATGTAATAGTTTTCTGTAATTGTGTACCTGTAGGTATTACTTCATGTACCATACTGTCCATGCAGATAGCTCGAGAGGTGCTACAGCAGCTATAGGGCACTGTAATACATAAAGGAAGGGCAGACCTGTAGAGTATATAACAGTACTGTTGCAAACTATACAGCCTATACTGGTATCAATGGACTGTATTTCTTAATCTCCCCACCGCTTATCTTCATCATAATTTATTACTGTTATGCATTGATTATGGTTTACTATTAACATATGTTGTTCTCTAAACGTTTTGTTGGGCCTTGTGATTTATTATTGTTATGTATTACAATGGTTGCATACTAACATATCTTGTTGAATTACCTATGTTGTTGGCCTTATGCCATAACTGTTACTGGCATGCTGTTACCATACTGACTGTTATCTCACTTATTGTTGTGTTCCATATACTATGCAATGTTAATTTACTAGGTTATTTGCAATGTTTTGGCATGCTGTTATAACTAACAATGGTTTGCTTATTACTAACCCATACACATTGAAATACCTCAACACCACAGCTCAGCTAGGAAGGCTGGTTCCTGGTGATCCACCTACCCTACCTCAGCTGGCTGTGGCACCAGGTCCCAGCACATCTGGGACTCAAGCCGGGTGGATCCCCCTCTGCTGGCTCTGCACCACCTATGGGTGGAACTGTCTCATGGGACAGGGCCCACCATGGGAGTGGGGTTGGAGGGGAGTTGTCACCTATGATTAGCTATTGGTAATGGTGTGCAGGATAGTTCATAGTCCATTGTTGGTATGAGCAATGCCTGCATGGGATTAAGGGCAGACACCAACCTGGAGGGGCCTGGTGGCCCCCAGCTCCCAGCCTCCAGCACAGCCACCTTTGGGGCAATGAAGGAGCATTGTTGACTGCCCATGGGTGGGGAGTTCAGTCACAACTCTGCCATCTGGGGGTACATGTACCTCTGATTCCACAACACCCTCCCTGTCCAAGGTGTTTACCCATCTCATATGTCATACACCGCCCTGTATGCTGTCTTGTCTGTCCCAAATGCAATCTCTCCTACCCAACCTACCTCTACACACATACCTATATCCCTTCCCCAACATTCCACTCTCTCCTTAAAAAAAAAAAAAGCACACATTTATGTTGCCCTCACCCGTCTCTCTAGGGTGTGACATTCAAAATTCAAAATTCTGTAAAACCTGCACAGCTGTTGCTGTACAAGAAATGGAAAGCTATGGTCCTTTCCTACACCTTTCCTGCACAACCCTACCTGCCTTCCAGTATGTTTTTCCCCTTGCTTGCCCCCATTTCACCACTTTTCTATCACCCCCTTTTTCTTTTCTTTTTATTTTTAGTGCAGATTTGCACAGAGCTAAGTGGCACGCCGCTTAAACACACTTAAACCTGCTTAAAAGTGCCTTAATCATCTTATGTGTTTATCACAGTGTTAGGAACGCCTGCAAAATAATCACCCCTGCCGCATCTCGAACACAGGCCCCTATCAACTACAGCACAGTGCATTAGCCCACTAGGCCACTAAGCTCTGAATTAAAACAGGTGTTTCCACCAACATATCCTGATTTCCACTGACACACTGCAAGTACTATAATGGGGAAATTGGCAGTGTACTTGGGACTGTGACCCAGAAACTACACCAGTACGCAGCCAAATAAATAATAATGGATATACATGAGGCCTGGGATAGCAAGTATAGCTGTCAACTGTTGCAGAATGTCCACAGTTGTGCCCCCTAGTTTTGGCACAGTTTTCACAAAAACATATCTGTCTGCTAAATGTAGAGTGTCACACATCATGCCCACCAGACAACACATGCTAATGCAATTCCTGTGTCACAGAATATATGCATGCACATATGTCTTGCAAATACACCTCATGAAGCACTGACTCAGTAGTTCAGTCTGTTAAATGCCTTGCATGCAGTACATTTTGCCACCCGCAGTCCTGGGTTCTAATTCAGTGCGTTGCACTGCAATTACATTCTTGTGAATACAGCAAATAATGACTGAGTCATATAATTTTAATCAAAACAGGTTGCTGCTACTGACTTAACTGCTACCCATGTTAGCATGTCAAAGTCCTGTAGGTAGTGATACACTGCACATATTTGTATAGCCTACCTATATCTCGCCTACTACTCTCTGATTGGTACTGTTACATAACAGATGTACCTTAGGCACATGTCTCAACTGGACTGTTATGGGAACCCTCACCCTGGCTCTGCTGTAATGACAGAGCTTACACTGCTCCCTTAGTGACACATATACCTTGATGTCCTCCAAAGTATTCACACTCCCCACTATGAGTCCTAGGCAAAAAGCAGCATCTGCAGCCTGCAACATATGCAGCTGTATGTTAAGCTACCTGCTTCAAATCTATCATACCTCACAACCCCCTAGAACAAGGGATCCACACAACATCCATACATAAAGGGGTGGGGGCAAAGGTCAAGCGACAGGGACATGTGTCACAGTCTGCCACTACAAACATACAGAGCTGATAGACCAGCAGCTACTGCAGCAGCATGCATATTCTGATGGTTATGACGTCTGACACTCACGTTTCTTCCCCCTTACTGACCTCAACCCACAATGTTTAACACTGAACTGCCAGATAATTACAAAGTCATTTGACAACGGCCAAATATAGGATGCAAAACTGTGGACATACCTCACAAATCTCAACAGTGGACAGTATTTGTACCCACCTTCTGAGATGCTGTTGTCTCCACACCTTACTAATGTCTATCTCACAGACTATGAAAGGGGCCAAGGCCTACATGAAGCCCTTAAATATTGCAACAGTTGTGCTATGTCACTGGCTAATGGAAGTGCAATCCAGCTGTAATGGATGCAATTAGCAAGTCTGAGCCACGGATTGGTACACAGGCAATTACCTGCTAATGAGCATTACCTACAAAAGGCAAGCAGCTGCCTATAGAAAACAGGTCTATAACTTGCCTTACCAAGACAGACTGTGATTTAGGAAGCATTTTTCTTGTGGATTTGTTCACAAAAGGATTACATCACTCTACCGGGTATGTAATACAAGTCCCCATATAATGGGATGCAGATGGGAGGATGCAGTTATGGGGAATAGGGATTACAACAGTAGGCCTGTAGTACATCTCTGGGAATGACATGTTGGTGATACTCTGCTGACCAACAGCTATAGGCATGTCTCTTAGCTGTGCCTGCTGTGACTTAAATCACAGCTGTGGCCCTCTCACTCCCTCCTACAATGGTCGGCTCCTTTATGAATGCTACTGGATTATGTGTTAGATATATTGACAGTAAGTAAGGGTGGACACAGCTGTCATATCACATGATGTACTGTCATTCAGCTCCTCTCAGTCTGTGAATGTCACACAGGAATAGTTCAGACATTGTAAAGGTATCCCTGACTGTCCCTGATGTACTCTGGCTAGGTCATTGTTTTGTCACATTCGTATCTCATCACTTGAAAGCTATAGCTAGCATACCTGGCAAACCACCTACAGCAGCAGCTCAGGTCATACCCATTATTAGTGGGGGGACACAGGCCCAACCTCAGTGACAGACTATATATATATTGGTCATACAAAGTAAGGATATGAATACAGTAATAGGTATTACTGCAGTATAACTGTTTTCTGAGGCTTCTAGCATGTGACCGCCAGATCCTCTACATTCTGAGAACAACATCAATTACTGTCCAACTATTTGGCAGACGTCCATATGTTTGTGGCAAAAGGACCACATATATCAGGCACACACACACATTTGACAAACATTTGTGTATTGGAAATGTAGGACACCTACAGGGAAGATACCCTACAGCGTGTTTGCATTGCTGTCTGCCATTGTGGCACACTGATGTTGCTGGACTGTCCCCATATACTTGTAATAGCACACACCTATTTTTCTGATAATGGCTGTATGACATGGTACTGGGATATTGCCCATAGGGGACACACCACAGTAGTTGGCATTGATGGGTGTGTAGACATGCGGCACACTCTGTCACAGCACACAGGGCCATAACCGGTATTGCTACTATGTTTCTGATAGCCAAATACATTGTGTGTTGATAGACTGCAGGGTATGATGTAGGAGGTAGCAGTGAATAGTGCTGGTCAATTTGGATGTGTAGTGTCTGTACATAGTGGATAGCAATGTATCTGGTCCTGTGATGTGTTCCCCTCTTCTTGTCTTTCAGAAAGGATGTCTAGAAGGAGACACCTACTGTTTTCATTCACTGAAAATAATGTTATCCTGAATGGCTTCAGACTGCATCACACCATTCTGCTGTCC